>NW_022196897.1:157163312-157210364 GCF_008632895.1 Mastomys coucha | reverse complement strand
CTCTCTCTCATTGCATGGTCCAAGAGTTTCTAAGGAATCTCTCCATTCTTCTTTTCCCTGCACAAGGTCAGAGGGAAGCTCCATTCTCAACTCCATGATTGTGCTAATGAGAGTATTGAGAGATGGGCATTTCATCCACACTAGATCAATCCAAGTGAACACTGGGGCTTTTGTGTGAACCACAAATCTACTCCATTTGTTTTAATCTTGTCAGAATGCACCCTTATTTTGTAATTTGACCAAATTTATCCAGGTGGTACAATTTAATTAGATAAAATATCATTTTCCGTAAATCAACATTTTGATTAAATAAATGTGTTCTGAAGGGGGTCAGAAGAGGAGAGGGAAGGGAAAGAGAGGAGTGGAGGCTGGGGAAAGAAAGAGAAAGAAATCGAGAAAATGAAGAGAAAAGTGGGAAAGAGAGGAGAGAGGAGAGGAGGCAGGAAGGGGAGGAGCCGGGGAGGAGAGGAGCCGGGAGGAGGGGAGCCCGGGAAGAGATGAGCCCTGGAGGAGGGGAGGAGGGGAGCCGGGAGAGGAAGGAATGAAAGGACTCAGCAGCTGTGTCCATCTCTGAGCAGAAGACCACACTGTGCGTCATCAGGAAAGGCACAGCATCTAGCTCACTGTCGTACTCTGGTACTGGACAAAAATGAACTCTCGGGGTTGGGTGCTCAGTGTCTTGTCACTGAACAGATCCCTGATTCTTAGTTTGAATCATCGATGGTGTACACAGGACCTAGTTCCCAGCATCAGTGGAAACAAACAACTGTTCCTCTGCTGTGCTGGAAATGTGATTTGCTGCAGGCTTTGCAGAAGGGAACTCAGGAATGAATACCCAGACCTTTGAGCATTGGCTGCACGGTCACCAAGGTCACCAGTATCGCGCCTGCTCAGTACTCGCCAGCAGATGTGCTGGGAGCTGTGGCAGCAGATCCTGGGAGAGCTTGTTTCTTCTCCCCCTAGCATCCTGTGCAGAATATGCAGGGTGTCCCCACAAAATGTGCAGGGTGGGTATGTTTTCCCATGTCAATGAACACAACCGAGATAAGCCCCCGTGAGCATGCTTAGAGGCCATATCTGAGGACATCTCCAGATTCTGTCAAGTTGACAAGTAAAATGAACACTCACGGGTGATGAGGACACTGTATCCCTACTATGAGTTCTGGACACCGCAACCCCTACTATGAGTTCTTTTGGCATGTAATCATTCCTCTTGTTTCTTCTTAAACTTCTCTCTACAGATTCCTCCCTTTTGGGTGAATTGTCAGTGAGAGCAGTCAATAGTATTCCATATTCTAGAAGGAAAGAAAATCAATCCCTTTACTAATAAATGATTCACCATCTTCAAATCACTCTATTTCAGTTAGGCACTGGGATTGGCTGAATTCTGCTATGGAAATAAAATATGACAGAGAAACCAAAATGTTATACAAGAAGAGTTAGGGGTCTGTGGAGAGACGCGGGGACTGGAGCTCAGACTGTGGTGGGCTCCATCCCTACCACTCTATATAATAGATATGGCCATGCATGCGCATAACCCAAGCACTTGGAAGGTGGAGGCAGGAGGATCAGAGGTCCAAGGTCATCCTCAGCGACACAGTGAGTTGAAGGTCAGCCAGGGCGATATGAGATCTTACCTGAAAACAAAAAAAAAGAACCTGAGGAAAAACAGAAAATATATTAAATAAAAGCGAAACTTTAAAAATGAAATACACAATTTAAAGAGAAATTTTTAAGTTGTTTTGATGTTTAAAATAATATACATTACAGATTTTAAAAGAGTTGTTTTTCTTTAACATTAAATTATGAATTTTAACCTATAAAATATATAAACTACAAACATACAATTACAGACATAGATTAAATATTATAAACAAATTAATAAACTATGCATAGACATACACAGCTGCATACATTGATTAAAATCTTTGAGGAAATTTAAAAATACTGATGTCAGTTAATCAAGTTTTTCTAAAATAAATATCATGCCCCATGTCGCACAAGGCTGGGGACTTTGTACATTTTATTACCTCCTGAATCACTGTCGTTAAGGCAGTTTCTAAAGTACAGCAAATACTTAATATATATTTTCAGGGAATATCTATATGTGTTCTTTTGCAATATAAGTCAAAACAGAATAGCCTAGTTTTAAAAATTATGTGATCCTGGGAAAAAGCTATCGTCTATACAGTAAGAGAATTAGACTTTATATCACAGCATAAACCACAAGTAAAAAGATGAACAAGGTGATGTAAAATATAAGCTACTTTTCTGCCTCTGATCTGGTCTTCATACAACCTCAATGGTTTTATTATGGCACACACTTTGTCTTAGCACCCTTTTGCTTAATTTTCTATTTTTTATTTGCATACATGATAAGTGATCTTATTATGAAATATTCATACACAATATAATTGTGCCCTGTCCTCTTATGCATGCTACTGCCCTCCCTGGGCCTCCTTCCCATCTTCATGATACCCTACTTCCCCCAACATACTCCCCATTCTACATGAAATATGTCTTTTCCCCCCACTATTACCAGCTCTGCTCTCCCACTTCGTTCTCACATCTCATCCTGTTTTCATATTGTGTGGTCATGTATGATCATGTGTGGTCATGTGTATGGGTGTGCTTGTTTACATTTTACTTCCAATTAAGCTGATATTAGAGACTAATATGGAGCATTCAGCACAGCCTAGAGGCCCTGCTTGGATTTGCACGCGCTGATCATTCCACTAGCCAATGTCATGGGCAGATAAGATGTCTCTCTCCCAGGAACCCCCAGATAACAATGGCTAGACACTTGCCAAGAGCACTTTTACTCCTTCTGAGGTACAATTCAGCAGCAGAAAACAGGATTCTGAACTAACAAATCAGTGTTCAGCTTTTAAACAAATCTTTCCAGACAAGTCCCTAAGAATCTTTCCATGCCCTTGATCCCAGCACTCAGGAGACAGAGGGAGGTAGATCTGAATTTGAGGCCAGCTTGGTCAATAGAACAAGTTCCAGGACAACCAGGGCCACACAGAGAAATCCTGTCTCAAAACGAAACAAAGCGAAACAAAACAAACAAAAGTACCTGGTAGATGCCTGCTAACTCAATCACTAAGAGCAGTCACCATGCAGGGTTCACCCTCACTTCTGGGCCACTCTTGCTACAGGTGCACAGCCTGTAGCTATCTTCTGAGTGAGAGTACCATCAAAGAGCAAGTTAGGTAAGGAAGGGTTTCCTTTAGCTCACAATTCAGGGGACCGTCCAACACTGAGAAGTCACAGTGGTCGACCATGACAGCTGGCCAGGACTTTTCTCTGTTAGCTTTCTCTTCCTCATTCAGATCAGAGCCCAAGCCCGCACTGGGTCTTCCTATGACAATTAGGGCAATTAAAACAATCTGGCATGCGTGCCTATAGGACGACTGATCGCAAGATCTCTTATGGCCCCTTCTAGATGATGCTAGATTGAATCGACTGATAAATAAAACTAACCTTCACGAGAGTTGGTTGGCTGGTTGAGTTTCTTTTGTTCTTTTTTTTTTTCTTTGTTTGGTTGGTTGTTTGGTTGTTTTTTCCTACACTGAGATATTCATAAGTGAAAATGCATTGTGTTTGCTATTCACTCTCAAACACTTGAGAAGATGAAACATAGGTATGATGGATGTATATCTATATGCACATATACAGTGCGTGGATATCTATGTGTGCACATATACAGTGCATGGATATCTATCTATGTGTCACATATACAGTGGGCGGATATCTATGTGTGCACATATACAGTGCGTGGATATCTATGTGTGCACATATTCAGTGGGTGGATATCTATGTACACATATACAGTGAGTGAATATCTATAAGTGCACATATACAGTAGGTCATCAAATGAAAAGGATGGGGAAGGGCTGGGGAGGCGCTTCAGCAGGAAGAGCACTTGTTGCCAAGCCTGATAACCCAAACCCAATCCCCAGAAACAATATGGCAGAAGGAGAAAACAAACTCCCCTAAGTGTGTCCTCTGACCACCACCCCCCGCCCCCACCATGACGTACAGGCTCACGCACACATATACAAACACTTTATAAAGTAAAAATAAATAAACACGTAAGTAAATAAATGATAGTAAACTGTTAACTCCTGTGGAATCCAAATATACTGGAAATCCTCATTCTGTTTTGAATCTTTTCTAAAGTTAAATGTCTATTTTAAGATAATAGTATGTTCATAGACAGTTGCAAAAAAAAAACATACTACAAAACTATCTCCTGCATTCTTGACCCTTGTGGGTATCCCAGCCTGGAGACTGGCACTGATGCAGTCTGGATGGTAGTCGTTTCCATGGCAACATGCTGCTTATTGCCCTCTGATATCTGGGCCCATCCACATTCACTGTCCTTACTCCTCACCAACTACTCTGCTTGCCACATCTGTTGTGCTTATGGGCTAGACTCTTAGGATTGCGCTTCTTGATTTCATCATAATTCTGCCGAAATTATTCTCACTTGTGACTTAAATTTGAATTCCCTGATGCCTAATTTCACATACTTACTCTTGTACTTATCTGTGTCTCTATGCTTAAGTACTTACAACTATTTTTTTAATGGTTGAGCTGTGTGGATGTTCTCCACAAGTGTTGACATTTGAATACACAATGCTTTTCTCATTCATCGTATGTGAAGACTAAAATTTTTGCCGTGACATAGCGTTTAAAGATTTTACTCTATATTCTTCTACAAGTCTAGAATCCATCTGAGTACTCTGTCCTGAGTTACGAGGCATCGATGGAGACATCGTACTGACTGTGCCTATCCAGTTACTCCTGTGCTGTGTATTTAAAAGACGACCTCTGAGGAACCTGTTTCACACACTTGTCAAAGTCAGTTATGAACCTGTCCCGATAAGCAAAGAGCTTGGACAGAGTCACTTCCATCTTCCAGGCAGGAATGCGAAGTCAACTGCAAAGGAAGAGCTTTTCTCAGATCCACCTGAAGAGGGAGTTCAAACAGAGAGGAAACCGCCACCCTTCTCCTACAGAAGCTGGGAAATCTAGAAAGCCACAACCTCGTGGCTAATTAGAGCTGATGTTTCTGAAGCCATAACCTTCCTTGTAGGTGGCTTTTGAAAGCGATTTTGATCGAACCTTGGTGGCTGGGTTTGCGCTAGTCTGAGGGTGAAAACACCACCCAGCGGCAATCTTAGAGGCCCCCTAGCACCGTGTGGCTGTGACCCCACTATTCCTGTGGCAGAGCACGTGACTCCGGAGGGGAAAACATGATTTCCTGCGGAGCACTTCTAAAGGCTTCTCCTCAGCCACTGTGGGCAAGGGATTTCCAACCTCTCCTGCCACAAATACTTTTAGTCCCTTTTCTCAAAAGGGGGTAGAAACCTGCAAAAGCCCTTGGGAAGGTCACTGCAGAGATTCGGGCAGAGATTCGGGCAGAGATTCAATTGCAAGATATGGGAGGCCTCCCTCCCCAACACTTCATGACTACAACCTGGGGAGCATCTCTGAGAAGTGCTGCATGGGGATTCATTCCCAAGCCAAAGGATGAAGGCAGAGGAGATGCTGGGAATTTGAAAACTGATGTAAACCAATTTATTAAAAATTAAACACAGTCCAACTCATTGGAAGACTAATAAAAATAATCTTACACCAAAGACCTATTGACTGGGGCTGTTATTAGCAAATAAAATAAACCTGGCTATTTGTTTTTAAAAAGAAGTCAAAATTCCTATTAAAAAGAAATAAAACCAGCTGTCTAGATAGACAAAGGGAACCAGAGCAAGCGTTAGAACCAGACTTAAAGATGTCACAGATGTTAAACTATCAGACAGAGAATTAAAAATAGCATGATTAACAGGCTCGGGGCTCTGATGGAAGAAGGCGCTAATGAAGAGAAGCTGCCCCCTTCCTGAACAGAAGGAGCATTTAAGGGAAACAGGACTCCATGGCCGGCTGTCAGAGAGGTAGAAAGCTCAAGGAAAAATTGAAAGAAATTGATTTTAAAAAATCTAAATACCAATAACATTAAACCAGGAACTTCCATCCCAGCACTGGGGAGATGGAAATGGGGAGATTAAGAGTTCAAGGCCAGCCTTAGCTACAAAGTAGTTACAAAGCCAATGTGTGTATCTGTAATACAGCCTCAAGAAACAAACAAACAAAAATGATAATGTAACACGAGAAGTGTGTCTTTGATGAATTCACACATAAACTAGATATAGGTCAGGGAGGGAAAGAGTCAACATAAAAATACTGCCCAAATTTAAGTAAAACTAGATAAAGTATGTGTGTACATGTATGTGCATGTATGTGTGTAATACATAAATAATTTCAGAAGTGTGGGATAATTTCCAAAGAGCCTGACACTTTCTTATGTCCTTCGTAAGTACATATATGTGTGTGCATACACATATATGCATATTATGTACATACACATACACACACTCATGAATACACACATACACACATGCGCATATATACACAGAATCGAAACAGAGCCTCCAGTGGATTTCTCTTCAAACTCCATATTTAAACTCACTACGTAATCTGGCTAGCCTGTAACTCACTATGGAGACCAGGGGCGCCTTGAATTCACATTGATCCCCTCTTCCTCCATGTGCTGGGATTAAAGGTGTTCACTACCGCACTTGGCAGAATCCATACTTAAAATGCTGGGGGTTAAAAGTATACTTCTGCGTCCAGGGAAATTATCCTTCACACCCAGGGAAGTGAGCAAAATTTCTCAAACAAACAAAGGCTCAAGAGAAACTGCCCCTTCCTGAGAAGAAGAAAAGAATTAAGGTTAAAGAACTTCTCTGAGGAGAGTAAAGGTCTGAAGGAAGGCTGCTCTAAGGAAGGGGAATGCAAGGGCAGAGCAAAGCGAGGGTAAAGTAACACATCTCCTTCTCTTACTTCTAATTAAGAGACGCCTCGTTTAAAATGGTGACAGGAATCACTGATAGATGAGCCAACCACAGAAGTGGAAAGAAACAGCAGCCTGCCCTGAAAAACCAAGGCAGGATCTAGAGTTTAAAGAACTGGAAGACAGTGAAGACACTGGATTTAATTGCGTTTAAAACTCTAGGGCGACCAGGAACAATGCAGATAAGAGAACAGGTGATGAGCTAAGGATGGAAGCCAGGTAGCATCCCACACCAAGGGCTGCTCCCTGGGGGGCTCCAGAGGCCTTTGCATATTTAGGATGCAAGTCTGCCATCAGGCGTGGGTCCTGTGAACACACTCTTCAGCCCCTGGCTCCTCTTTGCTTCTCTGTACAAGTGACTTTCACAGAGCAGAAGCATTTTGTTTTAATTAAACCCATCCATCAAGTCTTTCTTACATAAATTGTGCTTTCAACCCCGTGTCTGAAAATTCATCACCAGGCTCAAGACCACATACATTTTCTTACATGCCTTTCAGAAATTTTGGATTCTGCAGTTTAAGAGTAAGTGTATTATTGAGTTTTAAAGTGGACTCGTGTATTGGTCTATATGACTGTCCAGCTGTCCCAGCAGTTGCTGCTTAGAAGTTTTCTATCATGGCTTGGACAGAAAACACATGCTCTGCATGTCATTTCTTGTCCCCTACATAAGCAGGAACACTTTACCTCGCCGTTCCTTGTCCCCTCTGTACGCCGCCTAACCGTGCTCCCCACCCCTTGGAGGCTCCTTGACTTTGTTTCCCATAAAAACTGCAACGGTTTACATTGCAACAAGTGCCACAAGTAAGAGAATGTGAAGATGGGAGTCTCCTAAGGTTCTTTTGTGAGCCTAAAAGTATTTCAAAGTAGTAAGAAAAGATCTGTAACTTAAGTCAGCTCAATCTGATACCCTCTTCTGACCTCCGAGGGCACCAAGCACACAGCAGGGAACATATACAAATATAGGTCAGACAATACACTAATAATAATAATAATAATAACAATAATAATAATAATAATAATACTTACGTGACAATAGATGGTAGGAAATACATTGGAAGGAAGAAGCTTTTCACAGCTGGTGAGTATGTTAGACAGAGTCACCATTGTGGAAGTCAACGT
Organism: Mastomys coucha; assembly: GCF_008632895.1. Classification (NCBI taxonomy): domain Eukaryota; kingdom Metazoa; phylum Chordata; class Mammalia; order Rodentia; family Muridae; genus Mastomys; species Mastomys coucha. The sequence goes on along the minus strand of NW_022196897.1, from coordinate 157,202,326 downwards.
GGAGTCTCCTCAAAATAAATAAATAAATAAATCAAAATAAAATAAAACCCCCACAGCTTGAATGCCTATATTTCCACAAGGTTTAACCATTCAGTTGTAACCATATACATGGAGGTACCAGGCGATGCTCTGATACATCCAGAGAGATTGTACACCTGTGTATCCTCTCACTATTCTGCAGTTTAGGAATGCAGGAGAGCTCTTGTTTGAATCAGTCAGGTGGTCTTACATCCTTCACAACATTGATTCTGATAACAACTTTATAAAAAATAAAATAATAAAATAAAAAGTTGCTCACAGTTCTTTGTACCTGAGCCTTATAAATATGAGGTTTGCCTGTCTGCTTTTCATATCAGAGAAGTTCTGGATTATGATTGTATTTCATTAATCTGCAAGGAGATGGGTGGGGTGGCAGCGGGAAGGAGGGTTGGCAGGGAGGAGGGATTGTGGGGAGGAGGAGCAGGAGGACCACTGGGTCATGGTCATCTTTGAGTAAACAGGGAGTTAGAACCCAGTGTACCCTGCCCAAAGTTAAAGAAAAAAAGGAAGGGAGGGGAGGGGAGAGGAGGAGGAGGAGAAAGGGAGGGGAGGGGAAGGGGAAAAGAGAAGAGAAGAGAAGGAAAGGGAAGGGAAGGGAAGGGAAGGGAAGGGAAGGGAAGGGAAGGGAAGGGAAGGGAAGAGAAAACTGAGGGAGTAAGTAGGGAAGAAAGAACAGAATAACATAACAGAAGGATGGAGAGAGGAGAGACAAGGAAAGAAGGGAGAAATGAAAGAAGGGTAGGAGGAAAGAGGGGAAGGTGGGGATGAGGGAGGCAAGGAAATTAAGGGCACAGCACATTTTCTACCCCATCTGATGGAAGGCCGCTGACTCTGCAGCCACCACGCCCCAATCCCGGATCCCCGCTATCCACAGTGTAGCTCGGAGGTGCTCTGGACCCACTACTCTTGGACCTGAGATCTCAACAATAGTTTAAGTCAAGACGCATTTTCAGTGGACCTGCTTTGAAGTGCAGAAAGCTGCTTTACACCATTTGTACGAAGAACAGATCTACTTGGAGTCTGCAGAGACACAGCAGAAACACCACCAGGAAGCAGCCACAGTCTGACCGGGCATTTTTAAAAACCACTTCTCACTTGGCTCATCTGTAGACAGCCTTTGCTTTAATTTTCAAAGTACCCTTTTGCCACATTTTTAGCTTATGAGCAGAGTACCCTTTCTGTGTCATTTGTTACTCATTGAGAGCATGAAAAATGAATACTTGGTGTGTGAAATAGAACCACCAAAAAAGTCTGATTTTTCTAATATACACAGCCTCATATAAAATTGATAATGGATTTTGCTATGAAAATATAGGAGAGAAGGCAAGTAGCTTTTTAACACAGATACGAAATCTCTTCAAGTAACTTAAATTAGAAAGAAGAAAAGACATATGAATTAATTTAAATTTATAGTGTCTGGGGCACAGGGATATTTCACAGTTCTTTTAATTCTGCCCCGACTCTAGTAAGAAAGCGGAGCAAGAAAGGCGTTCTAGGCAAAGCCTGCAGTGGCTCTACTACATCCAAAGAATAAGAGCGCTACTTCATAGGCAAGATAATCAGAACTTCCTTCTAGGGGCTTTATTTATCTCATTGATTGACTGTCTTCAGTGTGCCCCAGTGGTGGTTCTGATGAGAATGTGCCTCACAGGCTCAGATGCTTAAACACTTGGTCACCAGTTGGTGGTGGTGTTTGGGTCACTTTAGGAGGTGTGGCCATACTGCAGGAAGTATGGAGATGGGCCTGGGGGTTTCAAAAGCCATACACCCTTCTCATGTGGTTCAAGATATAAGCTCTCAGTTCCAGACTGCAGCTGCCATGCCTGCACTCTGGTATATGCACATATCCCTCCAGAATCATAAGCTCAAATAAACGCTTCCTTTGGTAAGGTGCCTTGGTCATGGTGTTTTATCACAGCAACAGGAAAGCAGCTAATGCAGTCGCCCTTTTCAAATATGCAAAGATGTGTTCCACTAATGAAGGCCAAAAAGAAGGCTGCCTTCAAAGTCATGGCCTCTAAATCAAGGGGAAGACAGCTTTGTTTTGTCTTGTGAGTTTTTATTGTTGTTATTTATTTTTGTGGTGCTGGAGATCAAATTCAAGATTCACACCCTACCACTGAGCATATGATCATATACCAACTAAGTGATCAATATGCAATTGTTAATATACTACTACTCTTCAACTTATGACGTCTTTGCTTCCAGATAAGTCTGTCATCTGTGAGTGCCTTTGAATACAGATAACACTAGTGTTCCAGGCTAGTGGCCCAGCTCAAGACAGCATCCTTTCGGTCCTCATATGTAATCTTAGGGCTGGCTGGGGACTGCTGCGCTCAGTGTAACATCATGTATCTTTGGTTCTTGCAGGGGACTTTGAGGCTAGGTAACATCATATATCCTTGGTTCTTGCAGGGGACTAGGTGAGATCTACAGCTGGCCACTGCCCCTCATCTCAAGAAAGCCTCTAACAGCCCAGAGCTAGCCCAGAGCTAGCCCAGGGAAGGTTCCAGATTCAAAGTTCAAGGCACAGATTCCACTGAAAAGAAAACGAACAATGGATTAAGGTGGATAAGGCAAAGGCACTGCCAATCAGCCTGTAAGAGAGATTTCAAACTCTTCCTGTGCTCAAACTTCTATTGCGAGTTTTGCACAAAACCTCTAGATACCTAGGAGCTGGAGAGATGACCCGCTGGGGTTCGCTGGGGTTCTCAGTCTTGAGTGTGAGTCTACCGGAGAAATCCCATTATAAACTCTACCTTAGGAAACAGAGTTCCAACAGCTTGCCTGGGTTACATAATAAACACTGAAGCTGGACTTCGATTCTAAGTATCTCATCCCAAGTCAGCTAATTGCCTAATTTATAAATCAACTGAGATGGACTGAAGACACAGAAAGGTAAATTAGCTTCCGGGAAGTCCCCTGAGATGCTGTCCCCATAGCCTCCAGACACACAGGTCCCTGTGCTTCATGTGTCCCAAGATAACGAAGCTCGGAAGTGGAAAACGGCACTAGTTACAATTCTCAGAACACCAACAGCAACAACTGAGCGACTGTTACTCCTGGAGAAAAAGGATCCATTGTCAAACCAAGTATGACCTGTAGTGTGAGAGTATGCATCCTTAGCCATGTGAAAAACTCTGTTAGAAAGCAAGTCCTAATCAGAGGACATGTGGAGGCTGGAGTTACTCAGCCCAAGAACTGGGTAAGGTGAGTAGAGCTGGTCAAACCAATCTGCTTTAGTCTCAACTGAAACATGTGTCTGTTGATTCAGGGACTCAGAAAATGGAGACATGTTGGGCCACCCAGCCCTAGTGACAGTGACACAGCAGCTCTGATAAAGGGCACACTGTGGATGCAAAGCTCCATAGAGGGACGTTTTGCTCATTTGAAAGTGTTTGAGAAAGCATAGCTCACAAGTGTGAGCATCTTTCCCACAACTCCCTCATGCAGTGGCTTAGCTGGGTCCTCATTTTATAGTTTGGGGAATGGAGACAGGAATGCAACCAAGTAACCAGCTCAAGGCCTGCAGCCTTGGAACTTGGGATGGGGGGGGTGCTGTACTTGCGTTGACTTAAGAACGTTAGAACAGACTGTAGATCCCTGCTTTCTTCTCTTCCTCACCCCCTACCTCACCCCTCCCCACACAGAGCCCTTCTTCCATGAAGAGCACAAAGCCCTTGGTTTATATACCTCTGTCTCTGTCTCCATCTCTCCCTCCCCCCTTCACTCCCCCTCCCTCTCTCTTCCTCTTTCTGGGAAGAGCCTGAATTGCTCAGATTCCTTATGAAATCACCATTACTAATCTTCTCTTTTTATTATACATAAACTATATGAAAGTTCTTCTCAGACATAACCATCCAACACAGGGTTGATTTTGCTGGTTAAGCGGACAGAATTAGCTACCTACAGCTACCTCTGTTCAACTTCACTCAGGAAAACAGGCAATCTCCCGAACTGTTCTCACAAAAAGAGCGAAACCTAGAACTAATTTCCCCCTTCATAACATCTAAGTGGCACTCTACTGAATGAGGCTTCACATTAAGATTATACTTCTTAAATAATTAATGAATTAATAAAAAAATTAAAAGGGTGGGCTAGGCTCACACCTGCCTTGCCCTTCTTTTCCTCTTTCTACTCAGGATGAGATTACAGTTGCAGATGCTATGACGGCCACATTGCTATAGTACAGCTGTGGATAAAGGTCCCACACTAGGACAAGCTCAGGGGAGCTTGGCATAGGTGCCTGCTTGCAGTCTAGATCTGGGGTGGAGTTGTGACACTGCCTTTTCTCTCTTGAGTTCCTTCCTCAGCCCGCTTAGAAGGTGAGGAAAATAAATGTCCGTTTGACTAATCCTCTGTAGTAGATTTTATGTCTCATGCACCTGAAAACAATCACAACTAACACTGTAACTCCAGCTCCTTAAGAAATTATTGACATTATTTCTTCATTCTCGATGAGCAGTTTGCAGTAACTGCCAAGCATATGCAGTAAATATTATCATCAACCAAAATTTGTATTGAATAAAGCATGAGGTGAATATTTTGAGCAATTAAAGCAAAGAAAAACAGATGTGCTCAGTGTTGTGCCCCCCCCCCACCTTGTTCATGTTTAGCTTTTGCCTGGTCATTTGTTTCTCCTTACGTTTTGCAAAGTGAATGTTAAAACCATAAAGATGCATTTAGAATTAAGGGGTTCCCCTATTAATAAGTTATGCAGAACAAAGTTGACCTCAAAGATAAAAATAGCAAGGAAAGATTCCTGTTTTTAAATAGCTGTGGATGAAAGGCAAATTGTATGATTAAGTCTCTGAGGTGATCTCACTTGGATTCAAAGAACTTGACCCATTCCCTAAGCTCCGGCTCCATGAGAAGAGCAAGAGGGCTTAGAAGGTGACAAATTCGAGTAATTCCCCAGTTTTCTGCCATTCCAACCATTCCTTCCCAAGCATCTTTGGATCAAGATCAGCCATAGCTATAAATATCATCCATTTATATGAGGTTTTGTTTTGACTATCAAGTGACAGTCAGAAAATCCACGGGTCCGGGAAAGAGAACAGCATGAGAAATGGTCACTGGAATCTTCACTTTTGAGAAACAGAAAGCCTAGGGGGAAAAATACAAACACCAACATCTTCTGAACTGCCGGTGAGCGAGAAATAGTTTAGATTGCTCTGCCACATAACAAGCCTCAGAGTTTATTGTTTTGCTTGCAGACGGAGGTCTGCAGAAAATAAATATCTGCCGCTGAGGGCATGGGTAGATAATGAACATCCAGAAGTGCAACGACACCCTCGGGTGTTTGGGGAGTCATCTTATGACAGAGAGGAAGGGGATAAAAGTAGCTGAGGAGAGGTTTTTAGCAGAGAGAAAACGGAGAGAGAGGCCATGAGCGGGAGCTGGTGTCTGGGGATGACGGGCACTCCAGCCCGAGTCACCAGCTTCACCTCTGCAGACTCATTACCAGCAGGACTCACTTAACATCTGCACCAGAGACTTCAGCTCCTGGAATACTAAGTAAGCCAAAAAGTAGGATCCATTCCAGACTAAGCTAGCTACATCCTTCATTCTCCTCCGACAGCCCCATCCTCTCTGGGATGCCCGGGAGATGCTCACATTCAGGAAAGACTGGCTCACAGTCATAGTAAGCAAATAATTCTTGGTGCTGGCTGCAGAGATGGCTTGATGGTTACGAGCACTGGCTGCTTTTTTTTTCTTTAGAAGACCTGAGTTCGGTTCCCAGTGTATACAACAGCCGTGACATCTAACTTCTTGACTCTTTTATACACGGGAATTAGGGGTTGCTTTACTTTTTGCTGATTTTGTATGCTATATTGAAGGTTTCCAAAGCAGAAAGTCAGTTGCTGCAAAATGGTGAAGCCCTCCCCACAACGAAATACGCAGCTTCTCAGTTGCCTGCATGCCCCAAATATGACATAGTCTGTGATCAGTGTCCGTCCTGTCACTGGATTTCTGTGCCCTAGGCCGGTAGTAGATCTCTGCAGAGAGGTGTACAGGCCACAAGACTGTCCTCAGGATGCGATGGTCTAAGGGAGGAAACACGCACACACATGCACACACACACGCACACACAGGCACAAGGAAATGTGGACAATAGAAGATTCACTTGTTGGGAAATGTCTAAAGAGAATATGACGAGAACCTTTTAAGCTACACAATGAAGGGAGAATGCAGGTCTAGACAGAGCCTGTGGCTCTGACCGTGACGACATGGAGAAGACCTGGAGGAGCAGAAGCCAGGTCACGGAAGTGAGGTGTGCATGTGTCCTCTGACAGAAGGAGAGCATTGGGTATTAAAAGCCAGGCAGGTGGACCCTATGCCAATCACACATCTGTACCAGCAGCAGGTTATAAAGGACGAGGAAACACACCCTTGCATTGACTCCACCTGTTTTTATAAATTGACTTATTTATTTCTTTACATTTGATTCTAAACGACCACAAACAAACCTAAAGGCCAGCGTTGACAATAGGCATAATATCCAACTAGAAATGAAGCAGCCTCTTCCTCCCTTCCCCCTCCCTTTCTCTTCCTCTCCTTCTCTATTTCTCTCTGTTGCTTAGACATATTGCTGCTCAGGAAGCCACCTGAGCTCAGCCCTCAGTGATGAAAATGAAGATTAATGAAAGAGAGAAAGACTTTGAGACTGAAACAAAAAAGTAGGCGAAGGATTAAGTATGCTAATTAGCTTGATTTAATCTTGCGACAGTCTACACGGGTAACAAGACATCACTACCACCTCCATAAATACATGTAATTGTGAGTTTTAATTTTAAAAAGGGGTAGGAGACACGCCACAGTGGAACCAAGTATCTTGATGTAATGTGGGAGGAAGTAAAAGAAGACAAATTCTTCGCCATTGGCTTCTACTTCTTGTTCCAGGTAAGGTCCAAAGTAATGTAGTGTATATTTATAAAAGCCATGACTGGCACTGTTTACAAAATTCAGCCTGCAGAGGCAGGCAGGTGTGCATGCCAACTCCAGACCCACAAGAAAATGAGGAAGCAAAGACATGGCCAAACTGCCCGGCTTTCCGGGACGACGTCGACGATCTCCCTCCTCCCTCTTCTCCCCTCACAGTCATCTAAGTATGAGAGCAGGTACATACTGATTTCTTATTTACCAAGACTTACACGAAGAGAGTGACATGGAGCAGCAGCAAGGTGTTTGCACAAAGGGTTCTGTTAGTATCAGTCTACCTAAATACACACAACTGGGGGATGTGGAGGTCAACCTTGGGAAGGAAAAGTGAGATGCAGAGTAAGGCACCACCCACGGGCTCCTGCGAATTCTTGAAGAGACCTGATTGGACGCACAGGGCATTAGATCTAAGATCCTGAAACACCAGCGAGACAGCAAAAAATGAACGGAGGCCAGGGCGGGGGCAGCTTCCCCTTCTTCACAGAAGTCCTAAGAGGTGACTAATAAAGAGTTACCTCATTAGGCCGGGCTTTCATTGGACACGGTGACGGTAAGGTGAGATATGATTGGCTGAAGATTTAGGGTCTGGGGATTGGCTCAAACACTGCATATAAACTAATGCGCCGTGTAATAAACTTAGATCTGCACACTGATGCTGGTCTCCCAGGGTTCACTCATGTGAGTGTGTGTGTGTGTGTGTGCATATGTGTGTGCATGCATATACATATATACCAGGTCTGTAAATGCAGCTAAATAAATAGATGGTTAAGGATTTTACATATGTACACACATATACATGCATATATGCAAAAAAAGAGACATAGAGACACACTCAGAGATATTAGTTCAAGCCACCTATCTAAAAAAAGACCCTAAGACACCAATGCAGCCATAAAGTTAGGTAAAAGTATGCAATCACATCAGCTACTTCAGATATTTCTGGACATTGAGAGACAGAGAGAAAAAAAGAGGTTCATCACACAACAATACAGTGTCAGAAAAATACTGAGGAAATAGAAGTACTCTGAGAAAGAAGATCCCTATTTGAATTCTGTACTTCCAGGATTCAAATTTAAGTGCTAATCAACAAGCATGCTTCTTTATAAAACACAGAAACTCCATGTCAGGAGAAGTTACTCAATTATTTGATTTTTATCTTAATGCTCTTAACTTTTCAGGTAAAACAAGAACATTCCCGAGGGACAGGCACCACCTATTTCCTCCCTATTTCAGAAAAAAAACTTGTCTTTGGTGGGATAATGTTACGTCCTCCTCGTCTGGCAAGAAAGACGCAACGACACGAGCTCTTCCTTTGCAGTTTATTTCAGGAACCTTTTAACAATGCTTCTCCCTCCTGCTCCTCCTGCCTGCTTCTCTTACTTTTGCCTTCTGCCTCCTGCTCTAATCTTATGCCTTCTGCCGCTCCTGCCTCTCTCTGTAGCCATTACTTAAGCTCCGCCTCCCGGCCCACCCTCGGCTGTTGAGTACTCCCAAGCTTAGCCAATCCCAATGGGCTACGTAGCAAAAGCGGATAGATCACCAGATGCGAAAGCATCCAATGGCAGGAAGCTTAGCCAAATAAGGGCTTTGTTTACGAGGCCGCTCGCTTGGGGCTCGGCTCTCCACAGGATAGGGCATCCCTTAGAGATTTTAGTGATTCCAGTTTTTTCTGGCAAAACAAAATGATATTTAGTCAAGTATTTAAATATTCTGGCAAAAGAGCATAGAGTTTGATCGCTTCCAGTCAGGCTGAGTTATCCAGATACAAATGGTTGCTTGTGTCTTTCCCCCTTTAAGTCCAGTCAGCTGTGACCCCTCTGCCAACCTTCTCCAGGCTGATTTCCTCCAGTGCTGGCAAAGGTACACTGAAGTGTTGTGCCAGGAGACATTCATGAATCCCCAAAAGGACACCAAGGAGCCAAATCCTATGCAATCACATTGGGGTCTCTTTATTCAAGCTAGCCTCGAGCTTGGGCTACACCACCATCTCTGACGCAGGAAAAAGGGAGGGAGCCCGAGCCCAGTTTCAGGCAAGCATTTATAGAGGCAAGAAGCGGGTATCTAGCCCGACACACATCTGATTGGGGGGCCATTACGGCCTTTAACATAATTGGCTGGCGCTGAGAGCCAAACCATAAAGTTAACTTCTGCTTTCCTCCTGATTGGTGGTCGTTAGGAAGTGACGTGCCAGGGGCAGGCTTGTAACCTGGGGTGTAGATTTGTTGTGGAATAACCTGGAAACTGGTGCTAGGTTCCAGCCTGTTAGCTTGAGTTAACTCTAGGTCAAGTTGTCTAAGACGGAGTCTGAACCCAAGATCTGGTCTCTCAGAGGAAATACACACAAGCTCCAGCACAAGCCTTAATTAGGTAAGTCCAGAGAATGAACAACAGCCATGGTATTTTAAATAATGTGTTCCCCAAACATGTATCAACTAGAGCCTATAAGATAAACCTCTGAGCTGGCGTCCCTTGGCATAGATAAGTTGGTATCCATGTTTACTGTCTTTCTGCAATGTTACCTAAATGGGGAAAATGGATACAAGAAAGCATTCAGTTGTCACATTTGCCCCTCACTCTCCTTACCTCGTAGTAAGTTAGTGAAGAGCCTGCTTGGCTAGACTGAGGGGCATGTCTCTGTTCATGGCACCAATAAGACTGGTTGGCTCTTCTTGCTGTTCTCAAGTCTTTGAGTGTGGAATTCTTGGTATTCCTGATTTCTGCTCACCCCTTACTCAAGGGAGAGAAAATAAGGGAAGATCCATCCTGTTCCAATGAGAACTTCTTACACCTCCAAGCCTTGCTCATCTTTGTAATTTGGAGAGAAGCTTACAAAGTTCTGAACTAGAGATAGACAATGGTAAATTCCCAGAATTTACCATCAGCCAGATCCTATGCCAGGCACTGGCAAAGTGTATTATCCTATGGAGCACTTAGAACTATACAGCAAAGTAAGAGTCATAAATATCCTCATTTTACAATTAAAACAGATTCAGAAATATGAATCCTTTGCTAAAAAACATAGTAAGACAGGGACTCAGACTGAATTTAGCATGCCAGGCCCAGTGCCTGGGTCCTTAGGAACCTCAAAGCCATCAGATTGGCTAAGTTGAACCCTCAGAGTCTCAGGCCCAGAGCTGGACCTGGGGGATCTGGAGGACACAGCAAAGACCAGGCTTGTAAGAGCACATGATCCTTAGGGCAGAGGGGCTAGTGTTGTCTGGCTCGATGTTGCTGTTTCATTTTGTTTTCTTCTCTAATTCATATACTCAAGATAAAGGTCATTTCCACTAATGCCTGTGTAGTGGTGACATCTTGATTTCCACCACAGTTTCCAACTGGACTGACTAAAGGTCAGGGAAGTGAGTGGACACATCTAGAGCCAGACTGGATTTGGGTCTCAGAGTACTTCCTCTTCCACTAATTACTCCTGCTGTTTGTTTTATTTCCATGATATGCTGTCACACGAAATTCCTTACATTAGGCCAAAGAACTCAAAGACAACACTACATCCAATCATGATTCTGCAGTAATGAAACAATAATTAAATATCAATGGAATAAACTGCATTAGGAAAGCAGAGGGTATATTTATGTATGAAGAGTGTGGGGCAGTATTTTCATTTTACAACAAGGTACAAGTGTAACCAGATATGACACCATAAAGCACCAGACAGATAAGTCATTCGCTCCTAGAGTCTTCAGGGATCATCTCTTATATTGGCTACTCTTCTTTCATTCTTGAAAAGTGAGGGTCCTTCCATGGTTGCTATGCCTCTCTGAGTCATGTGTTCAGTGTAGAACTCACCCAACTATGGCAGCAGCTAAGTGGAAGAAAAATTATAAATCTCATGACTTTGTCCTGACGAATCAGCATCTTCCATTTTGTTAGACTGGCAGTTACAAAGGTAGATGAGTCACAGGAAACCAGTTTGGGGAATTTGGCTACAACCTTTAGGAAAGTGGTTGCTTGGTAGGATTGTAAAGTAGGTAAGCTGAAGCAACCACAGGACAAAGACTAACTTCAAGGAATCCAGCGCTCAACAAAAATACGAAGAGACCGAGAGATCGAGGCAGAGACAGTGATGGGGGATGAACACAATCCTTTTATGCTACTTGAACTCACAATAAAAATATATTCTTTTTCTCATACAATATATCTTGTTTATAGCTTCAAAGCTAGACACAGGTGCTCCGCAGGAGGAAAGGAATACCAAGAGCAAGCACAAGCGTCAGAGACCCTGCTCACTCTCACATTCAGGAATCCCATAAAAATACCAAGCTTAAAAGCCATAATGTATTCTCAGAGGATCTGCTTGGTGCAGACCCAAGAAGGCCCTGTGCTGTTGCTTCAGTCTCTGTGAGTTTATACTCCTCCACAGATTAATATTAAGCATGTACTGTGGGCCTCTTTAGTTACTAGAGTCAGGGTGTTATGGCTTAGTTGTCAAATGCTCCCTCATAGGCTCATGTATTTGAACACGCAGTCACCAGTGATGGCCCTGTGTTGTGAGATTGTACAACCTTAAGGGGTTAGTGTTTCACTGGATGAAGTGGGCTACTGGAAGGTAGGCCTTGTGGCCTGTGCTCCAAATTCCTGTCTACTCTCTCTCTACTCCCCTAATAGCAGATGCAACATGACCAGTGACATCAGGTACTTCCCATTGTGCCTGCCCCATGAGCCAAAACAAGCAGTTCCTTAAGCTGTTGCATTTGTCTGTGGACCAATGGCTCCTCTCAGACCTCACCTTCTCCCAAACTAGAAAGCATAGCACCAGTGGTCTGGTGAAGAAAGATTGCAAGAACACAATGGGGGTCAGATGAAGGGTCTCTAATCAACTTCCTCCTGTAGGGGAGCCAGGGCTAGGGGATGCAGTGATGAAGACAGAATGAGGAGAGCTGTCTGTCAGGGAACACATCGGGGCTTGATCAGAACAGGGCTGCAGGAACCAGGCTCTCTGAACTTTAGTAGCCTCAGGCAATGGTAGCATGCAACCTGCTCTCCCACCATTCCTAATGAGCAGGCATATCTTAAAGTCAGGCAAAATATAACAAAACAATGTCGTGCCTTTGTTGAGAAAGCCACACCATTTTCTGTTACTCTTAGAAGATGTAAAATGTACTTGACCCTGTCTGTCAGATCAAGTTCTGACTCATGCTTACCCAACTCTACCACCCACATCCTCCAGCTCTGCCACTGCCCCTTAGGCTCTGTTCTCCAACTTTCTCAATTTCCTAACACATCAAGTTCCTTCTGGCCTTAAACCTGATTTATGTTGGCTTTCTCAGTCTTTATTTCTCTTTAGCAGCGTTTCACCTGGGTGATTTCCACTCACCCCTTCCCCCACCACAGTGATACGACAGTTCAGTCTACTGAGACATTGCCCTTGCTTCTCTTACAGTACTTTAGACTTCTCTCAGATTTTCATTTAATGTCCTAGATACTCCTTGACACCTCTTGTCATCTTTAGTGTATAATTTTTCTTTAAATATTGGTTTCTCCTCAAGTATGAGTTGTTGGTTTGAGGACTTCGTAAAGAAGTCAATAGTGCTGACATATGGGTGCTCAACGAATTTCTTCCAATAATTAGTAAGGATATGAAAATATCTAGAAAAGTAATTTGTTCTTAGAACCAAAACTACAAAACAAACAAACAAACAAAAACAACAACAAAACCAATCTCTTGTGAAGATACACCATGACCAAGGCAATTCTTATAAAGGAAATCATTTAATAGGGGCTGGATTACAGTTTCGGAGGTATAGTCTGTTATCATTATAGTAGGAAGCATGGTGGCACACAGGCAGACAGGGTGCTGGAGAAGAGACTGAGAGTTCTACATCCTAGTCCACACAGAACAGAAAGAGAAACAGTGGGCCTGGCATGGGCATTTGAAACCTCAAAGCCCACCCCCAATGACACACTTCCTCCAACAAGGCCACACCTACTCCAACAATCCTCCTAATCCTTCCAATCTTTTCAACAGTTCTACTCCTTTGTGACTAAACACTCAAATCTATGAGCCCAGGGAGGCCAATCTTCTTAAACCACCATATACTTCCATTTTAATTTTATTGTCTGTGATGCCTCAGGGACATTTAAGTTGCTATAACAGAATACTATAAATAGCAGCATTTATTTCTCATAGGTTCAAAGACTGATAGGTCCAAAATCACCACTAGGAAGTGATGACACCCACTTCCTAGGTCACAAATGGCTCTCTTCTATTCAGTCCTCACAGGTAGAAAAACCACGGAGTTATCTGGGGTTTCCTAGAAGAGGACACTAATCCCAATAATATGGTATTCGCCCTTATGACTCAATGGTTCTCAATAACCCTGCCTCCAAATATTAACACTTCAAGAATGAGACTTCAACCTATCAATTTGACAAGATATGAATATCCAATCTAACTGGAACCCTAAGACTTACTGTGCATAGAAAGGCAGACAGTGTTTCCGATACACTGCTGAATATATAGATGTCTACATCTGTATTTATACAAGTATACCACACATACATGGACAGCTTTAAGTAATGCGTGAGCATCAGGAGTAGTGGCAGCAAATGCATGTCTTGCTATGGCCTACACTCAAATGCTTGAGGAGCATCTTCTTTCAGTTTCTTTCTGAATGATGAGAACTCAGCAGCACTTGACACTTGCCTAGCAATATGGTCTCCAACTCTGTTCCATTATAAAACTTTAAAGCATTGCTGACTAGCATCCTGTCTTTTATTTTACATCATTCATTACCCAACATGATTGAAGTGTAAGCCATTAACAGAAAAAGGAGGGTGAGTATAACGTAGTTTTTGCTATGCTGCTCCATGTTCCCAGCTAGATATGTGTGCACCTACCAAGGAGCCATCCCAGATCCATGAATGAAACACATATACACTGTAAGTTTTTTTTTTTTTAAGATTTATTTATTTCTTACATGTAAGTACACTGTAGCTGTCTTTAGACACCCCAGAAGAGGGCATCAGATCTCATTACAGATGGTTGTGAGTCACCATGTGGTTGCTAAAATTTGAACTTAGGACCTTCAGAAGAGCAGTCAGTGCTTAACCACTGAGCCATCTCTCCAGCCCTAACTTATTTTCAATAGTTCAATCGTCAGGCATGTCTAAGCCTTCTTTGGCTATCATGCCTTTCTTTTCACTCCCAAATCAACACCTCTAAATCTGCCCTCAACTTAGTTGTGTTTCTAATCTCCTGCTTGCTAGCCCAGGCCCAGCCAGGGAAGCAGCCAATGACCACTCCACCCAAGATTTCACATGGCTGATGGCTTTCTCTCCCTCCAAAGCATGGTGAATTTTTTTTCCTCCTCCTGCATCTACTAGCCTGCCTGCAGGAAACGGGAAGTTCCACCCCATTCACCCAACCATTGTCCACTAGCATCTCTATTGATCAATCAAGAACCAACTGGGGAACAGGACCTTCAGCATTCATTCCCAATCAAAGCATTGGAACCACCCCCTACAGGTGAGTTAAATAACGGGTATAAAAAATGGAGGCACTTATTCAGAGTAGAATTCTTGCTGAAATTCTGTGTGAAATATAATAATGGAAGGTAGTTTCCAGAAAAACTCTGGACAACTTCAAGCCAATGTATCTAGTTTGTATGAACATCACTACAATTGATATTCAAATAGAGATATGAGTGTAAAAATATCCAATAGTGGATAATGCCCTACTTGTCTGAGACTATATTCCCATTTCACAAAATCATAGCACAATTTGCTCCTGAGTTCCAAATCTATTTGAAGATTTAAATGTTTTAAGTTTCTAATCATTTCTACAAAGTATAAATATATCAATATATACATGAATATGTAATACACATATAAATCTAACCTAAATGCATTTGTATACAAATCTCAAATGTATTTGTATACATATACCTGTATTCTCATATCTATATATCTCTTCTCTTTCAAATGTCCATGCCCACATGGACAATCACAGACTATTTCTCCTTAGCCCTCAGGGAGAGGCCATGACAGAGAAAACAGTTCATAGCTTAGCAGGTAAATAAATGTTGACTTGGAAGTTCAAGAAGCAAGTAACCTTAGGTGAAATTTGAGGTGAGGCAAAGTGGGATTATAAATGAAAGGAGAACAGACCTTATGTTTGAAATCCCTAGAGCCCCAACTCCTACTTCTGAACGATCATATTTCTGTAGTCTTCAAAAGTCATTATTCTAGAATCTTCCAGATCTTCACTGATAGCTTTATCTGGACCCTGAACAGAAGTCAACACATAATGGAAGTGAGTGAAAACTGGCAATATAGAAGAGAAAATTGTCTATTAATAGATACCTGACTTTAAATGGCTCCCCTGATGTTTCCATAAGGGACATAGGCAAAATAGATCAGCTAGGCTGCACCAGACCTCCCCTTTCTAATGCATAGTCCATGCCTGCAGTCAACATACAGCAAGAGACCACCACCTTGCAGGAGGAGCCAATGTGTGACTGCTTTTTTTGTTCACTGTAATATTTGTTTATGATCATCCTTATATATCCCTTTCTTTACATATGGTCACATCTCACAGGACAAATGTGCTACATTTTATAAATAATGCCACATGGGGTCATAAAGCCTTCCCTAATTGATGACACACCTGCTCAGGTATCCTTAGATGGCAACAGTAGCAATATATATATAATTTCTTCCCAATCACAAGCTCTTTTTTTCCATTAATCTATTTATTTATTTACTTTACATCCTGAATGTAGCTCCCCTCTCTTCCCAGTAACCCCCTCACCCAACCCCCCTCCCCTCTACATTTTCTTCTGAGAAAGGGGAAACCCACACTGGACACCAACCCACTCTGGCATATCAAATCATTACAGGACTAGGTACATCATCCCCCACTGAGGTCAGACAAGGCAGCTCAGTTAGGTGAACAGGATCCACAGGCAGAAAATAGAGTCAAGAATAGCCCCCCCACACACACACACTCCAGCTGTTGGAGGACCCATATAAAGACTAAGTTGCACATCTGCTATATATGTGTGGGGTTGAGGGGTGGTCCAGCCCATGTAAACTCTTTGCTTGGTGATTCAGTCTCTGAGACCCCCACAGTGGTCCTGGCTAGTTGACTCTATTGGTCTTCTTGTGGAGTCCCTGTCCATTTGGGTTCCTCAATTCTTTCCCCAACTCTTCTACAAGATTTTCCAATCTCCATCTAATGTTTGGATATGGGTCTCTATATCTGTTTCAGTCAGTGCTGGGTGGAGCCTCTCACAGGGCAGTTATTGTAAGCTCCTATCTGGAAGCCTAAGAGACTATCATTAATACAGTCAGGGATTGGTTCCTGTCCATGGGGTGGGTGTCATGTTGAGCTAGTCATTTGTTAGCCATTCTTTCAGTCTCTGCTCCATCTTTGTCCAAGTTCTTTTTGTCTGAGACAGTTTTACACATACACAGAAAGACAAAATTACATATATATGTATATATATGCATTTATATATAAATATATAATTGTATCTTTTGCTAATGACAGAAGTACACTTTCAAGTATAGATGAATGTGCTTAATTTTACATTTATAAGAGATGGTGATACATTTGCACATTACTGAGACAGATATGATTCTTTACATTAAATGTTATATCCTGGCTGAATGTTTGATACTACATCTCAGAATGCATCTTCAACAACTGTGAGAGCTCACTGGCACTTGGATTTACAGTTATCATTACTGAGAACATCACATCGCATAAGTATGGAGCACCAAATCATAGAAACATTTCCAGGGTCACTTCAGATATTAATGCACATGCTGACCTAATCCCAAGCAAAATTAATTTAATGATTAAAAATGCATTTATTTATTTATGTGTATGAGGTTTTTTTTGGCCACATATATGTTTGTGAACTCCTGGTGACTGCAGAAATCAGAAGAAGGTATTGGCTCTCCTGAAACCGGAGCTAAAGACATTTGTGAGCCACATGTGGTTGCTGGGAACAGAATCCAGGTTCTCTCCAATAGCAACACCTGCGTGCTTTAACCACTGAGCCATCTCTCTACCCCTAATGACTTAAAAAAAAAAAAAAAAAGTCAACAAACAAAATGTTCAAAAGTGAACATTCCCAGACAGCATAATCTAAGCTGCAATAAATTGATGCATCCATGTAAGGAATGATACCCAGAAAAATATTTTATACTCTATTTTCTTTAATTCAACCACTGCGCATCTATAAGAACAGAAAACGTTCTATAAAAAGCCTGCAGTATAAACCCTGCAGTTCATCATGCTGTAGTTTCAAATTTGAGCTGAAGAATTCGGGGCTGCCTTTGTTGGTCCATGGCATGAGGGCATGCACTGGAAAAGTGTCATGCTGTGTGCACAGAACCAATGCTGAAGTGGAGTCCCATGGAGCAACATAGGAGCGCACAGTCAGAAACCTGAGTTTTTCATGCACACCACTTTGAGTTAATATTTGCTCTTTGTGTATTGTTCAGAAAACATTTACTGCTGCTGTTGGTTTTTCAGCCCTGTATGGTTTTACAACCCAGTGTAAAAAGCTGAAATCCATAGACTTAAGTTTAATGTAACAAGCTGATGGGGTACAACCAATGAGTCAGCCATCTTTCTCTACATGTAGCATCTCTACATTATGGGAATGCTGGGAAGTGTCCATCAGCTTCCCATTTGTGGTTTTTATTCTAGAAGTCAATACTGAATTCCATCCTTATGTCTACCATTCTTTAGCTATGTGGCCATTGTGTTGAACATTCCCAGGGGATCCCATACAGTAGACCAATGACAGTCCAAAGTATGAGTCCACCAAAGTCTGATTTCTGGAGTTAGGGAGTTGAATGGTTTTATTTATGGAGCTTAGGTGAACACTTACTTGTAGGAGTCTGGGTGACATCAAAACAGCTTCACCAATGAAAAGCTTCAGCACCTTAGATAATGGCTTCCCAGAGATTCCATTACTTTCAGTACTACCTCCCAAGACCACAAGACCATGAGCAACTAAAGAAGAATTACAGAAAACAGGCCCAAAAGGTGGGGGAATAGGATATCTGGCATCTTAGGTGATGGTCCAATGACGCTCTCTAACCCATCCTCTTAAAGATCGAGATCTAATCTTCAAGGACTTTTGAAAGTACAACAATGGCTGTTAGGCTCAGAGGACAGTGACATGTCCTGGTGACCATATACGACGTAGTGACTTCTCTGAGCTTCAACGTCATCAACAGCCATGTCTCCTAGCGGACAAAGTTTTAAGCACAGCACACATGGACGGTGTCTGGAGAATCAGCAAGGAAATGCAGGAAGAGATTCCAGAGGAAAGAGTTGCAATGTCTGCTACTGCTGAGGGCTAGAGAAGGAGGAGCAGTGTGGACACATGTGCCGTTCACATTTGGGAGCTATGATGCTCAAGGGCTATTTCCACCATAGCCTGAAAAGCAGTGGGTGAGGGCTGCTATCCAGGCTGGGAAAGTTTCAGAACATCTGGCTTGCTCCATGCCACACATGAACAGCTAAGCATCCGGCTGAGGTGGAATTCAAGGTATCAAGAAACTCTCAAAGTAAGAGACCATTTGGAATCACAAAACAAACTTAGAGGTTTGGATGTGAGACTGAGAGCATGTGCCACAAGAGGAAACAATCAAAGAAACTTCAAAACAGCATGTTGTACATGCTGTGATGTGTGAAATGCCCCACAGAGTAAGCTGTCAGCAAGTGGTCCCTTCATTAAGACAGTAAGAGGGGGGAATGTTGGGCCTGATGTTTGCACCCCTTTTAACTGCGCCAATATCACTTTTGCATGCTGTAATGGATAATTATAACTGTCCAGTTGATACAACCAAGAAAAATCTGGGAGTTCTCGCTAGCTTGTTCAAGTTGGTCTTCTTGACATGTATGTGGGAACTGGGTTAAATAAGTTAAATGATTAGTAAGATCCTGCCCACTGTGAGCAGTGCCATTCCCTACACAAGGCATCCTGGACCATCTAAAAGTAGAGAAACGTGCTAAGGACAAGCAAGCAAGTAACCACGACTGCATTCATTTCCCTCTGCTTTGGGTTGTGGTGGAGTAGCCTCCCTCATGTGGAACAGAGCAAAGCTTTTAAACAGCACACCCTCAATCACTGTTCCTCTAATGCCTCATCATGTCTATGTGTGCAGATTTCATGCTGCTGTTTCTGTGGGTTGGAAGCACTAAGATCCAAGTCCACAGACATCAACACTATAGACATTCACTGAGCACCTACCGAGTATAAGACCACATGCTAGAATACGAATAAACACAGCTGTCTTGGGGCTGGCGAGATGGCTCAGTGGGGAAGAGCACTGCCTGCTCTTCCAAAGGTCCTGAGTTCAGATCCCAGCAACCACATGGTGACTCACAACCACCCGTAATGAGATCTGATGCCCTCTTCTGGTGCGTCTGAAGACAACTACAGTGTATTATGCCAGAGCAAGCAGGGCTGTCCTGAGTTCAATTCCCAGCAGCCACATGATGGCTCACGGCCATGTATACAGCTACAGTGTACTCATACACATACCACTTCAGAAGTTGAGTTCATTGTCAGCGTGGTAGAGAGCAGGGTAGCATGCAGGCAGACAGGAGGTTGGAGAAGTAACTGAGACTTGTACATCTCAGGCTTCGGTAGAAGAAAAGGCCTGGTTTGTACTTCTAAAACCTCAAAGCCCACCCCCCAGTGACACACTACCTCCAATAAGGCCACACCTACCTCAACAAGGCCACACCTCCAAATCCTTCTCAATAGTGGCACTCCCTGATGGTGGAAGCAGTAAAATGTATGAGCCTTGAGGGGCCATTCTTGTTCAAATCACCACAACAGATCTTCTTGCTTTAAAGTAAATCTTTAAAGATATGTTTATTTTGTTTTGTTTTTTAAACATCTGGTATGTTGGGAGAGGGTCATGCCTTCTCTAATCTCTTCACATCTATCACTAAAACAGTTCAGCCATGTGCCCAAAAACAAGAATAATATTAAATAATTCAAGAAGTTGGTTGCTTAGTTGCATTTTCAGCAAAATTTTACCAAGCTCACTATTAAGCAATCTGTTATGAAAGTTTATCTTCTCAACATTAAAACCAAATGAGCAAGAACATTACATCAATTGCTTGTGTATTTGTTAAGTGTAAAACTTGATATTTGAATCTAATTCTACTAAGAATGTGGACATCTGTAAGTGATTTGGTTTATTTATTAGTTCCTCAGAAATAATTCAAAGTTTATTTTTATACTAGCTTACAACACAGAGAAATAATAAACTTATCTTAAAACAAAAACCACAATGGGAAAAAAATTTTTTAAATCAAAACCTCCAATGTCTTTATTATTTCAGTGAATTTTTGAACTTACTTGAGATTTTCTACATCATGGGAGCCAATTTCCACAGGAAGACCAGCAGTCTGAACTAACCTGGACCTCCGAGATTGCTCAGACACTAAGTAACCAACCAGGCGGCACACACCAGGCCCCAACACATAGACAGCAGAGGACTGCCAGGTCTTGACTCAGTGAGAGAAGATACACCTAACCCTCAAGAGACTTGAAGCCCCAGGGAGTGGGGAGGCCAGGTGGGGTGTAGGCTGAGGTGTAGGGATGCCCTCTTGGAGACTGGGGGTGGGGAGAAGGTATGGGTTGTGGAACAGTCAGAGGGCAGACTGGGAAGGGGATAAAGACTGGACTGTAAAAATGAGAGGTTAAAATTTTCAAACTGTACTGTGGGAACTTAGCCGTTAGTTGAACTCAATGGGAGACTAGCTCCCAGGACTTAGAAAAATGGGAAACCGGCTCCCAGAACATAGAAGAATGGGAGACCGGCTCCCAGAACATAGAAGAATGGGAGACCGGCTCCCAGAACATAGAAGAATGGGAGACCAGCCCCCAGAGCTTAGAGACCGGAGCGGCCTGGCAGGAGAAAAGAAAAATGAGGTAGCAAACAATTGCCAGGTGGCTAACCTGCTTCTGAACCCTAGCACATCCAGCACCCATCAGAGACTACCCCGTACTTCCCCCTGCCTTGATTTCCCCTTTTCCCCTAGCAACTGTGTGGGTATAAAAACCTGTTTAAATTTTTGCTTGGGGCCAGACTCCTCTACCCCTGCGAGGGATATGAGTCTCGCCCAGCGCTGAATAAAAGAACCTCTTGCTGATTGCATCAAGTACATGTCTTGGTGGTGTTTGGGGTCGCCGGTCCCGAGCCTTGGGTGTGGGGTCCTTCCCCCCATTTTTAAAGAGCTCTAACAAAAATGAGATTAAAGAATTTTTAAAAAATTAAAACAATTAAAAATATAATAAAAGGAAATAATGGGGACAGGACTGGAGAGATGCTTAGTGGTTTCTCTGTCCTGAGGACCTGAGTCCTGGTGTCAGCACCCATGCCGCAAGGCTCACAATCAACTGTAACTCCCCAGCTTTAAAGGATCCAATGCCATCCACTGGTCTGTGTGCTCTCATTCACATTATACATCCACACACATGCATGCATGCATTCACACGGGTTAAAAACCTTTGAGAAAAGGAATAGCAATGATTACAAGAAGCACAGAGCTGAACACACCACTTGTTTGTGGCAAGGACGAGAAACCAGAACGTTTCCTCTCAATAATTCTCTCAAGAAATCGGAAAAACCAAAGCAGGAACTGCATGGCAGGGGGCTTGCGGATCCAGTCAGAACCCCTTGAATCTCTAACACTTTATATTTCTCTGAAGAAGCCATGGGCTACAGCGATTGTCCTAGAAATAAAGGATGCTGGGGTCCACTCCTCAGACTCAGCGAGGCTATTTCATCTCATCGACAAGACGGTATGGGCCACTGTATCAAGGCTTATTGCTGCTTCTTTGTATATAAAGGCTTCCATATATTTGGCCTTCACTTTTACCTAGAACGTTTTACTGCTTTTATAGTAACTCCTTTGCAAGTCTCCTTGGGAGCCACTAAAAGGAGGGAAGAAGTAAATTCTGGTAGAAATGGCTACCATACGAAAAGCTCAAGCTACCTTTGAAAATCTACTCCCGTCATGGGGGCTGGAGAAATGCCTCAGTGCTTCAACGCCTGCGTTGCTCTTCCAGAGGACCTAGATTTGGTTTCCAGAACCCACGTCTATCTTTAACTCTAGCTCCTGGGAATCTGTTTTCTTCTTCTGGTCTATACTGGTACTATACACACACGGCGCCCAGACAATAAAACAGGCAAAATACGTATACACATAAAATGAAGATAAGTAAATCGTTAGTGGCATGTGGTATACTACACCTGTAGTATCAGCACCTGGAAGGCAGAGGCAGGTGGATCTCTGTGAGTGACAGGCCAATCTTGTCTACATAGTGAGTTCCAGGTCACTAGGTTGCTGGCCAAAGCGACATAGTGAGACCCTGTTTCAAGAAAGAAAAAAAAATATCCAATCTTCCATGCCAAAATACTAAAACATTCCCCAGGCACAGATGAAGACATATGTCTGAACAGATTTATAATCAATTTATAATCAAATTCATTACCATTTGGCATCTGAGATTTATAATCACTCTATAATCAAATTCATTACTATTTGGCATCTGAGATTTATAACCAATTTATGATCAAATTCATTACTATTTGGCACCCTGTCTCCTCCACTCAAACGTCTTTCAGACCCCTCCCAACCTTCCCCTGATCAGTATTAGTGAGAATACCTATTGCTCAATGAAACTACAACTGACTTAGTATGCATGTTGTATTTCTCATGATCACATGGCTGGAGAGAGATGGAGGAGGGGCTCTCATAGTTGAAGCAAACATGCATTGGGCTACACACTCGAAGCTCCATGGACCTTTTGACTCGTTCGGACTGTAATCACACACGTGCTCCGAGAGTCACCAGGAGACTGTAACCACTCCATCTTTGACTTTGCTTCTTTTCTTTCATTGTCTAAGTCACATCTACGCTCCTTAATTTCTTGATTTTTGTTTCAATTAATTAATGCACGAGGATCCCTAAGCACATTTAATCCCAAAATTATGAAACCTCCTAATTTACTAAATCTCTGAGCACAGAGCTCCGCCGAGAAGCCACTTGACAAAAACTGCTATGGGAGCCTCCCTGTTTCCCAACAGTGGCTTCGCAGAGAGCTCCCAAGGCTCCTCAGAGGTCCTGAGCTTACATGCAGAAAGATGAAGGGGACGAATATCAGTCTTGGCTCTCCTGGCTTTGGTAAGTAAGCTTTTGTGTCGAGACGCTAACCTAAGCACTACATGAAAAACTCCCACCTGGCATTCTCCTTTCAGACCATGGCTGTCCCCTGCCATCTCCATTCTCCTACAGGAGGAAGTTCCAAACAGCAGCTTGATTGACTCGAGATAAGTTCCAAACAGCAGCTTGATCGACTCGGGATAGTTAGAAAGCACAGGAGACACATCTTCACAGAACATTCTAGATGCCATCAGACAACACCTAGGCAAGGCAATGTCTATACAAGTGACTGGAAGGGACCATAGGCTTGACCACTGCTTTCTGTCTCCCCTCCCCACTCATCCCATGAGCAATTCCATGCCCCAGGTTACCCCTCAGAGCATCATTTCCAACAACCGTGGATGAGTTAACACCTCTCACCCAAGGTCACTGAGGAAGCAGGTCAGCTACGTCAATTGTTGGTTTAAGAAATTCCACTTGGGCTCCAAACACAAAAGAGACCATAGAAGGATTGATGTATCCATTCATTTTCTTTTGTCTGCTTGGCTTAACTTTTTAAATTTTATGTTTCATTTTCATAACTGACAGTATTTATTTTTATTTATGGTATATAACACAATGTTCTGACATGTGTATTATAGAATCGCTGACAAACCAATTAGGCTTATTACAGTGAGCATATAAACCGCCTCACAGCAATTTTCAAATGTGTCTATATACTCCACGATGTGCATGATATCTCTAAACTTACCACTTCTTTCTAGCTGAAGGTTGGCCATTTGGCTGTGGGCCTGAATGCCAGAGGCTTCCCACAGAGATATCTGGCCCTGCTTGGAGCAGAAGCTCTTGGGAAGAGAATCTAGCGAGCATGGGTGGAGCCATCTCTGCCACTGTCTTCCAGGCTGTTCTGTACTGCCCTGCACTGAGCCGGGTCGGGCTGGGCCGACAAGAGGCAGACTAGCCAGTGAGGAGTGAGCAGATCTCTTCCCAAGTGTTACAGCTCTTAGAACAAAAGGCTCAGACAATGGGGTAGATCTTTCCAACGCTTTACTTCCCTGGATACTATATACACATAGTTTGGGAGTCATTCAGATTTCGGCAGCAGTTATCTCTCATTGGTTTGGGCTGAGAATCTTTATTTGCGTGTAAGAGGGCTTGACCAATATTACACACTTCTCCAGCTGGGGTTGTTGTAGGGGCTTTGGGCTGAAATCGAAGCCATCGTCTCAGGAGCTACCACCGAACACCTACCATCCCTTGTGAACAAATTTACTCTGCTCAGTGGGCGCTCTGGGGTTCTATGGTGGCAGCTCGACTAGACCCAGGCTGCCAGAACATTCCACTGCCCCACATTTGGCCAGCGCCCCCCCCACACACACACACCATCACCCCCAGCCTCTAGTAACTATCATTCTGCTTTCTCTATGATTTCTATCTATTAAGATTCCATTTATAATTGATAATATAAATGATATCCCTCTAGTTCTAGTCTCATATATTTAACAAAGGATCCTCTACATTTAGCCATGCTAGAAGGGAGCATCAGATCCCTGTTGCTGGGTTACAAGCACTTGTGAGTTATCCAGTGAGGTTGCTGGGAACCAAAGTCAGATCTTCTGTAAGTACAGCCAGCGCTCTTAACACTGGAGACATCTCCCCAGCCTTGGGATTTATTTTTATATCTCAACATTATTCAATTGTGTACATAGACACAACATATCATTTTTATTCATTCATCCACTGACAGACACTTAAATCGATTCCTGTATCTTGGCTAATGGGGCTTCCACTTCAGTCAACATGGGCGTGTACTGTCTCATCCACACACTGATATGTGTAGCCTTCGGATGTGCACCAAGAAGCGAGCCAGATCAAATGGAAGGTCTATGGAGAGGACCTCCGAATTGACTGCATTGCTTGAGCAGCTCTGCCACAGACTTATGTGCCAAACACTGCTCCAAGAGCAGCCATGCAACCAAGCAATTGCTTCCTGCAGAAATGTTGTGAGTGCTCACTGACTCACGCATCTCATAAGACACTATGAGGATGGAGAAGCTACTCAACAGAGAACCTGTGTGCCAGCATGGGCACTTCCTACCATGTGCATGGAAAAGCAGGAAAGCCTGAACTTTGAAGAGAAAAAGAATAACTTACGTCCATGGACACTCATGAGGCTGAGATCCCATTTACTCATGAGAGATGAAGAAAATAGTTTTTAGTCATTGAGTTCATAGTTTTCATTCAAGCCTCTCTAATGTATGCATACTCCCTCCCTCTGAGCCCTCAAATAACTACAGACTCATAGATAGAACACACACACACACACACACACACTTCATGTTCCTACACACTCTCAAAAGAAACAGGCACACACATTTTCTAAAATGTTATCAAGTCTCATTAAGTCTCTATTACTTAGAACTAAAAAAAATTGTTGAAAATGTGAATGAATATTGTGATAAAAATAGAAATCTCAACATTCCTGTGATATTAATTCAGGATGATATGTTAAAAAAAAAACAATGTCTCATAATTTATTTAACAGCTTAGGTGGAGCCTGTTTCAGTCAAGGGAACAGTGATTGCCTCTATAGGGAGGACTAATGGTCACTGATGACACCACAAGGAGTTGTGGAGTCTTGAAGAACAGATCAGGGTGACTCATGGCCGAGGCCAAGTGAGTAAAACACTTGAAATTGACTGACTAATGCAAGTTGGTCATGAGTCCCATGTTTCAAATCCCCTTGGAATTCTGTGTGTACGTACGTACGTGCATGCGTGCATGCGTGCGTGCGTGCGTGCAGTATATAGAATGTAACTTGGTCACCTTGAGAGAGGTATAGGTGTGATTTCCCAGCTCCAACTGTCAACTTGTATTAGGAATACTGTAGGGAACTTCCATTCACTAAAAGATTTATGACACTGAGGGAGTTTCAAGTTATCTAGCAGGCCGTGACCTAACAGCATGGACGGTAACTAGTGTCTTAGCGGGTACAGCGCTTGCTCCGTAGAGTGATGGATCCGATGGATAGCAGGTACAGCGCTTGCTCCGTGGAGTGATGGATCCTATGGATAACAGGTACAACACTTGCTCTGTGCAGTGATGGATCCGATGGATACCAGCGCTGCTTCCTAGTAGCAGCTGCACGGATTCCAAAACGTTGATTGACAACCCTAAGGCTCCTGGCTGTGCTATGATCATGCCTTTCCGGGGTCCTATAAAGCCTGAGATAAAGCTTTTGGACTTCCTGGGGAGATCCCTAGAGCAGAGCAGCTGCTCCCCCACGCAAGCCTTTCTCATCATCTGCCCCCTTAAGAATGCATGCCCTCTTCACTGCGGCTTTTTGTTTTGTTTTGTTTTGTTTTGTTTTTTGTTTTTCAAGACAGGGTTTCTCTGTATAGCCCTGGCTGTCCTGGAACTCACTCTGTAGACCAGGCTGGCCTCGAACTCAGAAATCCGTCTGCCTCTGCCTCCCAAGTGCTGGGATTAAAGGTGTGTGCCATCACCGCCCGGCTTCACTGCAGCTTTTTAAAATCAAGTGAAAATATTTTCCCATTGCCTGATGCTCATACATTTGAATCCACTTGTTTTGCTGTGACTTACTTAATAGCTACACGCGTGCATTTTTGTCTAGACATACCCTTCTCTTGCTATGGAGTCCGTTATGGAAACCTGACTAAGGCGTGCTCCGTCAAATCACCTTTTCTCTGCTCAATCTACAAGGCCAAATTCTTTTTGTTTGGAAATCTTTTTATACAGACCCAAACTCCTACCCTGCCAAATCCTGTAGTCTCAACAGTAGGCCTTGACAGGGTCAGGGAACCCTGAAGATTAAGTGGCAATGAGTGGCCTTTTACTGCCAGTCTGGAAACGCCTCCCACCATGATTGATGTCAATCTCCCATAGAACACCTCATCAGCAAAGGTCCAGAGAGGGAGCACACACCCCAGAGGATGAAAGGGCCACACCTGGAGCCACAGTGCTGTGAAAGGGGCAAGGTTGTTATTTAGCCCAGGTTGCCCTCGGGACTTAGAAAACTGACCTTAGGGTGAAACTCTCAAATATAGAAAACACATAATTTCAGAGAGTGTAACCTTCCGCTGTTAGAGATGACCGTGGGACACACATGCTCACTCAGTTTCCATGACGGTCTCACTCATGCTCTGTGTGGTTATTCTGCAAGCCAGATGTGAGGTCATAGGCCTGCTGCACCCCGGCAGTCTTTAGTTTTACCCTGTAGCATACCCCCTAATTAATATGAACGGTTCAACTTGTGGGAGGATATTTTTTTACACTAAACCAGTTGTCATCTTTTCAAATTGCCACTCTGAAGCGCATTTGCTTTCTCTTTTCTGAATTGGCTATTTTCTTCTTCTCCCCAGGTTGTTTAAAAAACAACTCATTTCTCGGGTTGGGCACAGTCACACGTGCACTCGCAATTTTCACCTTTCCCTGCTGACAGGCTGCGCATGGGAATGCACCGCCTGGCATTCTGCATTCATCTGGCCACTCTTGCTTACTCTCAGCTGCCTTCTGATGAGTAGATCCCTCGAGCCAAATGATGAGCAAAGAGATTGCCAGTGGATGGGTCTATCTGAAAAACAACCAAGCTCTCGGTAGACTTCCTGGATCCCTTCCCACTACTTCTCTTAATACAGAAATAGAAAGCAGCTATATTCTATTTTCATTCAGATGTGTCTCATGTTTGCATCAAATGACAAACAAAAGAGAGTTCCACACAGACAATACAATGCTCACCTTGCTCTGGCAAATCTTTGAACATTAAATGTTGTTTAGGGCTAGCAAGATGGCTTAGTGCCATGGTTCTCAACCTGTGGGTCACAACCCCTTTGTGGGGTTGTACATCAGATATCCTGCAGGTCAGATGTTTATACTATGATTCAAAAACTAGCAAAATTATAGATATAAAATAACAGTGAAATAATTTAATTGTTGTGGTTCACCACAACACGAGGGATTGTATTAAATGATCCCATCACTAAGAAGGTTGAGGACCATTGCCTTAGTGGATAAAGGGGCTTGCTGCCAAATTAACAATTTGGGGAGCCACCTTGTAGAAGAGAAGAACAAATCTCCCCAAGTTGTTCTTTTTTTTGTATATGTGCGGTTTTACACACACACACACACACATGCATGCACGCATTATAAATGAATAAATAAAAACCTAACCTTTTTAAAAATATTAAATTCAATGTGACATCTAATTAAACAAAGCCTATCATACTATAGAAAAAGGTTACAAGGTAGATCACAATTAAAGGTCGCTGTCAGGCTCCATGAAAGTTGCCATCTGAGGCATAGCAGAAGTAGTTTTAGCGTCGAATAGAAAGTTTATATCAGACACAAACAAAACGAAACCACAGTGCACACAATGACCACCATTCCCATATCCTACTCACGGGCCTGACATTCTTAAGCAAACCCCAGGATACACGAGAAGCAGATACAAATGGCAGTGGCACTTTAACTCTCTTTGCAAACACTAGACCAATGGTTCTCAACCTTCCTGATGCCGTGTGCCCTTTAATACAGTTCCTCATGCTGTGGTGTCCCCCGATCATAAAATTATTTCATTGCTACTTTATAACCGCAATCTTGCTACTGTTATCAATCGTAATGTAAAAATCTAATATACAGATGGTCTTAGTTGATCTCTATGAAAGAGTTTTGGATTCCCAAAAAGGTTGCAAACCACAGGTTCAGGACTGCTGCTCCAGAAAGTCGTCCTTCAATCATCTCATTTAATAATATGAGAGTTGGGTAGGAATAGCATTTGTTTTGAAGTCAAGAAATTAGGACCAACAAATGGAACTTAGAACCAATCTAGAAATGAGACAGGGTATTTATTATAGCATCTGCCTTTCCTGCTTATGTGTGGCTCTGGGGAAGCTCTAGCCTGCACCTGCCATGTACACTTTGCGTGATGGCGGTATTTGAGGCGTAAACTTCAAGGAAAGTCAGTCTCCTGCCTCCGCATTGTTGCCTGGCACCCCAAACTCAGAGGTAGCCCAGATATGTCCTCGTACTTGTGTGCTAGTGGCCCACCAAGATATCATTTCTTAACAGCTAGAAAAAGAAAATTTGGACATTGCTCTCTCACCTTCACCAATGTTCCAACGTCCTAGTCAAACCCTGGCTTGGAATGTTAAGCCATTCTAACTAATTGCCTCCAGCATTGTGGGTAGGGCACTGAAGCTCACAGAATAAGAGACTTATCCCAGGACAAGGTCAAGTAAAATCCTCATTCTCAGTCATGTACTACAGCTGAACCACTCCTAGGAATTAGCAAGAGCCTGTCTCTACTTCCCCAAAAGATTAACATAGTGGGCATTTTACCTAAGATGGGCGGGACCTTAATCTGAGTGTGTGTGTGTGAGAGACAGTCTACAACATTCGGCATTCTAGATGCAGCAGTCTGCATTCAACATTTTGGACTCACTTGCACTCGGATTAGAACCAACTTTGGTGGACTAGGACTTAAGATTCATGCAGTCCATAGCGCCCCCCGGGACCAGAGTGCTTGGGCCCGGGGGGTGCAGCACCAGTGGAGATTCAAGAGATTGAGCATTCGAGATTCGACATTGAAGATTCAGCATTGAGGACTCGAGATTCAAGCCTCTATTCTCCTGGCTGGCGCACCCGCAGCCTCCCGGGACTCTGGCCGGGACCATGTAGCCCGAACATACTCAGAGCCCAGGGGTGCTGCACCAGTCCAGAGGAGATGGCTGCTGTTTTAGACCTAGTGTGTTTTAGATGGCCTCAGATGTACCTTGACTACTGAGCTGCCAGATTTTTCATTTTTCTCTTTTGCAATGATTGTAAAAGCCTCATGTCATTTTTAAGAAATATATTCAGATAGAACACTTCTTGTGTAGTGTCTATTTGTCAAAGCCGAATCTCATGCACACCTGGCCAGAACCCATCGTCCCGCGGAACAAGGGACCCCGCAAGAAACCCCAGTCCGTGGCATGCACTTAAGGCAGTGTTCTCAGCTATGAGCACTGAACTCTTTTGTTATCATCATTCAAGAAAGATGAGCAACTTTTACAGTGTCTAGTGAGAGGTAGACAATGCACTCTCTAATATATTCCCACAACAGCTCCACTAAGTAGTGACTAAATAAACAGTTGCTTTCAGTACAGACATATATAAGAAACTAAGGAAAAATTTGGTTGCCGAAAACTATCACTAGGAAATTGTGAAAATGATGTTTTTTAAAAAAATCTATAATTGGGTACTAGAAAAATGGATCAGGAGTTAAGAAAGGTTGTTGCTATTGGAGAAGATCGGAGCTCAGTTCCTAGGACCTACAGCAGGTGGCTCCCAACCAGCCTTCAGCTACAGGACCTGATGCCCTCTTCTGGCTTCTGAGAGTACCTGCACACACATTTACATAAGCACACAAAGATAAGCATAAACATAATTAAAACTAATTATTTTAAGATACTAAAATTGACTCAGAGCATGTGTCTGTTAAAATCTTAAAATGTTGGCTTTCAAAGACACAAAGCAGCCCCAAATTAGCTTCACTGAAGGCCAAAACCATGGCAGAGAGGAATGAACGAATAAAAAAGTTAAATGTTTGTGTGATGTCTTGTTTCTCTGGGGAGTTCTGAAGAACTGGGCTGGGGAAATAGTCGGGGCGGCGGGTAAAGTGAAAACAGGAGACTTCAGTCCCCACAATCACACAAAAAGCCTAAATGGAGTGTGCATTTGTAATCTGGGCAGTGGAGAAGTGGAGACAGGCATGCCACTGGCATTTCCTGGCTGCCAGCCTAGCCTGCTGAGCCAGTTCCAGGCCATGAAGGGCCCTATCTCAAGAAAAGATGGATGACATATGGAAAAGATACCCAACTCTGTGCTTTGCCTCCTACTCCCACATGTACCCTACCACACACACACACACACACACACACACACACACACACACAGGAACACAAGCACACGCCTGTACACACCCTAACACAAACACATACAGTTTAGATAAGAGGCTGCATTCTTTGGATAACAAATGTTATTCTCTGTACTTTTCTCTATTCTTAATACTTTACATATAAAATATATATGACTATATGAAACTATGTGCATGTATCTGATATAAGTGCATAGTTATACCAAAATATAATATACTTAGTATATAAAGATATCATGTATATTTATATATAGATTTAATATGTGTATATGTATATATGTTATAGACCTACATATATATTTTTTAAATCTGTATGATATTTTATAGGACATTTAATATTAAAAATATGTAACATTTTTCCACCCAATATGAAACCTTCCAGAATACAGCATATATGTCAATATATATAGTTGTATTTTATTATCATTATAAAGGTGATAACACACTTCCCCATCATGATTGCGTCATTCAGGCATGGTGTTATATTTCTCATTATCGCCTGCTCTTGATACAGAGTTATCCAGTTAGAACACACTCAACGGAATGATTACGTAATGGGGCCCGCACAGCTTTAATGATGCACAGTTATCCAGTTAGAACACACTCAGTGGAATGATTATGTAATGGGGCCCGCACAGCTTTAATGATGCATATTTACCTTCTTTAATTTTGTGAGGACTGAGGTGGGGAGCATCACCACAGAGCCAACGGACGGATTCCTGGAGAAGGTCATACTGAGCACTGCACCCCAGTTTCAAGAGCAATTATAGGCAGGAATCCCATTTCCATTGTGGGCCCGGGCACCAAACACCATTCTACGAGCTTCCCCTGCTGAAGTCCTTCTCTTCTACCACAGCTACATGGATGAGGTACTGTTATTAAACACCTACCCACAGAGCCTCACAGCCAGGAAGAGCCTAAAGCAACGTCTGGGCGCTAGTTTTTAAAACAAAATACAAGTTTTCTCTCTCTCCCCTCCAGCAACTCTGAAAGGCTCTGGGGTTCCACGGAAAAATATTGCACTCCTCATGAGACCCCTGTGCTGTCTGGAGGTATAAGCCCTTGGACTTCTGCTTTTTCCCAAAAGTTCCAATTAGCATGGAAAATTCTCCCATAGGCAAAAAAACACTGGAGTGTGAATGAGGCCCTCGGTTTCACCACTTGGTGATATCCCTCAAAGCAATCAATCACTCCAGCCTGCTTAGGCTTCCTTTATATGGGATGAGAGACAGAGATGCCAAAGCCACCCTCTCTGCCTACGCAGCTAGGCTTGCTTACTTCCTCCTGCCCACTCAGACAGAGTGCTCAAAATTCAAATCCCAGCTTCGGAAAAAACAAAACAAAACAAAACAAAACAAAACAAAGCCCAGCCAGTTTAGAAGCAGTTTGTGTCTTCTCTCTCAGGCCTCCTGTCTTCTCTCTCAGGCCTCCTTCCTGTCTTCTCTCTCAGGCCTCCTGTCTTCTCTCTTGGGTCTTCTTCTCTCAGGCCTCCTGTCTTCTCTCTCAGGCCTCCTTCCTGTCTTCTCTCTCAGGCCTCCTGTCTTCTCTTTTGGGTCTTCTTCTCTCAGGCCTCCTGTCTTCTTGGCCTCCTGTACTGTATGCACTTCTACTGCTCCAGGTTTATGGGACCCTAGGACGGTTTTCACTTCTTTGTACATCATATTCCATGGAACGTAGATATGATTGCTAGAGCATGTTTCATTTCCTGCAGCAATAGGAGAGTATTCAGGATAATCTCCACTGTCACTGCCAGCCCACCCTATGCAGAATTACCTAGCATGCATACTGATGGGCTCAGCGATTCATTACTAGAATTCCCTTCACAGCCTTCTTTCTCTGTTGACATCAGTGAATCATTAAAGGGCAAATGTTCACCATTTAGAAGAAACAAAGGGCTGGCGAGGTTTAAAAAAAAAAAAAACCTACACACCAGTACCTATATAAAAAGCTGGGTGAGGCAGCATCCCTGTGCTGTGAAGGTAAAACCAGACAGATATCCCTGGGCTCCATGCTGGGTAGTCTAGCCTAGTGGGTGAGAACCAGCTCAGGTAATGTCCCAGGGCAAACAGTGGGCCGTTCCTAAGAAAAGACACCCAGGGTTGAGCTCTGGACTCTGAAGACACGTGCACACATATCCACACGCACCCCTCCATACAACACATATAAACACACTCTCCACACCCCTCACGTACACATGCACATACAGAAAAAGAAAAAGCACACAAAACTTATTCCACATGACCTACCCAGACCCTGGACTTTCCACAGGTCAGACTTGTAAGACATGAAGAGTGGGCGGGGGGGGAATATATGAAACTCAACAGGTTCATGTTGTAGAATACTGACAGGAGCCCCAGTTGTTTTCTAGTGTTCGAAACATCTGGATGATGGTCAGATCTGTGCAAGGTGGTCTCACTGGACACTTGGCTTGCCACGGTCCTTTGGGTCAGTGGATGCATCCAGAGAAAGAGAAACGAAGTCCAGAGCCTTCATGCCAGGATTCTGGATACCAGGGTGAGAAGCCCCATCTCTACCTCTCTACTGAACAGGTGATAGGTGGCAAAAGGAGCACGTGACCAGCTGCTCTGCTGCCTGGGATTGATTGAGCTGCCTGGGATTGATTGAGCTGCCTGCGGTTGATTGATTGAGCTGCCATGAACATATAGAGCCTCTGAGCTCTTTCCTTATGACTGACACATGCTGTAATGCTGTTTTACATTCTCTAGAACACAACAGCACTGCACAAGCATACCAGGATTAAATCGTACGTACCCGACAGTGTCTTTCAGAGGAGCGTAGGGTGAATCATGGGAGTAAGATGCAGGTGCTGAAAATGTCTCCGTAATGGAAACAAGACAGTTTGTATGTCTTGGAAGAACTATGAAAAACACTCTATGTTATTTATTTTTTGAATGGTGTGTTTTTAAAATTGTGTCAGCTAAAGGTGTTTTCTTCATTTGGATAACACAAGAAGCCTCAAAAGAGAAGGCAGCCATTCACTGAGTCAAAGACACCAAAGGATGAGAAAATTATAGTGCTGGGTCTAGTTTTACAATGCTCATTCAAACATCTCACCCTGGAGTGCATGCATGAACAGAAGGAAATTGGTAAAAGCGACTTGGAACCATGTCTGCAACTTTAAGGCTCAACCTTTTTCTTTAATTGTTTGAGCGGTGAAATAAATGAGAGCTAATAATATCCTGAAAGGGGCTGAGGGGAAGGGTCTTATGAGTGTCTGAACCTTAAAGAAAAGGCGATGCTGTGGATATCTGGAATTTTACTTGAATTCTGGATGGCATAACAGTGGCTTTGGGACAGAAAAGAGGGAAGAGAGAGAAAGAGAGCCTTCTCTTCAATTTCATAAGCCAAAGAAAGCCCCTGATTCATACAGGTTTGGGGGTAGATGTGAAGGGTGACTTAGCCTGGCCTGGACCACATACAAACCAGGTCTAACAAAGAAGGAAAACCATAGATAAAAAAAACAAAATTTTGCTTCTAGAGGTGGGGGTGGGGAAGCTGTGTTTGCTTAGAGCTGGGACAAGACAGCTGAGCTCTTTGTAGGTGCTATAAAGTCACAGAAGGTTTTATCAACTCTATCCCAGAGAAAGGGAAAGATGGAGGCAGAGAGGGAGAAAGGGAGAGAGAGAGAGAGAGAGAGAGAGAAAGAGAGAGAAAGAAAGATTTGTAGTGTGTCCTGCCTTCTGGGATGAGGAGAAATGAACTACAATGTCTGTGTTCTAACCAAGTCCTATTCTAAGATCATGTCTTAGAGACATGATCTACTATGGAAATGAAATCAAAGGATTAATTTGCTATTTTTTTCTAAACCACATTGTATACATATTTTTTTTAATTTAGTGTGTGACTGGATGTGTGGCTGAGTTTAAATTCATGAATTGAGCTTTCAAGTATTACCTTTATTTGATTTGTTCTCCTGACTTTTACAAGTGGTTCACAGGCTGAGCTGCCACCATGGGACAGAGCACTGAACAGGCTGGTGCCAGAGTCTGCATTAATATGACAGAGATTAACTATGCCACTTCAGTGCCAGGGTGGAGGAGAGATTCCTCCTCCTTTAAAATACATTTGTATTACGTCTTTGAGAATTTCCCACAATGTATTTATAACATGTTCACCTCTATTTCTCCCTTCAAGTCCTCCCCAGTCCAATCTCCCCTCAATTCTGTGTCCTTTTTTAAAAAAAAATTACTACTTAAGAACCTATTGACTGCACTTTGTGCTGTCCATATAGTTCTGGATGTGGGACAATCCGCTGAAGTATGATCAACCTAAGAGGAGCCACACTCTTAAATAAAACAGACTCTCCATCCGCTCTCTATCCTTCCAAAGCTATCCACTTCCCTTCATTCCTCATTTAGGGGTTGAGGCTTATGAGCACCTTCCCCTTTATGCTAAAACATTAACTGGCTTGACCCTATGTAGATCTTGTACAGGCAACCACAGCTCCAGTGCAGTCATGACTACCGTAGCCTCGACATGTCCAAAGACACCATTTAGCTCTAGTTCTCCCCAAGGACTGGCTCTTAAAATGTTTCTGTCCCATCTTCCATGACAGTTCTTCAGCCTCGAGGTGGAGGGTTAAATGTACATTCCCAATTCTGCTGAATGCCCTACTGACGTTTATTCTCTGAACTCTGACCAGTTATGGATTCTAACACCTCTTTATTAAGGACTTTATTATTTTTGTTTATGTCTGTACATGTGCATGTATGTACAAGCATATAGTGACCAGAAGAGAGCTCCAGATGCCCTGGAGCTGGAGTTCCAGCTGATTTGACTTGGATGCTAAGAACTGCACTTAGGTCCTCTGCTCTTAAACCACTGAGCCACCATACCAGCCCCAGCTCCTCATATAAGGCTAAGAAGGATTAAATTCAAGCTCTAATTTGTTTACCAGAAGGAAATCAAAATGTTCATAGTCCGCAATGCTCTGACCACACACACACACACACACACACACACACACAGAGAGAGAGAGAGAGAGAGAGAGAGAGAGAGAGAGAGAGAGAGAGAGAGAGAGAGAGAGAGAGAGAGAGGAATACAGACTGGCTTTCAGAAATCATGCAATAAAGAATGAAATAGGCTTGTTTGGGGGTTTTTGTTTCTTTTCCCCCTAGCTGGACTTTATCTATATACCTATGCTGCAGTCAGTTTTGCCGTTGCTGGGAGAGAGCCAAGGATGGGTAGGCAGAAGTCCCGTATGGTACACCACATGCATGCTAAGGTGCATCACATCTCAGCCCTACTAAGGAAAGCAGTAAGAGCCAAAGCTATTCTTGGGTACCATGGGTGTCCTGAGGCCAGCATGACTCTCTGCTTCAGATCTGCATTCTAAATGAACCTCTTATTTAAATTAAAGATTCATTTATTTATGTTATGTATGAGTGCTCTATCTCCGTGTATATCCCAGTGTCAGAAGAGGGCATCAGATCTCATTACAGACAGTTGTGAGCCACCGTGTGGGTGCTAGGAATTGAACTCAGGACCTCTGGAAGAGCAGCCAGTGCTCTTAACTGCTGAGCCATCTCCCCAGCCCCTAAATGAACCTCTTGACACTGAACAACCTGTATCAAGTATGGTGAGCATCCTGTACTATGGAGATATGAAAACGTCGGGTTTGGCATTGGTCATTTCCTCTCTGGAAATGAGACAGTGAAAACACAATACTGTGTTTGTGTGAGAGTGAGTTAGGATCGGAAGTACTAGCCAATGTCTCACACTTGTCATCCTGACTGCTTAAAGTCAAGAGAACCTAGTCTCCACCTTCCTAGTGAGGGCCAGAGGCTTCTCTCACCTTCAGAGGCTGCTGAGCACCTTCCCCTTTATGCTAAAACATTAACTGGCTTGACCCTATGTAGATCTTGTACAGGCAACCACAGCTCCAGTGCAGTCATGACTACCGTAGCCTTGACATGTCCAAAGACACCATTTAGCTCTAGTTCTCCCCAAGGACTGGCTCTTAAAATGTTTCTGTCCCATCTTCCATGACAATTCTTCAGCCTCGAGGTGGAGGGTTAAATGTACATCCCAATTCTACGACCCATACCTCCCAGTCATAACACATTCTGAAGGTAATTTCAAGCCCCTCAGATGGTCATTGGTTGGTCCTTCCCATGGTCAGCCCTTCTGCTCCTCCCTCTGGGAAGCAGGTGACAAGTTACCGTTTTCTGCACAGCACAGCATCAGCTTGTGTTCACACTCATGCCCAATATTTCTGAGTTAGGGGCTTCAAACATTAGAACTACCCTCCAGAAACCTCAGGGTTGAAGGTGAGTGTGCAGATTGTGAGTACCTGGCTTGGGCTATCATTCTGGAGACTTTTCATGAAGATAAATACTGTTGGCATCCGGGTGCAGGACTCAGTGGTAAGAACAAGCAATGCTCGTGCAAGCCAAGCACCAGAATGTACACCACGTAGTGTGTTTCTTTATGACATACCTCTGCCTACTCTCAATGGGGCCTTAAGAGAGGGAAACCCCCTGCATAGTTGGCATCTGTAGTCCTAAACAGTAGAATAAAATAAGTGGAGTCCTGGAGCCGCTGCATAATGTATGTATGTATGCTAGAGAGAAAACTCAGCCATTAAACTGCAGCCTCTCCGAACATGATGTCACGAGTCAGATCCCATTAAAGGAAATGGAAGATGAATGTTTGCTCCAGGCAGCTGGAAGGAGTCAAAAAGAAAATACATTATAAATCTTCCCACTGCGTGCCTAAATTGTAAAAGATGCCTTTCAGCATCACCCAGACTCAGTAACTTCTTCCCAACAAAGATGTCCCAAGCAGTTGGTAAATACAAAATATGGATGATCTGATCAGCAGAGAGAGACCAGCCCATGCGATGTTGCCCCGTCATCTAAATCCTAGCTTAGTCTTCAGGAGGACAGTATCCAGAGCATGACCACGGTGGACTCAGAATCTGACAAGACCAAGTCGACAGGAAGAGCTCAGAGTTCAGAAAGAAATGAGCAGCCCTAGCAAACACCGCCATTGCTTTTGGAGTGGGGAGTCTTTGTATTATTTCATGGAACTAGGATTGATTGTACAAGAACAACGGTTCTTTATTTAGGCTGAGTGTTATTGCCACCATGTGTAACTGCAGTTAACAAGTGTCGTATTAGACATAGCTCTCTTTGATTAAATATAAGACTAACACTAGGTTGATCATCAGGCACAATCTCATGGGCCCACATAGACACAAAGCACATATCCTGAGCCACCAGTGTGTGCCGAGAAGCAGGGGTGTTCGGCAGGGCAGGAAGGACCTCCAGCCTTAAGTATGAAGGAGGAAAATCCTCTTTGGACTAGAACCAAGTGTCCCAAATCAGAGCTAATGAATCATTTAAAAAATGTTGCTAAATGTCTCTGGTACATTATACACGCTGGCATCTGCACACATCTGGCAGACAGACACAGCATATGGCTCTGCTTCCAGGAGTGCACGTTAGTGATATATAGCACCAAGTAGCTCTGTTCGATGTGGAGGGAAGGAAGCACAAAAGTGGATCCGGAGGGGAATGGAAAAGAACAAATGTCATCCATCTTAGATGCGGCACCAAGACGGACCGGAGAAATAGAGGCACGCAGGGCTAGCGTAGTGGATCAGTACTACTTTGGATCCTACAGGGGGTGTGCATGAGGGGTTACCTATAGGATGGGGAGGACTCAAATTGCCAATGGCAACATGAGTGATAGCTCACAAAAGCTGCATCCCTCCCCAACTTGCATGCATCAGGACCAGCCAGAGGGTCTACCTTCCCCAATAATTATTGCTTATATCACCTTTGGGAGAGGTCTTGTTAACCTTGTTAAGTTTGAGAGACTTTCAAAGACTTGTAAGTTGGTTGGTTGGTTGGGTGGGTGGGTGGCTGGTTGGTTGGTTGTTTGGGTGGGTGGGTGGGTGGGTGGGTG
>NW_022196897.1:157157746-157162985 GCF_008632895.1 Mastomys coucha | reverse complement strand
TTGGGTGGGTGGGTGGGTGGGTGGTTTCTTGAGACTTGTAAGTTTCATTTATTTCCTGGGCCTTAAGAGCTTCCTTCCTAGAGGGGCTGTTTCTATTTAGACTAAATAGCTACAGAGTTAGTGAATAAAGGGACACAAAGAGAAGAGAAGTGTGCAGAGAAGGATCCTGATGGAAAACGAGAAAGGTGTCTGGAGAATTTACTCAGTGGTGATTGGCAGGCCCACAAACAAGAAGCCCAAGAGGGAGTGGCTTCCATGTTGAATTGAAGAGATGTTGCACAGAGGTTACAATGGAAAACTGATGTTGTAAGCGATATCCTCAGACTCCTGGCCTGCCCTCCTACAATGCACAGGTGAACCTGCATACCCTGTGGAAGGAGCAACTCTGCATTAGAGATCTCCATGTCATGCTGGTTATGATGATTTTCTGGATGCCAGCCTTCAAATTTTAGAATGACAATTGTAAGAGGAGATCCTGAGGGACGAAGTTTGGCAAATATCTAATAGTTTAACCCACTAGGTCTAGAAATATCAGAAAACAATACTAATGAAATATCAACCAGATCTCAGGACATGCTAAGTATATCTAATGACGTAGCCAATCAGGAAAAAAAGCAAAGAACAAAAGTAAAAACAGAAAACCCTAACTTTTGTAAATTATCTATGTAAACAGGATTGGAATGGTGGTACAGGACAGATGAAAGCAAAGGTGTTTCGAATCCTATGCAGATCTGTCCACTTTGGACTCATTATCCATGAGGATGTTCTGACTCAGCAAGAAGAAGCATGCTGGCAGGAGGGCTTTTCCATCAAAATTCCTGTCACAGTAGGATCAGATCACAATGCATTTAGTAAGACTTTTGTGACTCCAGGGTAGGTACCACAGTGACAAACACATCAACAAAGGTAAGGAGCCCAAAGTCCCTAGCACCAGAGAGGCCAGTGGCTTGCATAGTGTGCCAGGGAGTTATGAAGAACTCCAGGGGGTCCTAAGTTGTTTAATATTCTGGCCATCATCAGTATGGCGTGTGCCGTCAAGCCCTATTGCCTGCTACATTGATGTCTTGGTCAATTTAATATACAGATGGAGGGCCTGGCTAAATACTCAGAACTGCAGATGGCCCATTAGGAGGAATCTAGCAATTTATGAAAGTCTGACCCAACCAAGCTGCCCAAAAACATGATCTCATGAGAAAAAATGGTTACCATGAATATTTCCAAGTTATCAACATGCTGAGGAAGATTCCTTACCCACTAGTGAACCCATCTCCCATCCTACTGCAGCATCTGTATCTGCAGAAAGAGTTGGAACCAGAAAAGCAAAAGGAATCACAGAGCTCTCCTACAGAAACAAAGGGCAACTAGTCAAACTGCTAACCATTGTTTACAAAACAATGAAGTACAGATAAATTAACACACACACACACACACACACACACACACACAAAGAGAGAAGACAAAAAGCACTGAAGATCACATTTTGTCACCCACATTTGTCAATTAAGAGGCTTACTTTAGTGTAGCTGAGCTTTTGTATTTAGACTCAGTTTGTACTGTTGTTTTCATGGGTGTAGACCCATAAATTCAAAATCTGAGACATTTTTAATGTCACTCCTTTAGAAGCCCTCACTAAACTCATTCCCTGGAAAACTTGACTATGGCTTTAGTATTTGAGTGGACAGTCAATAACAAGCAATTTCAAATGCTGCAATTGGCATCCATGTTAAATTAATACTGACAACCTAAGGCAGGGGACTTACCGGGTACAGCCCACCTACTACAGAGCCATTATTAACAGCTGGCCATTAGCAAAGAAATCACAGACCTGGATATAATAATTGCATGTTATTTAGCCAACTTATTCGTTTCAATAGTATAGGCTGAACATTTTTTGCCAACTATTTTATTTCAATCTCCAACCACTTCCATGTTGGCCATCTGTTTTAATAATGGAATCTGCCACTTTTTAAAAAAAAAAGTTTGGTATTTATTTTTGTTAACTTACACTTGAGAGTAATCAAACCTTAGTGCACATGCTTATTTAATAATGTGTTCCAATATTTCTATTGATTGACCTCCAACATTCTGGTTTATGGTTCCCCAAAGTGACAATTTACCATTTAAAAAAATAAAAACAAAAATCTGTGGCAAGTTTGTCTCTGAATTTGATCCTTTGCTAGGCCAACACCATCTGCTGTGGACTGATAGTCCTTTAACCACATCTCTGTGTTCTGTATTTAAGAGAAAGGATGGTATTAGTTTATTAACTATAACTAAGTGGACTCTGAATTTTAAGATCACCAAAGTGTGGCCCACAGACCAAATTGACCAATCTTATGTTTCTATAGGATCAAAAATAAATTATATGCTTAAAAAAATACCTAAAGTACCAAAACATTGCGTAATATGTGAGAAGTGACTTTAGCATCTATGCTTCTGCTGGGACAAGGCCAACCATGGTCATTTATCAGCTGCCCAGGTCTGCTTTGTGTGACTGCAGCAAACCGAGTCATGTAGGAGAAAGCACAAGGCTTGCAAAGCCAAAACCACCGACACTCCAAGAAGCTACCGAAAGCTGGCCGCCTCCTCACACTGCCCCTCCACTATCTTAACTTTACAGATATATCTTGAATTTTCCCATTACAAGGACCTTTGTTAGGTTTTTGTTACTGCAGTAAAACACTGACCAAAACCAACCTGGGGAGAAGAATAATTGTGCTTATATGTCCTGGTCATACGTCCATCAAGGGAAGCCAAGGCAGGGACTCACACAGGCCAGGAACCTGGAGACAGGACCTGTCACAGAGGCTATGGAGGAATGCTTGCACTGGCTTGCTCTCTATGGTTGTACAGTCTGCTGTCTTATACTACTCAGGTTCACCTGCACAGAGGTGGCCCTGCCCACAGTGAGCTGAGCCTTCCCTTGTTAGTCATCAATCACAATCCCTGAGTCACACCTACAAGCCATCCTCATGGAAGCAATTCCTCAGCTGAGGTTTCTAGGTGACCCTAGCGCATGTAATGCTGGCAGGAAGTAATGAGCACAGAAGGTGTGTGCACCGTACTTCCAGCTTAAAGATGAGAATTCTGGCCGGGCAGTGGTGGTGTACCCTTGAGAGGTAGAGGCAGGCAGATTTCTGAGTTCGAGGCCAGCCTGGTCTACAGAGTGAGTTCCAAGACAGCCAGGGCTACACAGAGAAACCCTGTCTCGAAAAACCAAAAAAAGAAAGAAAGAAAGAAAGAAAGAAAGAAAGAAAGAAAGAAAGAAAGAAAGAAAGAAAGAAAGAAAAGAGATGAGAATTCTGTTTAAAGATGGCAGAGAGAAAAACGAACATTGAAAGGCTCTGTGGCCATGTAGCGTCTTGTCATGCCCTGAGTTCATGCTCCACTTCCTGGCGATTCATTTTCTATACAGTACATTCCCTCTTTCTGTTTTTATAACCTGCATTAAGGCATTGCAATCCTTAGTCTATCTAAACGTGTTCCTTTAGATCACAAATCTCCTAGTATGTGCTTTAGCCACGCCCTTTCCTATAAGTCTAGACAGTCAACATATGGTAAACGTTCTCAACTCTCCTTACAGTGGCTGGGGTGATTAGGAGCTTTTTAAATAATTAATTGTCATTCTAAGTGGATGAGTGTAGGTCTCT
Source organism: Mastomys coucha (assembly GCF_008632895.1). Classification (NCBI taxonomy): domain Eukaryota; kingdom Metazoa; phylum Chordata; class Mammalia; order Rodentia; family Muridae; genus Mastomys; species Mastomys coucha. Next base: position 157,159,335 of record NW_022196897.1, on the reverse strand, counting down.
CCACTACATGCATGCAATATCTGGAGTTACAGAGGTAGCTTAACAGGTCCTCTGGAAGAGTAGCCAGGCCTCTTAACCACTGAGCCATCTCTCCTTTGCCACTGTGCCAGTGTGGGAGAGGCACACATTTGTAACTGGAGATCTGAGGAGAGGAGGATCGCTACAGCATCCTCACAGGACAGCCTGCTTACCTCAGAGAGTTCTGGACCAGTCTCAAAACCAAGCATCTAGAACCTCAGAAACAATCTGGAGGTTGACTTCCGGCCTCCACATGCATATTGCAGTGGTTTGAATATGCTTGGCCCAGGGAATGGCACTATTGGGAGGTGTGGCCTTGTTAGAGGAAGTGTGCCACTGTGGAGGTGGGCACTGAGACTCTCCTCCTGACCACATGGGAGCCAGTCTTCTCCTGATTGCCTTCAGAACAGGATGTAGAACCCTCAGCTGTTCCAGTGCCGTGTCTATCTGCCTGAACGCTGCCATCCTTCCTGCTATGATGATGATGGACTGAACCTCTGAACCTGTAAGCCAGCCCTAATTAAATGCTGTCCTTTATAAGAGTTGCCTTAGTCATGGTGTCTCTTCACAGCAATGAAAACCCTAACTAAGACACTTATGCATGCATATACACATACACCCATGCTCATGTGCACAGACACATTGTGTAAAAGTAGATAAGAGGGCTGGAGAGGTGGCTCAACAGGTAAGAGCACTGACTACTCTTCCAAAGGTCCTGAGTTCAAATCCCAGCAAGCACATGGTGGTTCACAACCATCTGTAATGTAATCTGATGCCACCTTCTAGTCTGTCTGAAGACAACTATGATGTACTCATATAAATAATATAAATAAACAATTTTAAAAAGTAGATAAGAATGACTCTTGAGTGACATCAGCCTTCTCTTGGTGACCCTTTGCACACAGCTGGTACTGTAACATGGGCACTCTATTTTCCCATCTACCCCAGCCACACCTAGCCTGTGACCTTGGACTTGCTGGCCCTGAAGGAGTTGAATAGGAAACTGAGAAACACTCCTGGCTTATTCTCCCTCTCCCTCTTCCTCTCCCTCTCCCTCTCCCTCTCCTCCCTCTCCCTCTCCCTCTCCCTCTCCTCCCTCTCCCTTTCCCTCTCCCTCTCCCTCTCCCTCTCCCTCTCCCTCTCTCTCTTTCCCCCTCCCCCTCCCCCCCTCTCTCTCAGAAGGACAAATCTATATGTCTAAATCTCTGTGCTTTCCTTTCTGGAAGGAACCAATGTTACCTACAGAAAGTTTCAAAGTTTCTGAATTACATGTCTATCTTGCTAAAGTTAGCTATGTTGAAATTTAGCAATACAGGGAAAATGTATGTTTATGCCAAGCTAGTGGGTGGTGGAACTTTCCAAATCGTGTTGTAGGGACTGGAGAGGTGGCTTAGGCCCTGCTGCTGCCCTTCCAGAGGAGCAAATCTCCTGGACAGCCTGTGACCCAGAGCAGCAACAAGTTTCTATAAGTATAGAGAAGCCTGAAGAGCCCTGTAAGTAAGTGGGAGCCAACCCAGGACAGCCACTGCAGCATCCAAGAAAGCTTTATGAACAAAGCAGGGGAGCCAACC
>NW_022196897.1:157148561-157157704 GCF_008632895.1 Mastomys coucha | reverse complement strand
CTTTATGAACAAAGCAGGGGAGCCAACCCAGGACAGCCACTGCAGCATCCAAGAAAGCTTTATGAACAGAGCAGGGGTGGCATGTTCAATATTCTCTTTATAATTTTAAATTGCTTTGAAATTATAATTATATTATGTCTTCTCCCTTCCTTTTTCCAACCTCTCCAGCCCCTTCCATATACCCCCCTCCCTTGATCTTTCTCAAATTCACAGGTTCTTTTCTCTTTGCTTGCTATCACATGTATACATGTTATACCATGGACGTTTTAACACAGAAGAGTGAAAACTCACAAGGCATACACCATAGAAGAAGAACTATGGGCCACTGGGGAGTGCTGAGAGTGGGGGAAATGTTATTCCCCAGGGAAGAGTCCCTTGATGTTTATCCAGCAGCAAATGGTCAGCTCATATTGTCTCCATAAGCTAGTGACAGGGTGTAAAGAGAAGTTGACTGGATTTGGGGGAGAAGTGTCAGCCTATTTGCAAGGATGTAGAGAGAAGCAGGAAACCAATTATGCTGGCTGATATGTAGAAACAGTCCCCTGTGCAAGTCTCACTTGAATAGTGGCACAGACAACTGATAACTGGCTAGAGCCTGGGAAGAATTTTAATTTCCCTCAAATGTCTTCATGTGTCTCGTCTTCAGTAATTGGAATATTGAATGATTGATCATATTTATAAATTATTCTGTGGTTGTGGAGCTTTCAGAAGCCATTTCTGGAGTGTATTACCATTTGGGGGCTCATCACAAATTACTAATGCATTATCCCCGCTCAGAGGTGGCCCCTTCTTCCCCAAGCTCCAGCAGAAAGTCATGTAAGCAACATGTGCTCGTTCTCCCGTTGACGTCAGGAGACCCACACCAGGGAGGAAAGCAATGAGAAAATGGAAGACAATTCAGAAATAAACAAATTCAAAATAATTCAATTAATGTTTACCATTTGCCTTCTGGACCCAGATGGCTTTTCTAATATGGAAGCTTACACAAATAAGCAGAGCCATCTAGACCTAGGGGGAATGCACTGCATCTTAGGGGCCACTCCACACCCGGTGAGGTGTGCCGCCATGGTCTGATATTTGGAAACAGAATACACGGTATCTATTGCAGCCGATCTCCAATTATCTGCTCTAGTGGGAAGGATAATCACCTTCATGTTATATTCTAATTTATATCTTTACACTCTGTCCGGCTTATCTGTGGGGAGCTCGGGGTAAGGGAAGAAAATCATCCAAAGGGAAAAAGAACACAGATTTAGAGGCTTCATCTGAAGCTTTCCTCTCCACTGTAAAGGGTAGCTCTTGCTTGTATCTGCTGAGCCTTGTGGCCCTTCTGCCTGTCACACCCACTTCCCACTGTCCATCTTCCCTCCCTTCCTGTCTCTGCAAATAGCTCAGCTTCATTCTCTCCTTGCAATCCTCAACTCCTATGATAGCTCCAAGATGGACCCCAGGCCATTTTTACCCCTAAAGCCTGCGCCGCTGGAGATAATAGGTGGGAAAAGAGCCAAGAGAAGCAACCCAGGTGAGTGACAATATGTTCTGACATTGATCCTTTACACAATACTTAGGGACACCATTGTATTTATTTATTTATATTTTTTTTTTAGTTTTTGGGTTTTCAAGACAGGGTTTCGCTGTGTATCCCTGGCTGTCCTGGAACTCACTCTGTAGACCAGGCTGGCCTCGAACTCAGAAATCTGCCTGCCTCTGCCTCCCAAGTGCTGTGATTAAAGGCGTGCGCCACCACCACCTGGCGACACCATGGGTTTTAAAATGTGGACGAATGGTCCAGGACTCATTAGGGTGAGAAGCACAATTGGAATGACAGGAGGAACAAGTGAGTGATAGTCAACGATCAGTAATTGTGAGCAAGGGCATTGTTGGTGGGTGGTCTGGGATAGCCAATACTTCCTGTATCTTCCCGTTGCCATTGGTTTCCATGCTCTTGATATCTTGTTTAGGGAATGAATATAAGCACACTCAGGTGTGTAAAGCTGAAGGAAATGCTATGCAGAGAATAGTGACTGTGTAGGTCAGAAATGAATGCGTTGTCAGGAGTGAGGGCAAGCCCTATGGGTGACGTGACTCCAGGAACCCACATATTGTTTGAGGCTTGCTTCTTATGGCTTGCAAAAGCAGGGGACATCTGGTCATTAAAGAAAGGCTAATGGGCACTCGTATCTTTTGATTGATAGGTTTGTAAGTCTTTTTGAAAGCCTTTGCTCTCGAGCATGTCTCTTCTCAGGCTGCAATTGAGAGGAATTGAAAGATCCCCAGAGCTCGGGAGACCCTCACTCAAGTCTCGGGATGACATGACCACCCAATAACTCACGAGAGACTGATCTTGCCACAAGCACACGAGGTTTATTTGGGATAGGCCAGTACCTGGGTCGAGCTCGTAACCTTGCAGGCCAGAGGAGTTCGACCCAGAGCACAAGGAGTAAGGGGTATTTAAAGGGAAAAGCCACAAACTAGGGGGGTGAAGGGGTTACCAAGGAAACATAACAAAAAACTGGAAAATTCTAAAGGGACCCAACCCCTGATTTAGTCAGGGTCATAAGGAAAACATCCTGCACACTCGTTATTCACAAAAATGTGGTTTGGTCAATGCTATTCACTTTATGGCTGACCGTTCCCTGGAACCACCCAGATGGCTCATATCCTGCTTTTTGTTCTTGGACCTAACGGGGGTGGGGGGTGCTTTGTGGCCAACGGATTTCTGAAACTCGCTAGTCTATATTCTTGGCTTGTTATAGAGGTTTTCCATGCCCTTTTAGGTAAAGGATATACATTATACATTCCTACTGATACATTTCTAAAATTTTAAAATTCTCCAGCCCTTCAGGATCATCTACACCCTCAGTTGTTTATAGGCATAAGATGGTAAATAGGGAATACATCCTAAATGTTCATTCAGAAGACAAAGTTTGAATTATTGTACACTTACCTAAAACCAGTCTAGCAAAGTTTAGTACCCTACTTACAAGGAGTGCAATTAAGTAGACTCTGTCTACATTTGATGATATGAATGAGAGGAGAAACATATCCCATTGTTTGGAGAGAAATGTGCATGCAGCTGGATGCAGGTGCTGAAAATGCATTGTTAGAGGGGTGCACGTAGCTCAAACCAAGCAGAGTCCCATGTTGCTAATCTATTCCTTATGCTTTGCTGGTTCATTGCCGGCAGGTCAAGGTGAGAGGAAAGAGGTCCTGGTCCGCTGGGGGCTCTCTGGTCACCTGGGGGTCTCTCTGGGGCTGAGCAGAAGGGTGAGTGTCAACAGCCCAAAAGAAACACACCCGGGCCGGGAGTCTGTTAAAGCAGGAACTCAACTTTATGGCATCGGCCTCTTGCTTATATAAGTTTGGAACATGGGAAGGGGGATTTTTGGTAGGGTAAGATGATGTACGAGGAGGGGAAGGGTAGCAGAGCGTATGGAGTGACTGACAGGGCCAGTGACAAAGCTTTACATCAACAACAGCTGGGCAGAGGCAGGGCCAAACAGGTCTTACTGAGTCATCCCTATACTGAAGTGACTGAGGCAGGCCTCAAAAACTCCAGCTAGTCTCGGGTTTGTCCCCAAGGCCTAAACCAGGGCCAAAATGGGGCCCAACAATGCTAGCCTCACTCCCTCAGCTGTGCCCGTATCCCATTTGCATTGTTACTGCTACAAATGACCACAAACACAGTGGCTTTAAAACCACATGCATTTATTTATTGTCCCATAGACTTGTAGGTCCACATTCTCCCTGGGCTGAGCGGAGTTCTAAGAGTAAGACCACGTTATCAACTACCCTGGGCTCTTTTCTGGAGGCTGCATTAGAGAATCCACCAATTCCTACTCATATTGCTAAAGAAGCTCTTTCCCCTGTGGTCCTATGGCTGAGATTTCTGTTTCCTTGCTGTCCACTGATCAGGAAACAATCTCAGGTTTTAGAAGCTGCCCTCATTCATTAACTCAGAGACACCCCAGTCCATTTGCAAACCCTTATCAATGCCCCTGACCATCCTTGCTCAACATTCTTCAAAATTACTCAACATTCTTCAAAATTTCTCGTTCTGATTCCTGGCAGAGAAAAAGCTCTGCTCTTAAAAGCTGACATGATTACATCACAGGATTCATCCAGATAACCCAAAATAACCTCTTTATCTTAAAGTCGGAGCTTTAGCAACCTAATTGCATCTGCAAAGTCCTTTTTAACCATATAAATACCTTCTCCATGAGAAAGCAGTGCTAGAGCTTGGAAGAGCACACACACACACACACACACACACACACACACACACACACCTACCACAGTTATTTAACTCATAAGCATATCAGAGCAAGTAAAATTCCAGCTAGCAAGTCAGTGGTGCACAGTGAAATAGACAAAGACCCATTTGTGCAAAGGGCACCAATTCTCACCTGAGTTACTTTTCAACAAATGCTAAGATGTGGTTCCTCATGTGAAGAGAAATTTGGAGGAAATGGGGCAGAGAAGTCCTAAAGGGTTCACCAACCTTTCACTCCAAGGGGGAGGTGTTACCTACAGTAACTCATCCAAGTGGAAAAGGACCAGCAGCAAGAAGATAAGTGAGGGAAAGGGACTCCCCAAAATGTCTTCAACTGGTATGAGACAACTAAAAGAAGCCAAAGCCAAGACACTGCCTTGGGGTTGTCTTAGTCAGGGTTTACTACTGTGAAGAGACACCATGACTAAGGCAAGTCTTATAAAGGACAACATTTAATTGGGGCTGGCTTACAGGTTCAGAGAGTCAGTCCATTATCATCAAGGTGGGAACATGGCGATATCTAGGCAGGCATGGTGCAAGAGGAACTAAGAGTTCTACAGCTTCATCTGAAGGTTGCTAGCAGAATTCTGGCTTCCAGGCAGCTAGGATAAGGGTTTTAAAGCCCACACCCAGTGACACACCTACTCCAACAAGACAACACCTACTCCAACAGGGCCACACCTTCTAATAGTGCCACTCCCTGGGCTGAGCATATACAAGCCATAACAGAGGTTCTATTGCTATGATGAATCACCATGACCAAAAGCAAGTTGGAGAGAAAAGGATTTATTTCACTCACACTTCCTTGGCACTGTTTGTCATCAAAGGAAGTCAAGACAGGCACTCAAACAGAGCAAGAATCTAAAGACAGGAACGAATGCAGAGGTCATGGAGGACTGCCGCTTTCTGGCTTGTTCCTCATGGCTTTCTCAGCCTGCTTTCTCGCAGACCTTGGACAATGCCCCCCACCCCCAGGGGTGGAGCCATGCACAGTTGGATGGGCCCTCCCCCATCAATAACTAATTGAGAAAATGGCCTACAGCCTTTCCTACAGCCTGATTCATGGAGGCATTTTCTCAATTGAGGTTCCCTCCTCTCTGATTGTTGGGCCCTATTTGGCCCTGGTTTGGGTCTTGAGGACAAACCTGAGCCTGGCTCGAGTTTTGTAAACTGTGTCAGTTACTTCCGTACTGGAGTGACTCAGCACAACCTGCTTAAGCCTGCATTTTCCTAGCTCCTGCTGTTGGTTCCCTTAGCCACCCCATATATCCTTCGTCAACTTTCCCCTCCCCCTATGTCATCTCACTTCAGCAGAAAACTCCACCTCCTCTCTCAGCCCTTTATAAAGAGAAGATTGATACATTAAAAGAATTCCTAGCCAGGCAGTGGTGGGGGATGCCTTTAATCCCAGGCAGAGGTAGGCAGATTTCTGAGTTCAAGGCCAGCCTGGTCTACAGAGTGAGTTCCTGTTTTGACAGACTCCAGGCTCTGGGTGGTTATTCTCCGGGGGCAGGAGATCCGAGCCATGACACTCACCATCCTGTTCAGCCCCAAGAGGCTCGGCTGGACCAGGATCTCTCCCCCTCGCCGGGTTCTGCTGGCAGAGAGCCCACCAGGCATCTGATGATTCTAGCTTAAGTCAACTTTCTGTAAAACTCACCAGAACAGATATATTTGTTTTGTTTTGTTTTTTCAATTTCCAGACTGTGTTTAAAAAGGATAAGAAGATAAACTGAAGGAGAGAGAGAAAGGGAAGAAGGAGAAGCAAAGAAGAAAGGCAAGGGTAGGAAGGAACGAGGAAAGAAAGGAAGAAGGGACAAAGGGGTATTGAGAATGTTTCTTTTCTCAGTGGATTCTGGACTAAATACGGACATTTGTCAGGGAAACTAGTAACAGGAAACACTTATGGAGCATCCTCTCTGTGGCAGAACCATTATGACCAATCCGTACACCTCAGTGAAGTAATGCTTCCAGGTCTCCGTTGCTTTCACGATTACCAGGTCACACCATAGGCTAGCCCATGGTCTCCATTGCTTTCATGATTACCAGGTCACACCATAGGCTAGCCCATAGTCTCCATTGCTTTCATGATTACCAGGTCACACCATAGGCTAGCCCATGGTGAAAGCACCAGGCCCTAGCAGCACAGCCCAGGTCTCACAGTACAGCAGCTCTTTCTCCTCTCTAGAAAACAGACTCCAAGTTATACATGGGCTCTTGGAGTTGTAATGATGGAAGTAACCGGAGGCCGCAGAAACTCCAAGAGTAGCTATGGCCTCTTGAGGCAGACGGACCTAAGAAACGGAACAAGAATTCAACAAAGGAAGTGGTTTTGTTTCTGATTTTCAAACATAAGGAAAATATGGAATAGTCATAGGCCCCATAAGCCAAGTCTACTCCTATACAGAATGGAAGTCAGAGGCCCACGCATTTGTATTCAGCATCTTCAGATACCCGCTTCAAGTTGTAGTCTAGTTTTTCAAAGTTGATTTTGTTGAAAGGCTTTGAAACTGGGAATGTAAAGTCTATAAATTATGAAATAGAGAAAAATAAACCAAATGACTGTGACTTAGCCTTGGTTTTAGAATAACCTTGGACACTTGTAGAAACTTCTATAAAACTTGTGGACCTAATGATCTCTGATATAGAGATTCCCAGAAAACAGGAGCTGGTCTATCACACTGCACGTGATCTGAAGGTAAACCACTTGTGTACACTGGTAACTCAAGGCACACTAAAGGTCACAACAAAGAAATGTAAGTTTAAGGCTGATGGCTTTGAGGACAGAGGAGGTGGCTACGAGCCAGGAATTGCAGTGACTTCAAAGACTTAGGGAAGGCAAGACCTGTGAATCGTCCTAGAAGATCCAGAAAAACAGTCCTATGAGTGCCTTGATTCTAGACTCGACTTCTAGAACTTAACAAAACACATCTATGGTTTGCTTGAGTCATTAAGTTAATGGTTTGTTCTTTTTTTTTTAACAGCTGTAACAGACTAATACAATAGGCCATACCTAAATTGTCCCAGTGTGTCCTGTGCCAGCTATGCAAGCCAACCACTTTAAGTGACTGTCCTATCAGGGTGGGGAGGAGGGCATCTTTGCATCAACAGACCATCTCTGTGACAAAGAAGAAATACAAAAGGGAGCACAGGGCCAAGCCCTGCACCCTCGGCTATCTCTCTCTTTACAACTGAGATTGTCGGCAAGAAAACAGAGGTTCCAGAACTTGGCCTCACTAACTGGACAGCTGGGAAGGTTTCTATACTTTTAACTTCTTATTTAAGAAGCCTAGATTGGCACCAACAGAAGGCCCGTGGATATGGATTTGTGCAAAGAACATAATAGGAAATTAATGTTTTGCTATGCATACGAGCACACCAGCCATGTACAGCAACAGCTCTCTGAACACTCATTGTCTGCACCAAGTCTCGGGACCTAAGTCATCAAGAGTATGCCATCCAAGCCAGGGACTTAAGTAGTACCGAATATGAAAGTTGAAGGAACCATTTTGCCTGCAGTCCTACCGTGGTTTACAACATCTTCCTGAGCCTGCCTGTCTTAAACCATCTTCTCTTCATCTTGGGGACTCATTTAGAAGCTTTTGTCCCTGCCTCCAACTTATGTGCCCTCATAACAGAATTTCCAGCTGGGGCGACCTTGCTTCCAGTGACAGCTGACAAAGAACTTGTAACTCTCTCTCCAAGATGAGGATTCTCCCCTGATGGCTCCATGATGCTCTTACACACATGCTACAGTAGAATGGTAGGTAGCAGTGTCACCCGGGTTCTACCAATGGCACGCCATCCCTCGGCTCATCTCTCTGATAGGTTGGGTTACCCTATTAACCAAAGGCAGCCAGATACCAAAGTCATTTACACCATGCTTCTGTTGCCGTTTCTTCTTTCCTAGGAAAACTAGCCCTAACCCTTGCTTTTGGGGGGGAAATATGATAGACTGAAAAATCCCAAACACTTCTACAGTAGAAACACCACGAGGCTGCGCCTGAACCGAAGTAGAAGACAATACCGTAAGCTTGAAGTTGCAAATAAAAACAGCTCATGGCATCATGGGTAAGGGGCAGGGTTAGCCAATAACCAGAAAGTTGCTATCTCTGTTGGCTGGACCAGATCAAAGCTGCGACTCGTCACTCCTCGGATGGCAGCATTACCTTTTGCTTTAGTTCTCACTGACCTGTTCCCAGTCGGGGTGATAAGAAAAGCTAAGCAATTTAAAAGCAATGAGGTTCTCTGTTGATAGGACCTGGAAGGCTATCATTGGGTAAGCCTGATGGCTACCCGAAAGTTCATTCTCAAAAGAAGAGAGACTGCGGGAACCCCAGCTGCTGTTGTCCACGACTGGCCACATTACCACGGGCTCCACATCTGCAAAGATAATTAAACCGTAATTAAGTGCTCTGTCCCATGTCAAGCAATGAATCATGCAATTTAAGCAGCCTTCTCTTGGGGTTGGCCAGCCGCATATCCTGAGCAAGGGACAGCTTCCGATTGATTTTGTTTCACTGTGTAAACATGGAAATGAACTAATCCATTAGACAGGCAAAGTAGAGAAGTGCAAGGCCTGCTCCGCCGCAGACATGCGCGAAATGAAATTTGCATTGCATGCTCTGCCTGTCTAACTTGGAAATAAAGGATGGAGGGAGATGTCCCTGGAAAGATGGAACAGAGAGCTCCTGGCAGGGTTCAGGTGCAGAGGGAGGGAGGTTCAGAATAAGCTCTTAATTCCCCAAAACATGAGAAAGCAGAGAAGTAGCCTGATGTAACTATCCCACCTGCCAACAAGTATGTGTGTGCACGAGTGCCTGTGTGTGCATGTACATGTGTGTGCGCATGTGCATGTGTGTGCATGTAC
>NW_022196897.1:157139482-157146982 GCF_008632895.1 Mastomys coucha | reverse complement strand
TTAATTGTCTTCAGGTTTTGATACCACTACAAGTACCTCCACCTGTCCTCAGACCTGGTCAGAAGCATCTATTCTATGTAATTAACAAGCAATATGTGCTAACAAATCGATTGACTAATTCATGCTGGTACTCTCAAGAACTACTATGGTAAGGGAGACAGATTAGGGATTTCTTTTTAATTTTTTAAACTTTACTCCACAGAAACCCACTCAGATTGCATCATTCCCTTCTAACTCCTCCAACAGGAAATCATGATCAACCATGGCCAAAAGCAGTAGCCATAAAGCAATAAGAGCCAAGTTTCCACTCGGGTGATGTCCTTGTGGTTCCTGGTACTACATGGCTAAAGAAGCTCCCTCAGCTTTCAACTGTTATATAAATGATCCCCAAAGGAACAATTGCAAAAGTTGAGTCTCAAATAGGCACTAGGAAAGGAATGTTTGATGTGTGTTTAAAATAGTCAAGTCCTGAGCAAAAGAAAAGGATTTTCCAATATTAATGAATGTAAATGTCCTTCCAAATCCAGCCTAAAATACCACTTAGGACCAATAAACTCTGGGATCTGACCTACAGGCTTAATGCCCTGCACTTACCAATATTACAGAGTGTCCTCTGAATTCTCTAAGTGAGTAGATGGTATGCTAAGTGTTTGTTCCAAATCACAAAAAAAGGACAATAATAAAGACAAAAGGAAATGTAGGGAGGTGATGGGTTTGTACTGCTCTTGATGGTACAGATGGTCACATGAGTGTGTTTATCTCCAAAGACAGCTACATTGAGCTGTAACCTCTATTCCACCAGCCCTTTATGACTCCTCAAAGCCCAAGAGAATTTGAGTCATGAACCATCTCGCTAATTAGAACTGTATTATGTGTAAACTTTTGTTGTACTGAACCTGCTGCTGCTGCTGCTGTTGATGATGAAGAAACAGGTGCAGTTACTGCTGCTAGGAGAAGGAGGAGGAAGAGGAGAAGGATGAGGAAGAGGAGGAGAAGAAGGAGGAGGGGGAGAAGGAGGAGGAGGAGGAGGAGGGAGAGGAGGAGGAGGAGGAGGAGGAGGAGGAGGAGGAGGAGGAGGAGAACCTGCTGATGCTGATGCTGTTGCTGATACTGATGTTACTGAGCCAACAATCATACAAAGCATTTAGTATGTCAGCATCTATTTACCAAGCACTAGTCTAGGTAATGCCCTTGCATTTTTTGCATCATGTAGTTGCAAGTACTCAACAAGATTGTTGTGATTTTTATCTTGTGTTACAGAAAAGGAGACTGAGACTTAGGGATGTTGAGAAATCCCCTAAGATCACATAACTAAGACATGGGAAGTCAAACCACATCAGGCTTTAGACTTCTCCAGCTCTCTTCTGTGCCAAGTTCGGTTATTCATAGCTTGGAAGTGAACTTGTGATTATTCTGTATCAACAAGATAAAATCTCACAAATAAACCATAGATGTCTAAATTAGTGAGACAGATGTATTGATATTCAGGACCTAGTGAGATATAGCAGGCATCTTACTCAGCTGGTAGGAAGCAGGATTGACAGTGCCATGGGTTCTATAATCTGCCAGCATGTAGTAAGATCTAGGCCTACCTTTTGTTTACTCTATAAACCCTTGTGGACATACCTAGAAGAAGTAATTGTGAGTCAGACTCTTCCTGAGTACAGGCAGATGGGGTGACGCCCTTCTAATTAACAGACTATGTGATGGAGATGTAGATAATGCTCATATAACTCCCTTAGAACAGCTTCTAGACCAGTCTCCTTAGAAAAGCCAAGCCTGGAACCTATTAACCTCTTCCACAGCCTCCCCAGGGCCAGGGTTACCCATCCACACCACTGCTTTAGGCTCTTACTATTCACAATGAAGAAGTAAGGAGCCTGACTGGGGATTCTGTGGAGGGAAGGATTACATCACAGAGGACTGTGGCAGAGTCTGTAAACTGAGTGCAACTCTGGGCCAAAAGCCAACAAGAAAATGAATCCCCTAGGCTAACCGCTAAACAAAAGCAAATTCTGCATTCATGTGAGTGAGCCAAGAGTGGATAGGTCCCCAGTAAAGCTTTATAAAAAGAGCACATCCCCTCAGGTACCTTGGTTGCAGCTTCTTGAGTCCCTGAGCAGGGCAGACAGTAAAGCTGTTCTTGTTCATAGGAATGCTGAAATCATATGCTTATGTTTGTCTCGCTTGCTGCATTTGTAATAAGTGGCTATGCAAAAATAGAAAAATAACACAATTCTATTTGGGGCTCTGGGATATTGGCATGAAGTAGAACATACATGCATACTGTATATATACATATTCTATATGTTGATATGTAATCAAGAAGTCTATGGCCACATGGCTTATATGAAGAAGCTTTAAATAATCTAAGGGGATATGAACATGGTGGTTCATTCATATTATGGATTACTGAATCAATGCTGAGCAAGAATATCCATAATGGTGAGCTTTTTTGGTTCTTTTATTCTTATTTCTTGTGGATGAGTATTTATCCTGAGAGTATGTCTTATGGAGGCCAGAAAAGGGTGTCAGATCCCCTGGAGCTAGTGTTACCACAGCTGCGAGCCACTCAACTTGAATACTGGAAATGGGACTCCAGTTAGTTCTCTAGCAGAGCAGCAAGGACTCTCAACCCCTGAGCTGTCTCTCCTGTCCCATTAAAATTGTTTTTAAAGACATTCTGCTACTGTAGGTCATTTTTCTTAAGAAAATGACCTGAGAAAATACTGAACATGAAGAAGTCTTTGGCCTGTTTTATAAGGTTTCACCTATGAATATTGGTTTCCGAGCAGGGGTTGGACAGGAGCAGAAGTAAGGGGAAGCAGAATGCACAAGTGTATGTCTCATCCACCGATCGATCACGAATGCGATGGATGCCTGCTGAGTGTCCATAGATGCAGCCAGAGCTGTGGACACTGAAGGTGGCTTTAGTTAAGTTTCTTCAGGAGACAGATAATTGAATGAAGACAGAAACCAGATCCTTTGAGCTGTAGAGACTGCAAATCAGAGTAATAGAATAAACTATGGTCTGAGACTAGGCAACATCACCCATTGACTTGACTTCCTGCTATTCTACCTGAGACATCATTAGGGAAGTTTCTGTATGAAACTCCAATGAGAATGCCATCCAGCTTTATACACGAGTGTGTTGGCCTGTAGAAAACAATCTAGGTTTGCAAGGATATGAACACACCCCACAGCAAAGAAGGATGGCCACCCAAGCAAGTGCTGCCCACAGCCTCTCTGCGAGCACACAATTTGCTCTGAAGTGGAAGCCATCTGAAGAGCACCTCATGCCAGGCAAGGCATGAGACTACCATTTGTTCACATCCATCTTGATGGATTAGCAAGTGCTGATTCTAACATGGTTAGAATCCTCCAGGCCTGCCTCAGTAACCCACCTCTGTTAGCTAGGACTTCTACCCCTAATGGTTCCCTACCTACCCAGAGAGCACTGAGCCAAATGTAGGCATGGGCCTGTGAGGGACACTGCACATGCAAATCATGATACAAGTGGTCAACTTTCATGTCCATCCAGGATGTAGGGTGTGGCTGTGGGGACGCTGTCAACTCTTAGCCATTCCATGCTTAGAAGCAAGAAAGGACACATGAAAGAGACATTCTAGATGATCCTTCACAAGTGTCCCTTTTTTTTTGGTCTACACGCGTAAGTCTTTCAGCTTTTAATTTTTCACTCGCAGCTCCTCACCCAAATGTAAGTATGTAATTCATGATACTGGGCAGTGACGCAGTTCTGATATAGAGCCAGAAAAAGTCTTCAAGATTATCATGGGGCTTGGTGCTGCAACAGAGGATAGTAAGAACTCCAGAAACCAAACATCAAAAGGACTATGTGGCTGAATCCAGACCCTCTAGGTTCACACCTTGGCTGGACACCTTGGGCAAGTTATGAGAGGCCCGAGTATGGCTGAGTTTCTTCATCTTCAAAAAAAATAAGTTATTGATTCAGACCAAATTAACAGCCATTAAACACTACGCTGGCCTGGGAGTCACAAGGAAGAGTAACAAAAAGGGATATGGGCTTTAGTCTAATCTAGGGGTTCTAATCTAGCAGTTGTCAACTACGGACCATCTCAGGTTGCTATAAAAATAAAGCTACGAATATTCATGGAGTGCTTAGATCAGTGCATAGCATGTAATTATAATGATTTGAATAACAATAAGCTGTTATAATTATTGTCATGTTATTCTTTAATAACAACATATTTGTTTGTATATACATATACACATACATATTTATATATAAAGCTTCCACATGCTGGACTGGATATAAGGAGGAAATGAATAATTTATGTAAAATATTAGGGATATACAGAAATCATTTCATAGACTGTATCTATCATGATTATTATTATTGCTAGTGAAGTGGCCTGCCAAAGCCCCAGAGCAAGACATTAGCAGACTTGAGCTGCAAATTACTACCATGTAACTTCTCCCTTTTGCAGACCCAAAAAGATACTCCATAATAGTTCGATTTGCCAAGTAACTCCTCTTTTCAGCTTTGAGATGAGCAGGGGCATTTTACCTAAGCCCGGGATGGGTTTCTTGTTACCAGGGTCCCAGCACCAAAACCCACCAAGGATGTTAATGCTCACCCTGAACACAAACATGCTAGATGTCTGATGGTATTCTTGGCGGCTTCTTATGTCAACATCCACGGAATTATTGTCCATTTGAATGAGTATTTATTCAATATTGCATAGCGGTTTCTGGGTCAGTCAGAAATGAGGCCCTCACGAGACTGGATCTATTATCCTTCCCTATGGAGGAGACTCATGGAGCCCATGAGACTCACAAAGCCTTCATGAGTCGCATAAGGAGCCCTTCCCTCTCTGAGATGATATTGGATACAAATGAGTGGCTCAGGTGAGCTTCTAGCCTAGATTATGTTTTAATCATGTAGAGTTTCATAACTTGTCTATCCTGGTATTAGGACTCCTCAGGGGTGTGACTGTTGGTAAGTTTCCCAGAGGACCACACAGTGGGTTAGTTATGCTGTTTAATTTCAATTTGATATAACCTAGAGTGACCAGAACTAAGAATCTTGAGGAATTATCTATATCAGGTTAGCCTGTGGGCATGTCCGAAGGGGCTTGACTTGATTGCTAATTGATGTGGGAAGACCCAGCCCACTGTGCACAGCATAACTCACTAGGGCTGGGGTTGTGAACTGTATAAGCAAGGGGAGAGCTAGGTGAGGAAAACAAGCAAATAAGCAAGGAGGACAATGAATTTATTCTCTTCCTTCTTTTGACTGGATGGCATCCTTTTTTTTTTTTGGTGGTGGGGGTTGTCGAGACAAGGATTTCTCTGTGTAGCCCTGGCTGTCCTGGGACTCACTCTGTAGAGCAGGCTGGCCTTGAACTCAGAAATCTGCCTGCCTCTGCCTCCCAAGTGCTGGGGTTAAAAACATGTGTCACCACTGCCTGGCAATGGCACCCTTTAATTCACTGCCTTGACTTGCCCAGAATAACAGACTGTAGCCTGGAATTGTAGCAAACAAATCCTTCATTCCCTGCACAGCTTTTTGTCAGGGTATTTGTGCCAGCAGCAGAAATGAAAATAAAACAGTGCCTTAAGAAGACGCAGAGAGCTCTTGGTCTCTCCTGCTCCTCTCTTGCTCTTGCCTTCCTGTTCCTGCTCCTTCCCTACTCCTTTCATCCCTCTCTCTCCATGTGCTCATGGCTGCCCTATACTCACCTCTCTCTCTCTCTCTCTCTCTCTCTCTCTCTCTCTCTCTCTCTCTCTCTCTCTCTCTCTCTCTCTCTGCCTTTCTCTGCCTCTACTACCCTCTTAACTCCCCTCCTCATGCCCTGAATAAACTCTATTCTATACTAAAGAAAAGGAATAAGCAGACATTTCATAAACTCTATTCTATACTAAAGAAAAAGAATAAGCAGACATTTCTCTACATATCCACAGGAAGTCTGCCAACAGCACTTTACAGGTGCACCCTCCCACAAGTTAAGCAAAGCCTACACTAGGACCCTGTGCTTTCTCTTGGCTTCTTACAGAGATAGCATTGGCCACACGTGCAAGTGCTTTTATGCCTGTCTACTACCTTGCTTTCATACTATTTCCCTTGAAAATATATGTCAGTCACAGCAAAGGAAGGTTTTGATTACTCAAAGATGGGTCATTGATGTGTGGCACACAGCAGCCTTCGACAAATATTAAAGTCCCTGCCTTCAATGTCTGTGGAGGTCAATCCACCAACCCATGCCACGATACAAAGCCCTTCAAAAGCAATGTACCAAGGGCTCAAGAGATTGCTCAGTTAGTAAGGTGCTTTCCATGCAAGCACAGAGACCTGAGTCTGACTCACCAAGACCCACCAAAGAGCTAGCAGGGGCAGCGCATGTCTTTAGTCCTCGTCTGATGAGACAGAGACGGGGAGCTCTGGATGCTGTGGCTAGTCAGCATGATTAAATTGACATTCTACATTCAGTGAGACCTTGTTCAGTGGATACTACTGAAGAAAGACGTCTGACATTGGGCTCTGGCCTCCACAAGTGCACAATATACAAACATGCATGAGTGTGGGTGTACACACACATATCTACGCACATATATATACAACATAAATATGTACACACAAGCAAATAGCAGCCTGCCAAGTGCAAGAGGAGAGGCCCAGAAGGCCATCTATAGAGTGATTCAGTCCAAGTGAAATGTCCCAATAGGCAAATGCAGAGACGAAGACAGTACTTGCCTAGCTGGAGGTGGGGATAGGTATGGATCACAAATGGGCTCAAGAGATCTTGAGTATAAAGGCAATGACCTAAGCGTGGATTCTGGCAAAAGCTGCACTGGTCTATATATATATATTATCTATAGATGTATCTAGGTCTGTAGATTTCCCACTGAGACTGAGTTTGAGTGTGTGTAGATCACACTTCAGCAAAGCACTGTGGAGGAAACAGATCTTCTGAATGAGCTGCCCTATCATTTACTGTATTTTTGCAGCAAACTCAGTGAACAACAAATCCACAGCTGTTTAAAAGCATGAAACACGCATCAACACGCATGTCTCTCTCTGTGGAAGAAGTACACCTCTGAGGAATGACCACATCATCTCAGTTGCTTGGTTACCAAGATGACATTAGTAAAGGGAGGAGCCATGAGGGGCGGGGTACCCTGGGCTGAAAAGCAATAAACCCGTGGTCTAGTGGGAAAGGTGAGCAAGGAGGAGATGCCAATGAGGCTGAACTCAGACTGCATTGGGGATAGCTAAGGGGGCAGCCATGGGGAGCTTTCACTGTTTAAGTGTTTAGGGGACACAACTCGTGACTGCAGGGGGAAAGCAGATTGGAGCAGGTAATTGTATGAGAGCAGAGTATGGAGACACAGAGGTGGCATTAAAGTCAGTGCTCAAAGTGTCTCCTCGATTTTTCCATTAAGGCAAAAACACCCCAACCAAAGTCCTCCCACAGCACCCCAACCAAAGTCCTCCCACAGCACCCCAACCAAGGTCCT
>NW_022196897.1:157124254-157139074 GCF_008632895.1 Mastomys coucha | reverse complement strand
CAAAGTCCTCCCACAGCACCCCAACCAAAGTCCTCCCACAGCACCCCAACCAAAGTCCTCCCACAGCATCCCAACCAAAGTCCTCACACAGCACCCCAACCAAAGTCCTCCCACAGCACCCCAACCAAGGTCCTCACACAGCACCCCAACCAAGGTCCTCACACAGCACCCCAACCAAGGTCCTCCCACAGCATCCCAACAAAAGTCCTCACACGGCACCCCAACAAAAGTCCTGCTGAACATTGCTGCATAGCCTATAGCTTCATCCCCTGGTTGAGAGATCTCACAGAAAAAACTCCTGGAGACCTGTAAAACAATCATTGGAGACAAAGCCAATGTCACTTCCTATGGGTGGCCCACTCAGGTCGCAAACACAGTCGAACACTGAGATTTCCACTATTTCTGGCCGATGGTGTCTACATAGCTCCTCAGTCAGAATAGATCCCCAAGACACTTAAAAAAATCACTTCATCTATTTATGTAGTTAGTTTGCTATTACTAGATTAACTTTAGTAATCCATCTTCAACTAGAGCTATTTGTAAAAGTAAAGTCTACTTAGAAAACAGGCACATACACATACTTGCACTCATATGTGCATGCACACACACATATACACACATACATAGACATACACACACATACACATACATACACACATGTACACACACACATAGACATACACACAGAGACACACACACACTCCACCTGAACACCCTGCTCTCTCCTTGCAACACAGTTCTTGTATTTTTCTCTCTCTTCTAAGCACGCACATTTCATGAACCCTGGAGGCTGCCTTGTGACACACTGTATATTTGTTAGGAGTTACATTTTGCGCTGGTGGACTCCTGCCTTCCCAAGGATTCTGACAGAGTAAGATGTGCATCCCACCATTTAATAAGACCATGCCCTTGTAGGGCTTCATGTTCCCACTCCTGCCTTCCTCTTACTGTCTCAAACATCTCCCTGGTGTTCCTGCCTATAAGAAATGAATGGTGGTCACATGTTCTGCCAAAACAGCCCATGAAACAGATGGAGTGTTCTAGAATCCTAAAGGACACTGGGCTTCCATTCTCTCACTCTCTCTCAATTTCTCTCTCTCCCCCTCCCTCCCTCTCTCCCCTCCTCTCTTCTCTCTCTGGTGAATTTCCTACTTCCAAAGAAAATGAATTGAAGAACAAGGGCTTATATGCAACACAGCATATAAGGGAGAAGGACCTATAGATTATAGACTCCAGTTATTCTCAAATCATATGGACAAACATCTATGCAACTTTATGTATGTGTATGTACATATGTATATATATACATATATATGTATATGTATATATGTGTGTGTGTGTTTAGATTTACAGATAACTTTTTACATGCAGAAATACAAATATACCATGCTGCCCTACTAAAACATGAAATTTTAGAAAGGTGAGGGTTTTTTGTTTGAAGATTTTTAGACAGTCTTACTAGGAATCCATGGCTGGCCTGAAACTCGCTCTACAACTCAAGCTGGTATCAAATTTGTTGCAATCTTCCTACCTCTGCCTCCCAAGTGCTCAGATTACAGATATCATAACCATGTCTAGTTATGAAGGGGTTTTTTCCCAAATCGGAAAGTCACATGCAATCATATTTCTGACCAGACCTCCCAGAGAGCTCACACTTACCTCAAATGAAACACACAGCCTGACTGGCTCTCTGAAGCCCTAAGTAACTGTCCAGACCCCCACATGATGGGAGAGTATGTGGAGAAGGCAGAAGTATGCAGAAGGAAGACAAGACATCCCCTTCCTGAGCTCAGAGTAAGATGGTGCCCCGGGTGGGTGGAGTAAGATGGTGCCCCCGGGTGGGTGGCTCGAGCAGATCAGGAAATCATTTCAGGCCTTCTCCCACTCCTGACAGCAACAGAGGCAGGGACTGGGCATGTGACTCAGTTGGAAGAGTGTCTAACACACACAGGCTCTGGGGTTGAGCCCATGTAAAGCAGGTGTCCTGGTACCCTACCAATCCAAGTACAGGGAAGGTGGAAGGTGGGACATCAGGAGTACAAAACCCCCCTCAGAAAGACCGTAAGTTCAAGGTCAGCCTGGGATCTGTGAGATCCTGTCATATGCGCTTTCCCGTGTTTGTGCACATGTATGTGGAGAATAGAGGCCTGTCCTTTCTCAGTTGCTCTCCACTTTAGTTCAGGGTGTGAGGTCTCTTATTTATCTGGAGCTCACCAGCTTATCTAGAGTGACTGGCTACGAAGCCCCATGGATTGAGCCTCTTGTCTCTGCTTTTCCAGGCCGAGGCTACCACACTCAGCTTTTACATGGATTCTTCGAGCTGAACTCAGGTCCTGGTGCCTGTACATCGAGCAGTTTGCTGACTGAACCATCTCCCAGCCCTAAGACCCAAGCATTAGCAATCATAAGTCACAGAGACAGACCACCACATGTGGATCACAGTGTTTGTTCTAGCCACAGCACAGGGCTCTCCTGGCACAGCTGTGCACACTGGCACGACACTGGCTCTGTCACCCTTGTCATGCTAAAGGTAAGGATTCTGCCTTTGCCTTGGGTGGACCGGGAAGGGCTGGCTAACTAATCACACTGCCTTTATCTTGAAAGCAGCATTTGTCTCTCGCCATCTCTGGCCTTTTCTGGGGGCTCCCTGGTGTCCCCTGGCTCACCACATCCCCCCTCCCATTCCTATGTGCAGGATGAGGTCAGACTGAGACAAGAAATTGGCACACACGAGGACAGTGCTGTGTGGCTCTAGAGGAGCTGAGTGGGGAGGAGGGCGCGGGCTCATTAAGTTGCCTTCCAGAAGGAGCCAGAGTAGGGCCTAGGCGAGCTGACAGGAAAGGGAAGAAAGGATAAAGGATATGATCATTTTCAAAAGCATGAGCCACTGTGACTGCGCTGCTGGGGTTGACAACGTTCTCCTAATGAACTGAATGTATCCCCTACTGTCATTCAGAGTGGAGAAAATCGGTGCAGGGGCACCACATATGAGACCAAAGAAGTAGGCCATTTGAAAGCCCGCCTCTCGGGCTGGAGAGACGAGGAGGCTTCGTCCATCATGTACCTGCCACGCATGCGTGAGGTCCTGAATTTGATCCTCTGGACTCCGGCATGAAAGCTGGGCATGGTGGTTCACCCTCAAAATCCTGACTCCAGGGAAGCAGGCATAAGACGATCTCTGGGGCTCTCTGGCACTCAGATCGTTAGTGAGTGAGAGGCCTTATCTCAAAAATCAAGATGGCCAGAATCTAAAGAAAAATAGCATAGGTCTTCCTCTGGCCTCCACAGGCAGATGTATTCACATGTACATTCACACAATCGCACACTAGCATGCATACATGTGCGCGCGCGCACACACACACACACACACACACACACACAAATAAATAAGTAAAGATAGATAGATAGATAGATAGATAGATAGATAGATAGATAGACAAGACCAGACCAGACCAGACCAGACCAGTTCAGTTTCTTTTTTTCTCACCTTCCTTAACCCCATCTCACCCTGATGTCTATCCCTGGCTGAAGTTCTTCTGGTGAACTCGTTCTCCTTTGGGTATTGCTTGGGGCTAAGTACCTCCAGATGGACAGTTTGGAAAAATAAATCTTTTAAAAATGGCTCCACACTGTATTTCTCATAAACAAGGTCGCAGGGGCGGATCTTAGTCCATGTATCCCGGGAAGCTGAAAGACGCAAACACGGCTTCTTGCTTTCCTTCCCTCGGTCTTGACGAGCTCTCCAGCCACCTAGTAGCACCTGCTTTCTCTTGTGCTTTTTGTCTGCTGCTCTGCCTAGAGAGGATGCCTAGGATAATACAGACGCTCCCTCAGTGTGTACAGTTTGCATTGCAACTACAGCAGGAATAAATATTACAGACTTGGCATGGCAGGAACTGCAGAGAGCGTCATAAGATAAATTTAAAGGAAGAAAACTGTGTAAGCCCCCTTTCCCTTTATTAGCTATAAAGGCAAGCTTAGGCAGAGATCAGAGTCTAGCCAACATCCCTCAACAAAGTTTCCAAGGCCCTCTCCTGTTTTCCAAATGAAAACATCGCCACCTGGTGGACACTGTCTTTATTGAGCTGCTTTTTTTTTCTTTTTTCTTTTTTTTCTTTTTTGAAACATCCTGGAGAGGGAACTTTTAAAACTCACCTTGACCCCAGAGGTCAGTGGTGGACAGCCAGAGGACTATAGATAATGGAAGGAGCTCAGATTTCAAATTACTCGCTGACCTTTTGAGTTCCTAATATATAGCTGGCTCCCAGGAGACTGAGTCTCTTGCAAACCCTTTGTTTTTCCATAACTCTAGTCTTCCCTGGATATGGCCTCCAGGAACACCTGGGCTTCTCCCTGCTATTGACTCAGAGTTTTGCCTGTTATTTAGCATAGAGTGTTTTGCTCACCTCATCGGAAGATCACCAGGGCAGCAAAGGAACACAGCATCCTCTTTCTATGTGGTTCCCATGCATGACATAGTGTCCCACCACCTCACAGGCCTTACCTTGGACACTAGCCTGCACCCCAACTCTGTTCAGGATAACTCTGCTGGGAAAGATACACAGACAGAGCTCAGGTCAGTGTCCCCATCAGCTCAGTATACACAGAAGAGCCCTGAACCCAATGTGTCAAACTGACAAAGTCATTCCCTTATCCACCTTTCTAGAATCAGAACAACAGCAGGTAGGAGTAGATCCAACTTTCATTTTGACTTTTAGAGCCAGAGATTAAATTTTGAGAGTTACTTTATCCATTGAAGCAAATTACAAGACCTAATGAAAGGCTAAACTCTTTTGACCTAAAACTGTGCCACCTTTGGGGGCTAACAGCCTTCTCTGTAGCGAAGAAAAAGGGGATATCCCGAGTTGTTGAAAATTCCACAGGATGAGAAGTCCTGGATCTCAGGAAACCATGGGAAATAGAAGAGTAAGCTCAGTCGTGGCAAGAAGCCACTCCTCAGAGCTCCAGTCAAGAACTCCACGGGCCCTCAGTGGGAGGAGACAGATGAGGGAGGAGCCTGGCAGGAGCTGAGATAGGTTGATCTACCAACTCAGCCACAAAGGCCCAGAGAAGAGTTGGACTTATCTGGAAGGGAAGATAGAAATACCTGGTTTGCTTGAGGGTCAAGACTAAGACTTACACCAACTTTTCCACTTGAGAAGTTTCCAGAAACCCACTGTTATCTCACTGGAAGTCCACTGTCATCTCACTGGAAACCCACTGTTGTCTCACTGGAAACCCACTGTCTTCTCACTGGAAACCCATTGTCCTCTTACTGGAAACACAAACTGGAAACCCACTGTCATCTCGCTGGAAACCCACTGTCTTCTCACTGGAAACCCATTGTCCTCTTACTGGAAACCTACTGTCTTCTCACTGGAAACCTACTGTCATCTCACTGGAAACACACACTGGAAACCCACTGTCCTCTCACCGGAAACCCACTGTCTTCTCACTGGAAACACACTGTCCTCTCACTGGAAACACACTGTCTTCTCACTGGAAACACACACATGAAACTCACTGTCATCTCACTGGAAACACGCACTGGAAACCCACTGTCATCTCACTGGAAACACACTGTCTTCTCACTGGAAACACACACACATTAAATCCACTGTCCTCTCACTGGAAACCCACTGTCTCCTCACTGGAAACACACACTCATGAAACTCACTGTCATCTCACTGGAAACACACACTGGAAACCCACTGTCATCTCAGAATGGAGTTTATCACATAGTCAGAGCAAATAGAGAGCCAGTGGCAGGACCAGAGGAAACTTCCATCTACCATGGTCAAGGATGGCTTTCAGTCAGAGAGCATCCAGAGCAGAGAGAGATGCAGGTTGACCAGAAGATGAATGTGTCCAGGCAAGCACCACCTCTCCCTTGATGGTGAGTCACCTCTTAACTGATTTCTGCATCTCCATCTTCCCCTGGAGATGTCTCTCCACAATGCCTTGCTCCCCTCCTGGATCCCTCCTGTGGCTTCCCACTAAGCCTAGGAGTGATTAACTAACTCCTTGTGTGACCTTCAGGGCCTTCAGCAGCTAGACGTGACCTTTCCCCATCCCTCACCTTCCTACCCCAGAAACTCGTTTGCCCCCTTGCTCTGTTTTTTTTTTTTCTTTAAAATGTTCCTTAAAATGTTCACATGGCTCCCTCCTTTATATTACTCAGATCTCAGCAAGGTCCTTTCCACCCAGTCTATTTAAAGCCCTTTTTCCTTCTCATCTTTACCAGCCTGTCTACTCTGCTCAGCTTAGACTGTAACAGTAATCATGCCTGGCATTGTATTAAATGCCTATTTATTTAAATGCCAGACTTTTCTCTTAGAATATATCTCTTAGAGATTAGGAATTTGTTTTCTCCACCATTTCCCCCCTAGGGCCTAGTACAAAGAATTCTTCAATAAAACATCTCCAGCTATTGAATCTGACCACCTAGCAATCCATTCACCAGTCTATCCATTCATCCATCCATCCAAGTGTGTAATAATAACCCAGCCATCCATACATCCATCTACCCATCAATCTGTCCATATATGTACCCATCCATCTACCCACCATGTGTTCATTCACCCATCCACCCACCCACTCATCCATCCATCTGTCCATCCATCCATTGAGCAACCTCATACACCACCCATCTACCAATACCCATCTGTATCACTCAGCTCCATCATCTTCTGACTCGGCTTATAAAATGCTGTTGCCTGGATGGGGCATTTGTAAGAGATCACAAATGCTGGAAAGATCCAAACACTGTCTGGGTTACCTAAAGCGAAGTTTCACCGTGGAGATGAAGGTACCTGGTGGACTAAAGCACTGAGCAGAACTTTTATGCTGTCTTCTGCATGATTAGCTTCACAGCATCTTTGATCTTCTCAACATTTTGTGTGCATGACTAAACTTTTCCAAAGAGAAAATTAAAAAAAAAAAAAAAAACCTTTGCTACCTGTTCTTCAGATATTATTAAAAATTCAGAGGATTTGGAGGTGAATAATATAGACAAGAGGTCCCAGTCCACTGGGGACAGTAAAGAGGAAAAGAAGTGGGCTTCATGGGCTGAAGGCAGTCCTGGGAATCAAGGGAACAACTTTGATTGAGAACTGATGTGGCCTTGGCCAGGTGAAGTTAAGAGTGTAACAGATTTCTTTCAATGACCTAGAGGATTCCGTTAGCAGAAACATGTCAGGCATGGAACTTCACTGGAGCAGCCTAACTTGGTAGAGATTCCCAAAAAGGAATCTATGCTCCAAAGGCAAGAGCATTCATTTTCATAGGCAAAGACAATGACAGTCAAGATACCACTTGGAGCTAAAAGAATGGTGCCCATAGGAGCAGTCGTGAGTGGGCATTGCTACCGACTGGTCTGACCTTAAGGAAGTCCAAGAAATCCCAAAAGCATCATGGGAGTTGCAAGTCTGGAACAGCTGAAGTACTTGCATTATTGACCATTCAGAACCTACAAGAAACAAGGCCACCTTTGCCTGCTGACGTATGAGTGTCACACACGGGGAGCTTACGCTTAACTTAATGGACTCTGCAGTCCTTGGGAAGCACTGTTTGCCTATGTATCCCATTCCACCCAGCCCAAGAAGAGGGCCCTGCAGGGAAGAGCAGCCCATAAAAACCTGTAGGAGATGGGGGAGGGGTCACTTGGAGTCTCTCCTGAATCCCTTAGTCCAGAAAGCAAGTGAACTCAGTTCTTCCCAGCCCAAAGGTACTAGAGAACTTGTGTTATCTGTCTCTCTGGTCTCCTGTCAACAAACTGGACATGTACATGGTACTTACTCCACTAAGTTACAGTGAAGGCTAAAAGATGTTTTGCATACATATATTGTATGGCTGATGGGTTTTCCCTCCAACTCTTCCTCTCCTTCTCTCTCCTTTCTCCTGTGTGTGATTGTGATTCTAAAAGGCTGCCTATCTGGGATGTCTAGAAAATACATGCAAAAACAGCAAGCAAATTGAGCTCCATAACTGGCAGTTCTCCAATGCAAAATCAAAGGGCACACTTGCCTATATAAGACTTATAAGAGATTCCAGATGTGTATTGACTGTGTTACATTTTTTTAACCTATGTATCCCTTCCTCTCCTGAACACTCAGCCCAGAGAAATATGTACCTGTGTGCATTGCTATGGTTTGAATCGGGGTTGTTATTGTTCTGGTTTTACTTCCTGCTTTTTTATGACACATAGCCTGTCTTAGGGTTTCCATTGCTGTAAAGAGACACCATAACCAAGGCAACTCTTATAAAGGACAACATTTTTTTAAAAAAGATTTATTTATTTATTCATTTCTTTATTTTATGTATATGAGTACACTGTTGCTGTCTTCAGACTCACCAGAAGAGGGCATCGCATCCCATTACAGATGGTTGTGATCCACCACGTGGTTGCTGGGAATTAAACTCAGGACCTCTGGAAGAGCAGCTAGTGCTCTTAATTGCTGAGCCATCTCTCCAGCCCTGCTGTGTTTCATCTTTTGAGAACTGTCTCTTCAGTTCATCAGGCCACTGATTGATTGGGCTGTATGATTTTTGTGTCATTTAATTTTTTTAAGTTCTTTGTGTATTCTACGTAAAACTCCACTGTCAGATGTGTAGCTCACAAAGACTCTGTAGACTGTTCTTTTGCTTTGCTTCCTTCACTGTCCAGAAGCAGAAACATTTTAATTATATGGAGTCCCTTTAATTATACGGGGTCCCGTATGCTGCTTGTTGGCATACTGAGTGGCTAGAATCATGTGTGCCTATGTATGTGAGATTAGAAGTGAAATTCCACTGGGGAACAAAAGGGACTAACAGGCTATGAAAGGAACTGGAACAAAAGGAGCATAAGAGGGTTGGAAGGGATATATATGCTCAACATGCAGTGTATACTTGTGTGGAATTTTTAAGTGACAATCTTCTTTTTAAATCTAAAAAATACCAACTTTGTGCTTTTTTTTTGTAAACCATAGAACTATCATACTCATTTTAATCCAAATTCTTGAAAAAATCAATGTTTCCCTACTGTATTCTTTTCCTTTATACCTAAATTATAGTTTACAGTTCTATAAAAGTAATTCTGACACTCCTCTCTGTGAGAAAAAAAAATAATTTCACACACAAGCAGAACAATTTCACGTGGGTGAAGCATCAGCCTAGCACAGAGTCCTCTGAGGACAGAGCAGAGTGATCTTGCAGCTCTCCATGAAATGCCAGGCTAGCCGTCTGTGTCTGTCTGTGTTCACGTGTGTGCTCCTGTGAATATACACATGCAGGTATGTGCTTGCATATGGAAGCCTGAGGACAACTTTCAGCGCCGTTTCCTTGGTGCCATCAGCACCCCCTTCCTCCGGAGTCAGGATCTCTAACTGGCCTGGAGCTTAGCAAGCAGGCTAGACTACTGGCCAGAAAGTCCAGGGGCCTCTTGTCAATCTCCCTAGCACTAGGCAAGCACCAGTACACCCGGCTTTTAAGCATGGATTCTGGAGGTCAGACTCGGGTCTTCTTGCTCACACAGAAGGAACTTTATGGACTGAGATACTTCTCTGAAGTGTTTTCCTGAAGCAGACATGGGTGAAAGAATGTTTTTGCTATAGCGAACATGTGAAAGGACACATGATACACAGAAGGAATATAAATATGACCCCACAGACAGTGGGATCTTGAGCATTGGTTTGCTCTGCTCCACCTCGCTATCCTTTGCTAACTACACGCATGTATTTGTTCGCCTTACATTCCTCGGCTGAGCTCTGCTTGTGGTGATGCCTTAGAGAGAAACTCAACAAAGAATTTCTTGTGAGGCTCCCGCGGCTTCTGTGACCTCAGGCAGGTTGGTGAGCCTTGTGGTTTCTTCTGGATCGAACTGCCCTTGTTTGTTTGTTGGGAGTTTGTGACTGCTGAGTGGACTGAACTGCAGCTGCTGGTTTGTGTGTGGTGTCTGCTGAGAGGACTGAACTACAGCTGCTAATTCATAGTTGGTGTTTGCTCTGGGACTGAACTGCTGATATCCTGACAAGGAAGATTGGACTTGCGTCCAAAGATCTATTTCTAAACTGGTCTACTTCCCGTGTGTCCTAATAACACACGGGCTAGAGGAGAGGTAACCCCTCCCAAACCCCAGCTCTGGTGCTTGGTCTTTTGTTCTAAATGCATATGCAAGTATGGATGTGTGTGTGTGTGTGTGTGTGTGTGTGTGTGTGTGAGTATGCAATTATGAGAATGTATGTAAGCTGGGCCCAACAGGTTTAATGGAAATGTGCAAATGTGCATGCATGCATCTGTATAAGAATTCATGTGAGTTTATGCTTATTTGCTTATGTAAACGTTTTTCCTTCTGCAAGTGTGATTCTCTTCTCCTGGTTCAGCAGAAGTTTATTGTTCCCCTCTCCTGACAAGAGAGAGGCATCTGGACAAAATGGAAAAGGCTCTAGCAATTAACCCTTTACCTAATACTCTGCTGCTTTATGATGAGCTGTTACATGCCAGAGACTGGTGTTTCTGGCCTCAAAGGGACTCAGGCAGGTCAGCTACAGTAGCAAAGTAACTTAGACTTAGATAGGCAAATGTTTTATTATTATTATACAGCAACTAAATATCTCACAAGTCCAAGTCTTATCCCACCAATGCTCTTCCCCCTCGCTGCCTCAAGAAGAACCAAGAACAAGAAAGAAGACCGGCTGGGGCTGGACCTCCCCCACCCATGCCCCAGCCCTTAAAGAAGAAAGGAGGTTGTAATTTGCCCACCAAGCTTCCGTCCTGAAGAAGGCAGTGCCTCAGCACATGAGCCATTGTTCCTTCCCCCAGAAGGAATGCAGCATGCTGGATAATGGTTGAATTATTCATCTTGGTATCTATAGGCAGGATTTCAAGATCCATCTCTTTAGAAAAACAATATATCTATTTTTCTTGATGGCAATATTTATTCAGAGCAAGAAGATAGTCAAATAGGTACAGTGATAATCAGCTGAGTGAGCACAGATTCATTGAACTGGTTTTGAGAACAGTCACAGTGATATACACCCTTGACTCCCCTTCTCGGATTAACAACAGGAGATATATGTAGATTCACAGATTCTCACTGAAACATCGTTTATACCAGGAGACTTTTGAAAAACACCTAAATGTTGTAGTATGGAATAAAGACCTCTTTGTGCAAACTCTACACAATAAAATATAAGAAACAAATAAAAGCATGAATTTTACAATTTTCAATAACCTAAAAATTCTTCAAGCATTTTGATTTTTATAAAAGAGACTATTCAGTGATATTTTAAAACAAAATTGAATCTACCCATGCATAGAAATAGTAAAGGAAATTACAAAATATTTAAAGTGGTTATGTATTGACTGGGTGAAAACTTTTGTTTTGTTTTTATTCATTTTTGTATACTTCTGTCTCTTTCTAAGAGATTTTTTTTACTTTTATTGTGTGTATGCCTGCATGCATTTGTGTACACTACCTTATGCTGGTGTTCTCAAAGGCCAGAGGACACTGGATTGCCAGGAGCTGTGAGGATAGACATTTCTGAGTCCCTATGTAGGTACTGTGACCTGACCAGGGTCCTCTGCAGCATCAGTAAGCAATCTTCTGTGCTAAGCCACCTCCCTAGCCTCATTTCTGCCTTTTTAATAATATACTTGTCTGTCTGAATTTTTAAGCAAGAAAATAAAAATGGGCAGAAGTCATAGAAACAATGCCACAAAATTAGAATTTAATAATTCCAGACAAGTTGAAATGAGTGATTTTAGCTAAAAGGGGGATGAATGCAAGCTAATTTGGCTTGGTCGGGCAATCCCAGGTATTCCTAATCATGAGCATGCTTGGTGCTGTAAAGACTCCGTGGATCTTCCATGCCTAGAAGTTCCAGACCTCAGAGCCTCACAGGGCTGACTGAACTGATTTCCTCATGGAGACTCCTATCAAAAAAATACATCTAATTATCCAAAGAAAGACAATTCTACTGTCTACTTCAATCAGTCTGTTTGATAAAATGTTCAAGTAAAAAATTCAGAATTTTTAATTTCAGAACTTACAAATTTACTATAATTATTTTTAGAGGTTACACAACTACTTGTTTATCCTGTTCATAGAGCAAGCAACATAAACTGACAGGCATAAAACAAATTCAGTTTACCCCAAATCCCATGATCCTGATAGTCACACTTATTCTTTAAGCTATTTGGTAAGCAGTTTCTCTGAACTTCTGGTGCATGGATGAACACATACCCTTACTACTCACACCTGTACACATGTGATTCTATGTAAACACATGCATGTATTCACACATATGTAAGCCTAGAATTGTATGCACTGTTCTCCGCCTATCCTATATAAATATTTACTAAATGCCTACTACATACCAGATACTGCTCTGGGTGCTTAAGGAAGGTCAGTAAGTGAAACAAAGATCTTTGCCCTCATAAAATAAATATTATAAAAAGGAGAACCACAATAAGCCAAAGTTATTAAACTGAACTAAACTTTGTAATCCACTAGGCTAGATCAACGCAATATGGCAAAGGCATGGAAAAAACAGAAAGTCATAGATTAGAATATGATTAGATTAGAGGACATTTTCATAAGATTTGTTTTATGTGTAATTGTATGTATGTGTCTCTGTGTGGGTATGTGTGCTTGAGTGTAGGAACTGGTGGTGGCCAGAAGATGGCATTAGATCCCCTAAAGCTGGAGTTAGTGGCAGTTGTGAGCCACCCAACATGGGTGCTGGGAACAGAACTCTGGTCCTCTATAAGAGCAGTACAGGATTTTTAAGTAGAGTTGTCATGTCAGAATCTATATACGCATGCAAGCGATGTAAATAAGAAGATCTGGAAGAGACATCAGGCAGAGACAGGGACCAAAGAGACAGACCAACAACCCTGGCAGAGCACACCTGGAGTAATAATGATCAGTGAAGACCCAACACAGGAGTGAGAAGACTATGGGAGAAAGAAGGAGATGAAGACGGAAACAACTTAGTAAGGGCAGGAGATGGCCAAGAGGCAGATTGGCAGGACTTCCTGAGCACCATGATAAGACTATATCAGACTTCATGGAAAGCTGCCAGGAAAGGTGGTGTTTGGTGGTGGCTGCCATGGATACGGAGATGAAGGCAATCTCTGCATTTATTGCTGCCAGCACCCAAGGCAGCATTCCTGTTGGGCAGATAACTAATATGGAGTACAGCACATTCCTGTTGGGCAGATAACTAATATGGAGTACAGCACATTCCTGTTGGGCAGATAACTAATATGGAGTACAGCAGATGAGCTGTTCATGATGCCTCCTACATCTCAGGGATGGCACAGCGGGTGCACTTTCCAACAGTGCATGCAAACACTGATGGAAAAGCCAGAAAGGGAATAACCACACTGGTCCACATGTGACCCCTTCACAGGTAAAGTTGGAAGATCCTCCAGTCCACTCACACTGCTTGATGGGGGACCTGGTCAGGGACAAGTTGGACACTCCCTGAATTGCCACCTCTCAGTCTCTGGCTTGCAGTTTTCAGCTCCACATTTGTCTCTGTGTAGTCTTCCTGACAAGCCCACACCTCCCCAGCAGCACCTTCCCGGCCTTCCATAAACACCTCTGCTTACTAATTCTCCCTCCTGCCACCCACTCCCCGCAGTGCCTCTGTAACTTCTGTCCCAGGCATGGAGAAACAGGTTGGAAATGGACTTATTCAGAACCAGAGGGGATGGGCCGTATGTCTCTGCCTCCTAAAGCAGAGAACCCCTCATATTTCTTATACAGAATCTAAATATGTTGATCCAAGGGAAATCTTCTCTTCTTTCCTCTAGCAACTTGGCATACACGCGTTTTCTTGTCGTCATGGGGTCTATCATTCTTGCTGTCATGGGGTCGATCGTTCTGCCTGTCTCAACTCACTCTGTGGGCATTTTCTGCATGAGTAGGAAAAAAAAATACCAGGAAACCTTTGCATAGGTTATTTACATATAAATTATATTTGACACTTTTATAACAAACCACAAAATCTCCATGTGCTCTGATGTGGCACCATGTAATAAAATGAGTAAATACACATTCTTCTAATAAGCAATTGCCTTCTTCACATAGGAACATATAATAAAGGAATTACCGTAAGGCTGGGCAGAAAAAAAAACATTCTTCACAACAACAACAAAAAAAAATAAACCCAGTGTGAAATTCCGATGGTTCTTACAATGAGGGCTGGTTAAATGGGTCTTTGAATTAATAGAAGTGCCAAGTGCTCTTCTTGTAGTGTTTGGAAAATGAGTTTTACAAACAGTTATACAGAACAAAATCATTAGAGGAGGGAGACCGAGATAGCGCCGTAATGGCCGGGAGAAGGAGCCCTGGGTCTTAATTAAATTCAGGTAGAAAGGATTGCTTTCGCGGCACTGCAGAGAACTCTATTCTGCAAGGAAGCTGCTTTCATAACTCTGCCCAGCGAGAGCGGAGGGAACAGTGCTGCGCAGGAGCCTGGGGGCTCACACTGAAGTCATGAAAGCAGGGTGCCCTGGGTAACAAGTGTGTGCCAGACACTGGGCCCCACAAGTTCATATGCATGTATATGCCTGGAATCCTGAAACTGTTGCCTCTTTAAGAAAGCACCTGCTTTACAATGGGCATTCACCCTGTTGTTTGAGCAAAGCATTAATTGATCAGGCAATTACATAAAGCTGATACCAAGAGAAAGAAATTATAGGACTTGCTTAAAGTCATGTGGGAGTTCAAACCCAGTTCTGCCAGATGCCAAAAGCTTTTGAATC
Source organism: Mastomys coucha (assembly GCF_008632895.1). Taxonomy (NCBI): domain Eukaryota; kingdom Metazoa; phylum Chordata; class Mammalia; order Rodentia; family Muridae; genus Mastomys; species Mastomys coucha. Next base: position 157,124,320 of record NW_022196897.1, on the reverse strand, counting down.
TACAATCTCTCTCTCTCTCCCTCTCCCTGTCCATCTCTCTCTCTCTCTCTCTCTCTCTCTCTCTCT
>NW_022196897.1:157111917-157124134 GCF_008632895.1 Mastomys coucha | reverse complement strand
CTCTCTCTCTCTCTCTTCTGTCTCTGTGTCTCTCTGTGTCTCTCTGTGTCTGTCTCTCTTTTTCTCACTCTTCTCTCTGCCTTCTGATCCAGATTTAAAACTCTCAGCTCCTTCCCCAGCACCATGTCTGCCGCTTGCACCATGATAATAATGGACTGAACCTCTGAACCTGTAAGCCAGCCCCAAGTAAATGTTTCCCTTTATAAGATTTGCCATGGTCACGGTATCTCTTCACAGCAATAGAACTAAAACAGTGACTGAGGGCGTAGCTCAGTTGTTAGAGTGCTTGCCTAGAATGCATGAACTCCTGGGTTCAATCCCCAGCATTGTGTAAACTGAGCACAGTCACACATACCTATAATGCTATTCCTGGGTAGATGGAGACAGGAGGGTCAGAAATTCAAGGTTATTGTTGTCAAGTGAGACCCTGGCCCATCCTCCTCCAAATAAACAAACACATTCTAAAAATTAAAAACAAATAGCCTGCTATCCCTGGTAGACCTCTATTATCCCACCACCTCTCCACCTGTGGATTCCTAATCATACAGGTTAGATTCCCTTCCTCCACCCATCATCCCTGCCCACTGAGTCCTCTAGGGCACCTAAAGTTGTCCTAACCAGTCTGTTATCCCCACTGGAGCCCCTTCTCCCAACACCTCTTTGTATACCTTCATCAGACCTGCTAATCAGAACCATACAGCCCAAGGATACCCATCAGAGGCCTGACACACCAGGATCATCAAGGTTAAGCCCTCTCTCGGTACCTACTACAGAGGAACAAACATGGACTAAAGCCATCCAGGTGGCTAAAGGCCTTCGAAAGAACATAATCAAGAAAAGCCAGGGCAATATGACACCTGCAGAGCACAGCCTCCCTACTACAGTAAGCCCTGGATATCCTAACACAACCAAAGCATGAGAAAGAAACCTTAAATCCAATCATATAAAGATGGCAGAGGAAATGAATAAATCCCTCAATGAAATACAGGAAAATACAATCAAGCAGGTAGAGGTCTTTAAGCAGGAAATAAGTGAATCCTGTAAAGAAACACAGAAAAAAAAACTAAGCAGGTGAAGGAAATAAATATAATTGTTCAAGACCTGAAAATTGAAATAGAGGCAATAAATAAAACACAAACTGAGGAAATCTTGGAAATGGAAAACCTAAGAAAGGGAACAGGAACAACAGATGCATTCATTATCAAAAGAATACAGGAAACTAAGAGAGAATTTCAGATACGAAAGATTCAATAGAAGAAACTGATACATCAGTCAAAGAAAATGTTAAATCTAAAAAAATCCTGACACAAAACATTCAGAAAATCTGGGATACCATGAAAAGACCTAACCTAAGAATAACAGGAATAAGAGAAGGTAAAGAGTCTCAGCTCCAAGGACCAGAAAATATTTTCAACAAAATTATAGAAGTAAACATTCCCAACCTAAAGAAAGAGATAACTATAAACAAACAAGAAGCTTAAGAACACCAATTAGACTGGACCAGAAAAGAAAATCCTCCCAGCACATAATAATCAAAACACAAAATCTACAGAACAAAGAAAGAATATTAAAACCAGCAAGGGGAAATGCCAGGTAACATAAAAGGCAGACCTATCAGAATTACACCCAGCTTCTCAACAGAGACTCTAAAAGCTAAAGGCTTGGACAGATAGCTTAAAAATTCTAAACAAACAAACAAACAAACAAAAAGCACAGATGCCAACCTACACTACTATACCCAGCAAAACTCTCAATCACCATAGATAAAGAAAACAACATATTTCAAGACAACACAAGTTTAAACACTATCTAAACACTATCTATTCACAATTCTAGCCCTACAGAAAATACTAGAAGAAAAACTCCAACCCAAGGAGGATAACTATATCTAAGAAAACACAGGAAACAAGTAATTCCATACCAGCAAAAACAAGGGACACATACACACTAACACCATCAACATCAAAATAATAGGAAATAAAAATCACTGGTCATAAATATCTCTCAACATCAATGATCTCAGTTCAACAATAAAAAGACACAGGTAACATAATGGATGTAAGAACAGAATCCATCATTCTGCTGTATATAAGAAACATACCCTCAGCAATAAAGATGACCATTACCTCAGAGAAAAGAGCTGGAAAAAAGTTTTCTAAGCAAACAGATCTAAGAAGCCAAAGACTGGAGTAGCCACTCTAAGGTGTAATAACATAGACTTTCAGCCTAAATTAATCAAAAGAGACAGGGAAGTACACTTCATACTCATCAAAGGAAAAAAATCTACGAAGATGATGCCAATTCTGAACATTTATGCCCCTAAAACAAGGGTACCCACATTTGTAAAAGAAACACTGCTAAAGCGTAAATTGCACATCAAACCCCACACATTAATAGTAAGAGACTTCAATATCCCACTCTCACCAATTGACAGGTCATCCACATCCAGACAGAAACTAAACAAAATAACAATGAAACTAACAGTGGTTTTGAACCAAATAAATCTAACAGACATCTACAGAATATTTCACCCAAACACAAAAGAATATACCTTCTTCTCATTACATCATGGATCCTTCTCCAAAATTGACCTTATAGTCCCTCACAAAGCAAGCCTAAAGAGACACAAGAACACTGAAGTAATAGCTGTGTTTGATCAGACCACCATGGATTAAACCTGGACTTCAACAACAAAAGAAACACCAGAAATCCCGCACACCCATGGAAACTAAACAACTCTCCCTTCAGTAATCTTTGGATCAGAGAAGAAATAAAGAAATGTAAGACTTTCTAGAATTCAATGAAAATGAAGGCACAATATACCCAAGTTTATGGGACACAATGAAAGCAGTGCTAAGAGGAAAAAGTTCAGCAACATAAAAGTAGAACACCTGAAAAGTCTAGAAAAAAAGAATCAAACACACAAAAGAGGAGTAGAAGGCAGGAGATAATCAAAATTAGGACTGAAATCAAATAGAAATAAACAAAACAATACAAAGGGTCAATGAAACTAAGAACTGGTTCTTTGAGAAAATCAACAAGATAGACAAACCCTTAGCCCAACAAACAAACAAACAAAACAAACAGAAAGACAGTATCTAAATTAACAAAAGCAGAAATGAAAAGGAAGATATAACAACAGACCCTGAGGAAATTCAAAGAATCGTTAGGTCTTACTTCAGAGGCCTATACTTCCCATAATTGGAAACTCTTAATGAAATGATGATTTTCTAGAGAAATACCACTTATCAAAGTTTAATCAAGATCAGGTAAACTATTCAAACATCCCTATAAACCCTAAGGAAATAGAAGCAGTCATTAAGTTTCCCAACACACCCCCCCAAAAAGCCCAGAGCCAGATAGTTTTAGTGCAGAATTCTACCAGACATTCAAAGAACAGTGAATACCAATACTCCTCAAACTATTCCACAAAACAGAAACAGAAAGCACACTGCCAAACTCAGTCTATGAAGCCACAGTCACTCTGATACCTTAACCACACAAACACTCAACAAAGAGAATTTTAGACCAATTTCTCTTTGAACATTGATGCAAAAATACTCAACAAAATAGTCACAAACCAAATCCAGGAACACATCAAAAACATCATCCATTATGATCAAATAGGCATCATCCCAGAGATGCAGGGATGGTTCAAGATACAAAAATCCATCAATGTAATCAACCATATAAACAAAGTAAAAGAAAAAAATCACATGCTCATCTCATTAGATGCTGGAAAAGCCTTTGACAAAATCCAACACCCCTTCATGTTAAAAGAATTAGAGAGGTCAGGAATGCAAAGCACATACCTAAATATAATCAAAGCAATATACAGCAAGGCAAAAGCCAACATCAAAGTAAATGGAAAGAAACTTAAAGCAATTCCACTAAAATCAGGATCAAGATAACACTGTTCACTTTCTTCTTATCTTTCCAATATCGTACTGGAAGTTCTGGCCAAAGCAGTAAGACAACTAAAGGAGATCAACAGGACACAAGCTGGAAATGAAGAAGTCAAAGAATCACTATTTGCAGATGATATTATAATATGTACATAAGCAACCCCAAAAATTCTACCCGAGAACCCCTACAGCTGATAAACAACTCCAGAAAAGTGGCTGGATATAAAATTAACTCCAAGAAATCAGTACTCCTCTTTTATACAAATGATAAACAGGCTGTGAAAGAAATTAGGGAAGCAACACCCACCACAATAGCCACAATTAATATAAAATATCTTGGTGTGACTTAAACCAACCAAGTGAAAGATCTGTATAACAATAACTTCAAGTTGCTCAAGAAAGAAACTAGGGAAGATATAAAAAGATGGAAAGATCTCCCATGCTCATGGATTGGCTGGGATTACAGGTGGGTCACCATATCTACCTAACATTCACATGTGTTCTAGGATCTCAACTTTCATCTTCAAGCTTGCAAAACCATTCATTGCCCAAGAGCAAGAGGATTTTTTTATATATACAGTAAGTCCTTACATAGGCATACATATTGGCATAGCTACTCATGGGGAGTCATGAAGGACCCAAGGTCCTTCTAACTTCTTCTCTGGCATGCCTACCAAGCATCTTTTTGCCTCAGAAAAGCAAGGGGCCTCACCATTTCCAGACATCCATCTGCAACCTAAGCAAGAAGAAGGAAACTGTAATAGATAAAGATAGATGTCTTTGCTTCTGGAGTCTTGCTTTATAGAGGGGCCTCTGCACACATCCTTGGCCATTACTGTGTCCATCACACTTAAGAGAACATAGCAAACTATTTTCAAATATAATCATTACTTCCCCCAAACAAAATTGGGGTTATTTCTAAGGAGAAAATGAAGTTAATGTAGACAATCATTGGCATCTCTGCTTCAAAAGCCATAAGTTCTACAAGACAAAATGAATCTCTGGTCCCAATGTAGGAATGAAACTATCACAGTTCTACTTAAGTTCAAGTAATTTTTACCCAAGTAGAAGACTGAGAAGCTCAAGTTAGCCTGTTTAGATCATTTGGGCCATTCTGTCATCTGTGGCTGCTGAGAAAACTGAATCATAGCCATGACATCATTACGCCTATCCACAGTGCGTGCTTCTGCAGGCTCGGTTTATTTATATAAACCACTCATTGTCTAGCACAAGACTCCAAGGTCCTGTTTTCTAGGTCAATAAAAGGTGTGTGGTTCACGTCTCCTTTGTCTGGGCTAAATCTTAACTGCTGGCTAAATATGACATTAAGTATTTGTCTCTCAATAGAAAGCTTTGTTCGAGGTCTACCCCAGGCCGGGCATGCCTCTTGGTGCTGGGCTGGCCCGGTGACCTGAAGTCCAGATCACAGACGCTTCTCACAGTGTGTGATCAGCTTGGCTTGAAATCTTACTACTGAGAAATATTATTGGTAATAAAAGGGAGCTATCGGGGGTCAGAGAGATAGTTCGGTCTGTAAAGTGTTTTTTTTTTTTTTTTTTTTCAAGCTTGAGGAACCATTAGAACATCTGAACCCATGTTTACAAAAAAAAAAAAAAGCAAAACAAAAACAGCTGGGCATGTTGGGTGCTTGAGGCAGGAGGATCCTTGGAGCTTGCTAACAAAACTAGCCCAGTTAGTCTGCTTGGTGAGTTCCAGAGCAATGACAGACATTGTCCCCAAATAAGGTAGACAACAGCTGAGAAACAACACCCAAAGTTGCTTCTGATCCGGTGTGCACAGCCCATGCACACGTACTCCCACACACATGCACCTGAACACACATGCACACCATACAAGCACAGCGAGTGCCAATGTTTATCACGTGCCAACTATGGACTAGGCCACTATCAAATTCAAACTACAGAGACAGTCAGCACTGTCTTAGGGTCTGTGGGCTGAGTGTTGACGGGATTTCCTTAGGGTCTGTGGGCTGAGTGAGTGTTTGATGGGATTTTACGGCTGGTCATGGTCACGGTGAGATTCATACCCCGACAGCATTGGCTCATTGTCTATTTAAATCAGTACCCTGGTTGGGATCGAAGACTCACACTTTCTAGGTGACAGCTGCCCTAGGCATTGTCTTCGACACGCGATTACACTATCCTCTTCACAACAACCCTGAAAGAGAAGGCTGGCTGCTATTCTTGTTTTCTAAATTAGCAAACAGGGAAGGCTGTTTGAATAAGCCATTACAGGAGACTAAGCGCAGCACAAAGACAACACCAGGTTGTCTGACTGTGGGACCCAAGCTTTGTTCTAAGATTCAAGTCTGCTCCCCCAGTCCACCCTGAGGACGTTGGACCCCACAGACGGAGGCCCTTCTGCTGCTCTGACTGATGCTGCTCAGCCCCTTCCCTCAGGAGATCATGCCTCTGCATGTAAATGATCGTCATTAGACAGCTGAAGGAGGAAGATGTCATTTATGGACAGGGACATTTTATTTTATGCATGCTCACACACACACACACACACACACACACGCACGCGCACGCACACGCACACGCACACGCACACGCACACACAGGCTTGCATGCCCCCTGACAATGACTGGAGATACTTCTGGTTGTCACAATAGGAGGAAAGGATGTCACTGTCATCTGGAAAACAAAACGTCTACTAACATCCTACACAGGAAAGCCATCATGGCAGTGACAAGCCAGCTCAAAGCACCAGTCCTGGCTGAGTGGAGGAACCCTGCTTTACTGCAAATCTATGAAGCTGGCATCACACCGCATGCATTTGTACTACACAAAGTGAAAACTTGGACAATAAAGAAGTCAGGAGCCAGGTTAAGATCAAGAGGCCTTGAGTAATTGGGCAAGGACTAGGATCTGGGTTCAATGCCAAAGCCCACTCTCTTGGCCACATGGTTGGGTACCTTCACATCCTGCCTGTAGCTCTCAGCCTCCTGTGACTTGGGGCATTCCATGTAAGCTGAGGCCAAGGGCTTACTATTATCTGCAAGTGGATTGAGGAGGGATGGCTGAGTGTGCTCATCTCTACTCTCTCTCTTCCCTGGCCTTGCCAACTAAGTTCCTGCTCAGAACTATTCTAGAATTATAGAGTATGAAGATGAGATGTCTCCTATCGGTTCCTGTGCTTGAACATAATGTCCCCAGCAGGTGATCTGTTTAGGAAGGCTCTTGAAGCTTCAGGAGATAGAGGGAGTAGGTCTCTAAGAAAGAGAAGTGGACTTGAGATTTGACAGTCTGGCTATGTTTTCTCCCCACTCCCCGATCCCTTCTGTTGGTCTTCCTAATTCAATGGGGATGTGTCCTGGGACTTGGAAGCCCAGGAGCCACACAGCTGTGAGGTAGGACACGGTGCCAATGGAAGGGCATCATAAGATATGGGATCCCAGGAACCACACCGCTCTGAGAGGAAGTCCCCTCAGCAGAGGCCCTGCAGCTCCCAGGGAAGGGACTCCCCAGCTGAGCTGAGGAGTTCAGGGGCTTCAGCCCCACTCCACTTTCCCCCTTCTCTTCAGTGATTCTTATCTTCTTCCAATGAGAGAGTCGTGCCAGGCAACAAATCCCATAAAAGAGATTTATTGGACGGTCCAGGGTATGGAGAGACAAATCTAGGAATGGCTGCCCATGCTCCCAGGAAGTATAGCAGAGAAGACATCTGTGAATTGGACAAAAGGCAGTACTTATATGTGGGTTCCTGGGGGTGGAGCTTTCTAGGGTAGAGACTTCCAGAGTGTACTGGCTGGTTTTGTATGTCAACTTGACACAGGCTGGAGTTATCACAGAGAAAGGAGCTTTAATTGAGGAAATGCCTCCATAAGATCCAGCTGTAAGGCATTTTCTCAATTAGTGACCAAGTGGGTGGGGAGATTGTGGGTGGTGCCATCCCTGGGCTGGTGGTCTTGGGTTCTATAAGAAAGCAAGCTGAGCAAAGCAGAGGATGTAAGCCAGCAAGTAACATCTCTCCATGGCCTCTGCATCAGCTCCTGCTTCCTGACCTGCTTGAGTTCCAGTCCTGACTTCCTTTGGTGATGAACAGCAATGTGGAAGTAAGCTGAATAAACCCTTTCCTCCCTAACTTGCTTCTCGGTCATGATGTTTGTGCAGGTGTAGAAACCCTAACTAAGATACAGGGTAAAGATTGGTAGAATTTCAAGTCCTGAGCTTGGGGAAATTCAGGCATTGGTGGGATTTCCTGTTCAAGAACTGGTGGCTTTTTGTGCACAGTGGGTTTCTGTGGATAGTTCAGAGATTTGTGGATTTTACTATTCAGAGACTGGTGTCTTTTGATCCTACTTTTCACCTAAAATTAGCATCATCTGGGGATGGCCCTGTTGAGGGGCTGGAGAACCTTGGTGACCTTTACAGAGGCTGGAAATGCCCTTGTGACAGTTAGGAAGGTCGGGAGGAGGGACCTGGCTGCAGGAGCTCCTCAAGTTCCCCGGGGGCCTGGACACTTTCCTGCCTTGAGGGTTTATAAAGTTTACAAAGGGAATCTACTGCAGGAAAAGCCTTCCATGCCGTGTGAGTGTCGTGAACATCCAACATTTTCACCAAAACATGAGTAGGAAAGGGGTCTTGGCTACATCCTGCACCACTGCAGGGGAGTCTGCTGCAATGCCTTGCCCCTAAGTATATTCCAAAAAACTATGAGCCAGAATAAACCTCTCTTCCATCAAGTAGCTTCTTTTCAGGTATGCGGTCACAGAAATAAGAAAATCAATTGATACCCTCAATACTAGCATTGTGCTACTTTTCAAAGAGTGTGGCATATTATAGGAATTATAGGACACTTTCAGAAACACACACAGTCACCTAGGACCTAAAGGTCACAAAGCATCCTCATCCGCATTAAGTTGTGGTTCACTCTGGTACTTTCTGCCTTCTTTCATTATAATAAACAAGGTGATTATTACTACAACCCAATTATTTCATCCCACCCACATTTTTTTAAAAAATCACTGAATATTTCATAATCCAAATTATATGTCAGTATAAATTAGATAAAACTGGGAGGGGGAGAAAGCCAGTAAATGATTTGTCAGTGGACAAAGGGTGGAAGGAACTCATGGCCAAGCGTCAGGAGGGAACTCTTGAGGCAATGGAGTGTTCTAGATCCTGATGTCTTTGTTACAGAGATGATGAAATGCGTGTACATTTGCCAAATCTCACAAAACCACACTTAAATAATATAGTCATTATGCCAATTAAAGCTGATTATTTAAAGTTTAACCCCTGTTGTGGTCAGTGAATGTCAATGTTTACACTTACTCTGCTTGGTTTAGAATCTCTTAATATCTTAGTCAGGGTTTCTATTCCTGGATAAAACATCATGACCAAGAAGCAAGTTGGGAGGAAAGAGTTTATTCAGCTTACACTTCCACATTGCTGTTCATCACCAAAGGAAGTCAGGACTGGAACTCAAGCACATCAGGAAGCAGGAGCTGATGCAGAGGCCATGGAGGGATGTTCCTTACTGGCTTGCTTCCCCTGGCTTGCTTAACTTGTTTTCTTATAGAACCTAAGACTACCAGCCCAGAGATGATACACCAATAAGGGACCTTCTTCCCTTGATCACTAATTGAGAAAATGCCTTATAGCTGGATCTCATGGAGGCATTTCCTCAAATGAAGCTCCTTTCTCTGAGATAACTCCAGCTTGTGTCCGGTTGACACAAAACCAGCCAGTGCAATTGACCCCTTGTCAACTTGACACACAAACACATCACTGTCAAGCCTCAACCCTTATTTCCTTATTTATCCTCAAGACTTAAATAACTTTAAAAGTCTCACAGTCTTTACATATTAAAAGTTTAATCTTTTTAAAATATCTAATATCTTTTAAAATTTAAAGTCTTTTAAAAATTTAAAGTCTCCTAACTGTGGGCTCCATTAAAACACTTCCTTCCTTCAAGAGGAGGAAATGTCAGGGCACCGGGTGCCATTCTATCGGCTTCACTCCTGGACTAAGCTACAGGAGACATTGAGCCAGCATTTAAATGTATCTGGGCTGTGGCTCCATTGTGACTAGCTGCCTCAGGCTCCTGCTATGATGGGCTACCCCAGAGAACCATGAGCCCACGTAAGCCTTCCTTCCAAATGTTGCTCTTGTCCAGGGTTCATCACAGCAGTAAGACAAGTGACACGGTCACTCCTGACCTTCATCCTTCCTCCTCGACCAGTCTCATCATGGCCAGGAAGAGGAGGCTGAACACTCAGGCCTTCTTTCTCCCTGGACTAGTTTATCACCCTTGGGTCGACACAGCTGATTCCTGCCATACCTCTGCATGACTGTCATACAGTTACACAGATTGACAGTCATACAACTACACAGATTGACAGTCATGCAACTACACAGATAGACCATCATACAGTTACACAGATTGATAGTCATACAACTACACAGATTGACTTGAGTCTGTAGGGTCTTCACTTCCTTCTCACATAATCCTTGGTAAATATGTGTGTTTGCTTTTCTCTTGCTCCCCTGTTCTTTCACCACAGGAACCTCTGCTGTGACCCTCAGGGCAGGAGAAGAAAGCGTTCTTCTTTATACCCACACCTTCCCTACCCACTGCTTCAGAATGGACAGGCTTCCCTGAGACCTAACGTGAAAGGCTCAGGACAGAGACATAGGACATGTGGTGCTCACACCTGCAAGGTTATGAAGTGGCTTTATAGATTTTTAAAGAAGGAAACATCGAGGAACAAGTTTTGATTCCCATTGAGAGTTATGTGATTGTAAGCAGCAGAGGGTAAGTACTGACCAGACACCTCTGACCATATCAAAGCCTGGACTGCAGAGCCCAGAGCCTGGGACTGCATACCCTAGAGCCTGGGACTGCAGAGCCCAGAGCTTGTGGCTGTATAGACCACCGTAGAGTTCAAAGCCTATGACTGCATAGCCCAGAGCCTGTGATTGCATACCCTAGAGCCTGGGACTGCGTAGCCCAGAGCCTGGGACTGCATGAACTACAGTATAGCCCATTGTCATGACTGCAGGCCCCACAGTCTGTGAGTGTATAACTTTTAGTCTATGACTGCATAGCCCAGAGCCTATGACTACATGAGCCTCAGTCTGTGACAAGCCTGTGACTACATGACTCATAGTCTGTGACAGTATAGCCCAGAGCCTGTGACTACCTGGGCCACACTTTGTGGCTGTATGACCTATCGGGACTGCAGGAGCCACAATCCATCTACTTGATCCATAGTCCATGGCCGCATGGTCCATAGTATGAACCTTCAAGGAAGTGACTTCTCACACCAAGGAAAGTGTTTTCTATTCCCCTTGAAGTTCTCTCTCTCTCTCTCTCTCTCTCTCTCTCTCTCTCTCTCTCAGCCACCTGTCATCTGTAGTTGTTTGTCACTGCTTAAGTGTTGGATCCAATCTGCCTTTACCACCTGAATATATCTTGCTGCTTTTGACAGATATTAGAGATTACATATCAAATAATGTCACAGCACAAAAGCAATTTCATATTAGTTTGAATTTCTGTACAAAGGGCGATGAATAAAAAACAAAACCCGATTGAAGGGACCTTCACAAAGGGACCAAGGTCGTGGGGGTGTCGTGTGCTTCCGGATAGCCACAGTAAGCTTCATCTCATCCCTCCATTTATTCATAAAATCCAGACCAAAGCATTTACTGGACTGTCAGCTCTATGATAAAACTTCCCACGCTGCCAGCTGAAATGATGAATTCAGGCGCCAACACTGGAAATTCTCAGAGTAGATTAGCGGAGGCAGGGATGGGGAGCAAAAATATGAACTTATAAAAAGAACAAAAGAAATTGAAGAAAGATCCCCCTGTACCCCCAACCTTAGGAGTTCCGAGGGTCCTGGATGCAGCATCACCCCTTCCACTCTCTCAGAATAGCATTAATGGCCAATGGTCAATTTATAAAGTCAATGGTCGCAACTCAGCTTAGCCTCATAGGTTGGAATGCAGGACCTCCTGATAACTTTGCCCTTAGACATATTTTTTTCTTGTCCTTAGCTCTTCAAGGAATTCCAACTGTACAATATTTTCCTTATATATTTTCCTGGTACTTGAAAAATTGGAAAATTCCACATATCCTGAAGTTCCCATATCTAATGAACCAGAAACACAAAAGAAAAAGCCATGAAAATTCAGGGACTCTTGGAGCCACAGTTCCAAGTGAGTGATTTCCCTAAACCGAACAGTCACCCCCTCCCAGGTGTCTGTAGATCCTCTCCCTGGACCAGCCTTCTAATGTAGCTCCTCCCTGGACCAGCCTTCTAATGTAGCTCCTCCCTGGAC
>NW_022196897.1:157104809-157111382 GCF_008632895.1 Mastomys coucha | reverse complement strand
CCTTCTAATGTAGCTCCTCCCTGGACCAGCCTTCTAATGTAGCTCCTCCCTGGACCAGCCTTCTAATGTGTCCTAGTTACCTTGCCTCTCCACACACCTGTGAGCCGCTCACACACTAGAACTGCTGCCAAAAAGTGAGGAATCGCTGCGTCTTCATGAGCCGGCCTGAAGTTAGGAGCTCTTCCTTCAGCCCCTTCCCAAGGAAGGGCAAAGGAGGAGATTTTAATCATGGAAGAATTAGAAAGTTACACCTTATAGGGTAAGGACACGGGAAAAGAAAAACAAAAGAAAGGCAAGGGGCCTCCATGCCTGGTCCACTGATGAGCGTGGCCTCCATGCCTGGTCCACTGACGAGCATGTGTGAAATGTGTTCTGCCCAGCATAATGTTAACCTTGGTCAGGGTAACCATGTTTCTCCTGCCGAGCCAATTGAGCAAGAAATAACCAACCATATTTTATTACTGTTTATTGTCATTTAGGGTCAGCTACACATTGTTTTGTGTAGCCTCAAACTCAGGATGGCTGTTTGAGACAGGAGTGAGCTGGCCAGATTTATGATCGAAAGCTTACCTTTCTTCAGCCTCAGCTCAGGAAGGGACGGCTTAAGGACTGTCTGTCCTCCATTTACCCTTTAGCTTGCTGGTCAGTCTGCAGCCTCCGCTGCTCTTCATGTAGGCTTTTAGACTGAGCAGCAAGAGTGGTACAGCATGCTGCAATGTTAGCGTTTGAAAGTTTTAAGTTGCGGCTGACACTCAGCCCCCTCCACCCGCTCCTAAACCCTAGCTTACCTACTCCAAGAGAACCTCAACTGAAACTCAGTGCTAGAATATTTCCTACCTGCCTCTAGTAGACCTTTCCCACACAGTATGGGCAGAAGGACAGAAGCTCAGTGAGCTCCCAATGAATGCCTCTGCTTCTTTGAGTGCTGGCTGAGGACAGTGAGCAGGTGTGTGGGTATTTAGGGCAACTTACGAGGCAGCCTCTGAAAACTGTGTCAGAGGTCAAAGATGCCTGCCCTCGGGGATCGCTAACCATACAAGCTATTGATTCAACAACTATCCCAACCAGGCAAATTGGTTTAGGTGAATTGCCAACTAGAGCTGAGCAGCCTGTGTCCAGGTCCCACGCTGTTTATGCACTGTGGAGGCTCCAGGTCCACAAATCGAAGAGTGGCTTAGTCAGAAGAAGCAGCCAGGGCAGTCTGAGGAGCTGCCTTAACCTTTCAGGGATTCATCCAGCTAAAACCAGATCCCTGACTTTGATGCAGAAAAGAATTCTGAGATGAGCCAGTAAAAAGTGGAGTCGGGGTTTGTTAAAAACAGAAATGTTTTAAGAGAAAGAAGGGAGGACACCAACCTGGGAGCACAGGGTGGCTCCTCGGGAGAGCCACGTTCCTTTAAACTTGGGTTTGAAAATGAGGGTTAATGATGTGGAGGGGAGGGTCTGGGGGCGGGACTCAAGGGAGGTGGGGCAGGAGTTGGGTTGCAACCAGAAGAGAGAAAGCAGAGGACATTGTTAATTGTGCAGGAATTTTTGTTTGTTAGCTAGCAAGAGAGGTTTCAGCTAGACTCTAGAGTGAGGGGCTCCCATTTCTTCTAGTGTCCATTTCCCTGTCTTTCTATGCTGCCTCAATTTGACTCAACATCACACACACACACACACACACACACACACACACACACACACACACACAAAAGAAACCTTAAGGGACCTCTGGAATGCTTCAGGGGAAATCCAGTCCCATCCCTGACTGACCTGCTGTCTCCTAACCTGTATTGCAAGAGGGGACCAGAATTAGGCCTTAGCTTTCAAGCCTGAGGGCCAGCAAGGTCTCTGCTATTGTTTCTTGCTCTGTTCTTCTGTGTCTAAATCATAGAATCATCAGAAGGCCCGCTGAAGCGTCCCCGAAGGAGCCCCTGTGATTCTTATCTTCAAAGCTTTCTTTCCCTCCTCAGGCTGGAAATTTGCATGCCAGCTAAAGAAAAGTAAATTCGGGGGGGGGGGGGGGGGGGGGGCTGGCTCCCTTTGATAACAAATGCTCTTCTTCTTCCCCTTGCTTCTTACAGCTCGCAAAGAAGCCCAGTGATGAAGAAAATAAGTACTTTGTTGAGCTCTATGTAATCATTTGAGCTGGCCTGAGGAGCCATCTTCTATCTTCTATCGCCAGCTGAAGTCAATTAATAACTTGGGCAGAAAGTATTAAAGAGTGACCACTGGTCCCAGGTGGGATGCTCACACAAAAGCACACACCACGTGATTGAGAAAAATGAAAGAAACCCAACCTTTTTGCTCAATGCAGTCTGCTTTACCCTGAAGGAAACACTCTATGCCAGGACCAGTTCAGGAAGCCTGTGGCCCAGCACAGGCTAGGCTTAAGGTAAACTTGTGCGCTGTAACCCAAAGTTGTCTGGAAAATCCACTCGTGTTGGAGATTCGCCAGGTGGATTGACTAAAGTGCCACGATTGTGGGCCTTAGAGTAGTGTGGATCCAGATGTGTGGGTCTAGATGCAGATGTATCTTGAGCTGCCTGCGTTAGCCGCCTCTGTATTTGATCTAATGTCCTTTTCATTGCCAGTTAAATTCTTTGGGTTGTATACTTTTTAATTTCTTTTACTTTTGAGATAATTATACCATTTCTTCCTTCTTCTTTTCTCCCTCCTAACCCTACCATACACTTCTCCTTGCTCTCTTGCAAATTGATGGCATCTTTTTTCATTAATTGTTGTTATATACATTTATATATGCCTAAATATATAAATATGCCCTGCTCAGTCTGTTTATCACACACACACACACACACACACACATATATATATAATATATATATATATATATATATATATATATATATATATATATATATGCTTTGAGGGCTGACCAGTGGTATTGGATGACCAGTTCCTGTGCTCTTTCTTGGGCAAGGCTATTCTTCCCGGTCCCAGTGTTGCTTAGTTACCCATAGCTCTTTGTCTAGGGTGGCGGTCCATGGACTCTTCCTATTTACTTTGGTTTGCCTGTTGTTGTCCCTGTTCAGCTCATGTTTAATAGACCATGTTGGTGAAACTTTATGGTGTAGTTCTGACATGTGCATTGTGACTGAGCCAATTCTGCATTTTGATTGATTGTGGTTTTCTGTAATAGTCTCCATCTGTTGAAAAAAAAAAAGTTTCCATCATGAGAAGTGAGGACTATACTTACCTGTGGGTATAAGATCAAATCTTTAGAATATAGTTAGGGATTATTTTGGTAAAGTGTGGCTGTGTATACCCCTCCATGATCCATCACTAGTCTGGGGTAGTTAGCTGAGTTTCTAGTATCAGGTCTGATTTTCCATTGGTTACCACCAAGGTATACGTGTCAGCATTGTACTCATCAAGCCATGCTGATCTAGAGTAGATTTGCAACGGACCACTAGGCCACTTTTCAAAGAACTCAGAATGATGAAGGTAAGACTTTTCTAAGCAAAGGAAAGAACTGCAGCCTTGTGGTGAGCAATTCAGGCCTGCTCAAGAAAGAACCAGCCATTTGACTCCTGGAAGGACCTTAATTTATGAAATACCAATGATGCAGGGCAGCAGTCTGAAGCCCAGGTGGCCAGCTGGTCTTGAACACTAGCTCATTAGAGGAGGACTGTGGGACACAGTCTAGAGTACAGAGGAATTCTGTAGCCCTCCATGCACATTGTCTAAACAAGCAAGTGCAACTGTGTGCCAATAAAACTTTATTTAGAAAAGCAGAGTGCTGCCTGGCCTAGGATCAGAGTCTATAGCTCTTTCCCATAAGGATCTCTGTTGAGAACAGAAGGAAGGCCATAGAGACAAGCTTCTATTTAGACAACATGGCTCCGCTATGGGTATCGGGCACTGGGCATCTAGAAGGCTATGTTACACCAAATGGCTGAGACTGACCATCCAGGATCCCCAAACGTAAACTGTGATGACTGTCTGAACCATTAAATAGCTATTTCAGCAGAATGAAGTTTTGTGTGGTTCTGCATAAATGTGTCTTTAAGGTCAAAGAACCAGCCTCTCTCTCTCTCTCTCTCTCTCTCTCTCTCTCTCTCTCTCTCTCTCTCTCTGTGTGTGTGTGTGTGTGTGTGTGTGTGTGTGTGTGTGATATGCCTGTATGCCTACCCACTGTGTGCCCTGAGTGGTGGTCCCTGAACCTGCCTGAGTGTGGCCCATCTATATCAATAGGTATCTGCTGGAGGCTGTTCCCTGAGTCACCTGTGTGCTGGTAAATAAAGTGTGGCTTGGGTCTCCGTGGCTCCTGGAAATCTCTCCACGATCCAGTCTTCACTTGACCCTTCCCCTTTCCTGCCCTCAGAGCTTGGGCCTTACAACCTCCATCTCTTTTTCATGCCCTGGCAGGGCTGAAGGGTAAGTCCTGAGAAAATGACTAACCTACTGGATGATAAAACAAAGTCCTTGGCCCTTTAGGCTTTCCAAGGTGAGTATGCAAACATAAAACACACCGTAGAACTAGCTGCAAGCAGGAGCCGTGAAGGCTTGGCAGGATGTGGAACAAAAATACCTTGAAGTACCTGTGGAGCCGAGCCATATCTGCTCTGGGAAGGGAAGGAAGGAGGTGCCACCAAGAGCCAGAGGCCAACAAAGCTGGCTGTTGTGTTCAGGAGGCGTGGGAGTGAGAGGGAAGCAGATTTGATGGTTGGTGGGAGTGAGAGGGAAGCAGATTTGATGGTTGGTGGGAGTGAGAGGGAAGCAGATTTGATGGTTGGTGGGAGTGAGAGGGAAGCAGATTCGATGGTTGGTGGGAGTGAGAGGGAAGCAGATTCGATGGTTGGTGGGAGTGAGAGGGAAGCAGATTTGATGGTTGGTGGGAGTGAGAGGGAAGCAGATTTGATGGTTGGTGGGAGTGAGAGGGAAGCAGATTCGATGGTTGGTGGGAGTGAGAGGGAAGCAGATTCGATGGTTGGTGGGAGTGAGAGGGAAGCAGATTTGATGGTGGCTCAGGGCCTTCAGTAGAAGCAGCTGGAGTCTCACCTCCTTCCCACCTCTGCCTTTCCCAGCTGGGCTGCGCTTTCTGTCAGAGCTTCTCCTAGGCTTTCTCCTTCAGAAAAGAGCAGTGCAGGCAGCTTTGCTCTCAGGCATCGCAGAGCAACAAAGAAAGTCAAACCAAGTCTCCTTATTAGTTGTTATAGCAACAAAGCAAACACTGCAGAGGTACTGGAAATGCCAGGCAGGTGACACTTGGAGAGCTGTAGTCACAACACATCCTCCTCCCTGCCTGGGTGCAACGCCACACACAGCCATCTAGGTAGCTGGGTGCTGGATTTCTCAGCGAGGAATTGGGGTGGGCGCTCCCTCTTGAGTCTTCAGATCACACTTGGTACATCCGCTAGTCCCCAGTGAGCATCTTGAATGGCAACACCTAGCTGATTGCCTCCAGTGCTAAGTATAATGTGAAGCTGATGGGCACTCTCTCTGTCTCAGATTTATCCAGGCTCCTTAGGGTGGGATTTGCTAATGTTTACTAAGTGCATTGAGATAATCAGGAGCTGGCTATTCGGAGTGTAGATTTGGGCTCCACCACCGTCCATGGAATGGATGTCTTACCAATAGTCCGAAAGAATGTAAACACTACCACCTTACTTTCTTACAGATTTAGCCAACTGGTCACCAGGCTGTCCTGGGCCAGCTGGACAAATCAGATTGGTTCAAGGAGCTTGCATTGAAATGAGCCAGCACTAACTACCATACCTCCACCTCATATTCAATCTACAGGACCCACCGCCTCATTAGGAAACAGAAATAAATATGAGGACTTAATGAAAATCTAAACACACGTGTTCTGGCAACAGGGAAGAGGTGTCTCTGCTAAGAGCTGGAAGCTTGAAGCTGGGGGTCGGGCTTGGGATGATTCTGTTGGTAAAAGTGCATGTTCTACAAATGTGAAGACCTGAGTTTGAATGCCTAGAACATATATAAAAAGCAAGGCATGAGAGTGTGGCTATGACCCTGCCCTGAGGGTCACAGAAGACCTCCAAGAGCTTCTGATCGTGAGAGACACTGTCTCAGTGCAGTACAGTCACAATGATGACACTCTGTTCTGGCCTTGCCATGTCGGTCCATGAACCACACACATACCACACACATATCACACACACACACACACACACACACACACACACACTCGTCTCACACTCTCACACGCAGTCATATCACACTCATTTCTGTTTCTCACACACACACATACATTGTGTCTCCTCTCTCAAAAATAAGATATTGTTTCCCCAATAGAAGAATATCCCTTCATATAGATGCATGTTATCATTAGTATTTCCTCTTGTTTCCTAAACAATGGGCTTAAATATTTTGAGTCCATGAATTAGGCTTCTGAATTCAGGAGCACAATGTGTATAATGGCATGTAACCCACCATGTCCATAGGTGAGTCTAAATTAACACTTGAATTCCAGAATTGCATGGTTAAGTTCCAGAAATGCAAGTCATTCCCTCTGATATTTCCGTGTTTTCTGTGTGCTTCTGTGTCGCGACCACCCTCGACCAGCAAGAATGACGCAACACTCTCTCGGGCTCTTCTCATGCAGTT
>NW_022196897.1:157102447-157102856 GCF_008632895.1 Mastomys coucha | reverse complement strand
GCTGAAAAGGTCTTATTGCGGTAAAAATGAAAACTAGATGATGAACCCCAAGTACTAGAGCTACCACTTTTAGAAAAATCCATACTAGTAATAGACCCTAGGGAAAAGCTACTGTTTTGATAAACTCCTCCTCCTTTTCTGGTCAACTGTACTACCGCGGCAGCAAGGCCAGCATTGGTTAATGGTCCCCCAAGTTCTCTACACACTTTCATCCAGGCTTCTATACCTTTGTTCTTATAAGGAGTGATAGCGGCTCTACACTCTTTGGTGCACTGCTCATAGGCCAACTGCTTTATCAGTGGCATAGCGGCATCTGGGTCACCAAAAATTTTCCCTGCCATTTCCACCAATCGTGCCACAAAGTCTGAAAATGGTTCCATGGGGCCCTGTAGAATCTTGGTTAAGTTCC
>NW_022196897.1:157095207-157102315 GCF_008632895.1 Mastomys coucha | reverse complement strand
ATCAGACTGGCGGGGGGCGGCGGCCAGCGCCATCTTTGAGGTGCGGTGCTTCGCAGCTCTCCACACTTCTGCTTTCAACTACACAAAAGGTCTTTGCAACAATGGGCTAAGCCTGCAAAGGAAGGCACATAGCTTACCTGCCTGTCCTCCAGTCCTCCCTCAAATAAACAACCCCAATACCACTTAGCCCACGGTACAATTAAAACACCAACTGAGTCGAAGAAGCATCGCCTAGTCGCCAGATTCCAGGTTCTTGGCAGCACTGCGGTGTGCCTTTGAATTTAATTTTAATTATTACTAAGACTAGTGTTGCCCCTGCCCACGCCTGCACTTGTTCATTCACCCTTGGAGTGAATGAACTCCAAAACTCAGTTCAAACCAACATCCCAATGGCTGAAGTGCAGATAGCAGTGTCTCTTGGCAAAGCCTGGACATTTAATAACAGATAGTACGTAGGGCTCTTGTTATCCACCATAGTGCCGAGGCTGGCAGCTATGACATGGTTGAATAGCTTGTCCCTCGTGCTTATGAATAAAGCTTTATTTTTCAAACAGGGAGGCAATGGAGACCGCCTAATGCACAAAGTCTAAAATACCCATATTCTCATTCTTTTTAGAAGAAGCTGCCTCTGCCCCCAGACTGCCTGTCTTGGAAGCTTACAGTCCAAGCTTGGGAATTTGGTGGCCTGGGTTCTAATGTTGGTCTCCCACCTAGCAAGTTAGTTTCTGCGTGGTGCTTGAGATTGCACATCAGGAAAAGGAAGAGGCTAACTAAACTGACTTCACAGAGCTACTGGAGGACGTCACTGACATAGAACAACTCAAATATTTCCGACAGGAGCCAGGGCCAGTGTGTCTAAAAGTCTCTTTCTTATCAATGGCCCTTTCCCTAAAGATCTCCAATGAGACCTCGCTTGCAGCTAACTCCATTCAGTAACACGTCTCCGCACATCATTAGCTCGAGACTCGCTTTGGCAATTTCGACTTCATTAAAATTATAATTATTCCTTTTCGTTCCCTTCCCTTTATCTGCTCCTCAACTTAAGCTCCTCATTGTCTGCCAAGGCCGAGGGAATCTGGGAGAGTTGCTTATGAGACCATCCGCAAAGCAAGGGAGAAGAAAAGGAAACCCAGGTAGAGCCAGAAAGGAAATGAGCAGGGCGAGGGGCGCTAAGTGTGCATGGCGAGCCGCTTTGTTAGGAGATGAAAATGGATCCACGTGGGAGAAGGAAAAGCAAAGGGTGACGTGGGGGGAGGGGGGCAGGGAAGCTTCAGAGAACCCAGACAGCACCGATGCATTCTGGGGAGGTCATCAGACCCAAGCCACTAGCTCACCCTAATCCACTCACTAGTTATTAGCTGACTTCAGACCTCTCTCCTGAGATCTCTCACCTCCTGAGGAAGGCCCTGACCCCAGGTGTCCTTGGGATCCCAGCTCTCTAACAAGTAGTGTGCTTAGCTTAGCAGGCTTGGATTTTTAGCTAGGCCAGAGGGGTTATAAGGGGCGTCTAGCTCCCCTTTGAGGCCTTCTAGAGAAGCCCAAACAGCAATGGGTCTCATGGGAGCCTCTGCAATATATTTTTTTTTCTTAAACTCATGTATTTTCTTCCATGAAAATTATTTCAAAGGAAGCTAGTGTGCAGCAGTATGCATTCAAGGTGGATTCTCCCACATAGAGAGAACTCCATTCCAAGGATAGGAATCTGACCTTCTCTTTTTATCTGTCCATCTGACACTCAGGCTGTGTGCCAGTCTCAGCTCTAGGGCAGAACATTGTAGCTGTCAGACTCAACAAAGAGACACAGAGACCATCCAGGTCGATTCGAATTCAGGATACAAGGCGCACTGTAAAACACACCCCTGCTCTGTGTGGAATTTGGACCTCACTTGCATTTTTAAATACCATATAAGCACTGCTCACCTGAAGATCCCGTTTAATTAGCGGACATGACAGCAAGCAAGGTGAGTGCCCCCAGCTTACTCTTCCAGCCTGGCGAGAACATAACCTCTAACTGTCACGAGATTCAATTCCCATCTGGTACCTCCCCAGTGACACAGCCTGAAGAGCGGGATGACCTTCTCTTTAGAAGCCCATCGCCCCTGGAGGCCCATTGAGCAGGTGCCGCTCAGTACTGCAATTGCATCTCCATTCCCTTGATGCCCTCCTCTGGAAGGAATTAAGATTCTTAGCAACAGAGCCTGAGTCTCTGCCCCTCTACATGCCCAGAGTCCAGCGGGCTCTGGGAACAAGAAGACTCCAGATCTGATTAATAAGTGAGTGAACAGATGTGTCCGTGGTTGGATTTGTGTCAAACAGAATCCAGAACCTTGTGTCCAGTGCAGCCACCTTCCAGATACACTAAGTGGGGGCACAGAGAAAACTGGCACCAGGACCTGAGGACCGCATGGGTGGTAATGCTGCTCATTTTAAAATGCCTTATGTAAGTAGTCTACTCAAAATAAAGGCTTTTAGGGGTGAGAGGAGCTTGGGGAGAATGCATGTTGCATTGTAAGCAGTATTAATGGGTCTTCTGAGGGGGTCTTCATTGAGAAGAATGAGTGGAAATGTTGATTTAACTCATTGGGAGTAGAACCAAATGTGAGTTCATGAATGAGACGGAACGGCAGCGCCAGTCACCAGGGGACAGCACATACAGAACTAACAAATACTGAAGAGGCATTTTATTGTCCATGTTGACTGCCTTACGACTGAAACACATACAAGGAAAATCACACAAATCCACAAAGGGACAGACTCAGAGAGGCACAAGGGGTACTTGTCACCAATAGAAAAATCAGTCCGTAGTAGCGACACCAACTCCTTCTGTCCAGATATAAAAACAAGATGGGTTGATATTATCCAGCATGTTTCCATGAGGTTAGGGCTGTATCTTTAAAAAAAAGAAAGAAAGAAAGAAAAAGAAAAGGGAAAAATATATGTACATATGTTGTCCCCGTAGCATTTCCCATGGCCACACACATTAGCAGGGCGCAAAGCTGCTCTTCTTCGCTTCCCACTCTTCCGGGCTGTCCCTCTGTGTCCTCCTGCATGTGGATCTGTGGCTGACACAGCACAAATGTGCTGACAGCTCTTGGCGGTTGCTGTCAGTGCTCGGACCGGTAGGTTGGGAAAGTCTCTGTCCGATGAAGCTTCAGCGGGCTGGTGACATCTTTCCCAAAAAAGAATTGGAGAGGACAAAGAGTTATCTCTCAAGAAAGCTCGAGACCAAATTGGCTAGTGATGCCATTGATTAAGTTTCCCAGAGAGAAGTGGCATGCTCAGGACAGTGGACTGTATTCCTAAGGTCACTCCCAGTCAATACTCATCCCAAGAGAATCCATGACTAACGTATCATTGGCATTTGGCCTTTGCATTCAGCCCTGGTCAGTCTGTTCCAGCTGTGTTACTCCTTAAATTCGCATCTGTAGTCCTCCCTGTGTCATGGTACTCAGAGGGGATGCATGGAAAACACAAGAGAAGGGGGAATTTTGATGTAGACACTCTCTGCAAACCTGACTCAGAATAAAACGATCTCAAGCATTTTTCTTATGTCACTGATAGAAGGCTTTGTTTAACGCCCTCTATTCCAGTTCAGTTTCCAGCCAAGTGAAGACATCAAGAGTGTCCCCTGAGAGCCCAGGGAGAGAGGGCCAGGAGAGTGAATGGAAATCGGGGATGTGGGGAGCATCTCTAGAGTTGTGCCAGAGACCTGAGATGGGGGAGGCTCCAGGAGTCTATGAGGGTGGCTCTAGCTGAGACTCCTAGCAGTGGGGGACATGGAGCCTGAAGTGACCACCTCCTGTAGCCAGGAAGGACTCCCAGTGGAGGGATAAGGACACCAACCCACCCACAAAACCTTCCACCCAAAATTTGTCCAGCCTACAAGAAGTGCAGGGACAAAGATGGAATAAAATCTAAGGAATGGGCAACCAATGACTGGCCCAACTTGAGACCCATCTGGTGGGCAAGAACCAATTCATGACACTATTCATGATACGCCATTATGCTTGCACACAGGAGCCTAGCATAGCTGTCCTCTGAGAGGCTCCACCCAGCACTGACCAAAGCAGATGCAGAGACCCACCGCCAAGCATTAGATGGAGCTTGGGAAATCTTGTGGCCGAGTTGGGGGAAGGATTGAGGAACCCAAATGGATAGGGACTCCACAAGAAGACCAATAGAGTCAACTAACCAGGACCACTGTGGGGGTCTCGAAGACTGAACCACCAACCAAAGAGTATACAAGGACTGGATCCAGGCTCCTCCACCACCGCACATATGTAGCAGATGTGCAGTTTGGTTTTCATGCTGGTCCCCCAACAAATGAGTTGGGGCTGCCCCTGACTCTGTTGCCTGCCTGTGGATCCTGCTCCCCTAACTGGGCTGCCTTGTCTGGCCTCAGTGGGAGAGGATGTACCTAGTCCTGCAGTGACTTAAGGTGTCAGGGTGGGTTGGACCTCCCCCTTCTCAGAGGTGAAGGGGAGGGAGGGATGGGGTGAGAGGCCATGTGAGAGGGGGACTGGGAGGAGAGGGGCTGCGATTGGGATGTAAAGTGAATAAATAATTAATGGATAAAAGAAAAAAAGAATGCCCCCCACATACACCTCAGAGTTAATGCAGGAACTGGCAGGCTTCCTCTATACAGGGCCAGAGAGCAAAACTAAGTAGATACTAACATCAGGGTAGCTGCCAGAGTGAACACACAGTGTGTGACCATGTACATCCCTGTAAAGTTGAATTAAGAAACACAGGAACAGGGCTGGAAGAAACCAGTTTGCCCTGTCTGACAGCCACGCACCCTTCATTTTATAAAACCAAGATGTTTTACTGCCACCTGCTGGCTTGAGGAGGCACAAGCAGAAATTTTACAGGGCTAAGGGAGTTCTCAGTGGACACAAAGAGGGGGGAACATTGAGACCCATCAAGCACGGATGCTTCATGCACACTTTCAAAACCACATTGTGTATAACTGCTGAGCCAAGAGAAAAAGGTTGGTGCCGCGTGGCTCTGCGGTTCCAGGGCCGCCCTCAGCTGACTCTCCCTTCCTCTGTCACGAAGGCCCTGACTGAGCCCTTAGGCCTCAGCTGCCATCACCCTCCTCACCCCTCAGAAGAAACACAGGTAATGCCTGACACAACTCATCTCCCGCTTCTACAGGATAGACGCCTTTCATACTCCCACGCTGTCCTACTGAGGATTAAGGGACGCGCTAGGGGATTTGTGAGCTGAAACGGTTTGCAGAGTTATCCCAATCTCTGCCCCAAACTAAAACAGATACGAAGAGAACCACGGCTTGCACAGAGTGAAATGGCTCTGTGAGTGCCTGCCTCCAAGCCTGAGAATCTGAGGTCAGTCCTCAGAATCCACGTGGTGGAAGGAGAGAACAAATCCCAAACGCTGACCTCTGACCTCTCATGTATATGTCATCAGTGCAAACCACACACATACATACACACATGCACACACACAGGCACACACACATGACCTCACACACATTTCTCCATTACATATGTCTCTCTCTCTCTCTCTCTCTCTCTCTCTCTCTCTCTCTCTCTCTCTCTCTCACACACACACACACACACACAAATACTTTTTAAAAAAAAAAAGAGAGACACAAAAGCTTGGACTCTTATAAGCCTCAAATCTGAACCCAGACTAAATCCCTGGCCTGTAGAGTAGAGGTGGTGATGGGTATGCAACACTCCCAGGCACCTCTCACCTCCCAGGCAACCTGAATGTGTGCTCTAGTCTCTTCCTGATGCCCACGCTGCAACATGGAAACACAGCATCCATGGGTGGTGCTAGAACTAGTCGGTATATATCCCAGCATGTCTTTGTTATGATTTGATGACAATTTCCTGCTGGGAGCAGAAAGCCTAGATGTGGCATTCAAGAAAAGTCCACATCTGGAGTCAAGTGTTCTCTTTACACTCCAGACGCTTCCAGGAAAACTGGCAAGACAACAACCACGAGGGGCCAAGTGGAAGCCGGTGGCTAAACTGAATTCGTCAGTGAGATGTGAATGCTGGGCTTGGCTTTGGACAGGAAAGGATGAACTGGAGGACTGCCTACCCACTCCTGTGGGATGCTAGACAGCCAGTAGCAGCCTGGAGTCCACACTGGGCTCAGGTACGCTCTGGGCCACCACATGGCTGACTAGAGGCGGCTGCAGATAGCTCTCAGATAAAGGTCATAATGCATGTGACCTTGACAAAGGTTCCACCAGATCCATACTGTCCCCCCTCACTCACTCCATGCCCCCCACGGCCCTGCAGATGTGAACAGGATGCCTGGTGTGTTAGGGTTTTACTGCTGTGAAGAGACACCAAGACCAAGGCAAGTCTTATAAAGGACAACATTTAATTGGGGCTGGCTTACAGGTTCAGAGGTTCAGTCCATTATCATCAAGGTGGGAACATGGCAGCATCCAGGCAGGCATGGTGCAGGAGGAGCTGAGAGTTCTACATCTTCATCTGAAGGCTACTAGTGGAAGACTGACTTCCAGGCAGCTAGGGTGAGGGTCTTAAAGCCCACACCCACAGTGACACACCTACTCCAACAAGGCCACACCTCCAAATAGTGCCACTCCCTGGGCCAAGCATATTCAAACCATGACACCTGGCTTGCCTTCTTTCCCCAGGGCCTTTCTTAACTGCTACAGGAGCACGATTGTAGGAGGGAAGCACACATATTCAGAAAACAAATGAACTCCCCAGCCTCCGCACTGGCTCCAAGAATCCCCCTGAGAATGGGCCTGAACTGGCACGGGCTGGGCTCAACCCCGTGAAAATGTTCTGATCTTAGCAAGTGGGCCTGTGCCTCACACTGGGGCCAGGGCCTCCTCTCAGAGCTAAGGACCATCATATGACACTGCCAGGGGCTCAGAACCTGGGTCTCTTGCCCACTGCTCAACCCATGAGTCCCATGATCCTTAGAACAAACTGATTGCTATGTCTCCAATCCTTAATTCTTTACAATGGAGGATGAGGATGAGGAGGAGGAAGAGGAGGAGGAGGAGGATGGGGAAGAGGAGGAGGAGAAGGAATAGGAGGAAGAGGAGGAGTAGGAGGAAGAGGAGGAGGAGGAAGAGGAGGAAGAGGAGGAGGAA
>NW_022196897.1:157047707-157095197 GCF_008632895.1 Mastomys coucha | reverse complement strand
GCTGCTCTTGCCAGCTCCAGCTGTGAAAATCCTCACCAGAAGGATGGAAATAAGGTTGGCATACGTAGATTCCCACAGACACACATGACACCATGCTCTGGTTTCCTGCCTGAGGAATGACATGGGGGCTTGCTTTTCCTTGGTTTCACTTTGAAATGAGTGATTTTCTCTGCAAGGCAGACGGGTGAGGGTATTCTGGAAATCCTGGTGCAATGGGAGATCTCTGGGACGAGGCTGTAGATTCCGAGTGTGATTGATAGTAAAGGGAATGAGGGCTGAGAACAATGCCCTGAGCTGAGGCCAGACACTCCACTGCTCACCTGAAAAGCTGTCAGGCTGCTCCTCTGCCACCCCCTCCCCAGGTCCCCTGCAATATTAGAATTAAAACAGAATCCGAGTCCGACACTACTGCACTGAGCACACCATGCATAGGGGATCTTGACCACCAATCCCCATCATCCAACCCCCTTCTCCATACCCCCACTCATTTCTGCCTCAGGACCTTTGCACTCACAATCTGACTACAAAGAAAGTTTTCTTGGGCTGGAGTGATAGCTTGGTGGTTAATGGCACTGACTGCTCTTCCAGAGGTCCTGAGTTCAATTCCCACCAACCACACAGTGGCGCACAACCAACTGTAAATGGGATCTGATGTCCTCTTCTGGTGTGTCTGAAGACAGCTACAGTGCACTCACATACATAAAATAAATAAATAAATCTTTAAAAAGAAGGGAGAGAAGGAAAAGAAGGAGGAGGAAGAAGAGGAAGAGGAGGAAGAAGAAGAGGAGGAGGAGAGGAGGAGGAAGAGGAGGAGGAGGAGGAGGAGAAGGAGGAAGAAGAGGAAGAGGAGGAGGAGAAGAAGAAGAAGAGGAGGAGGAGGGGGAGGAGAAGGAGGAAGAAGAGGAAGAGGAGGAGGAGAAGAAGAAGAAGAGGAGGAGGAGGAGGAGAAGGAGGAAGAGGAGGAGGAGAAGGAGGAGGAGGAAGAGGAGGAGGAGGGGGAGGAGAAGAGGAAAGTTTGCTTTTCTCCCTAACCCCCACATGGCTGCCTCTTGTGAGTTAAAGTTTTGTCAAATGCTATGGCTTCTTCTGACAGCCACCTGATCTCCCTTTATGTGAACACTTTCTCTGAAAACTATAAACACACTGTGACTGTTACATGTATCCTCAATAGACAGACAATCTCAGAAACACTGATAGCTTTTCTGGTTCCTAAAGCTTTCATACCAAAGAAAAACAAATCCTTATTAAGTTACCCTACTTACGACACTAGTATGTTAGGTGTCCCGCAGAGAATAACTTCTTTTTCTACATTTTACATATTTAGCTCATGCGCACACTTCTCATGTGTACACACATTGCTGTACACATGCTGAGGTCGGAGAACAATTTGGGGGATTGAGTTCTCTTTCCCATCACCCGGATCCTGGAGCTGGAACCTGAGCCATCCGGCTTAGTGCCTAATATACTACTTATCCACTGAGGCACCTCACTGGCCTGACCATAGAACTGACTTTGCAAGGCGCCAGTTTTTACACCTTTGCCATCATCTGCATTACGAAATCTTTAAATTTTTTTAATCTGTTGCATTGCTGAAAGGCTCCTTTAGATTTGCAGACCAACGAAATTATGTTCACGGTTTCTCTTTCATGGATTTCTCCCAGATTTTATGCTAAAGGTCCTTCACACATTCGCTTTGTATTCTCCTAACCACAGGAGAGTTCTTCTACACAGAAACTGGTAAGCGTGGGAGGGGCAGAGAACATGACTTGAGCACATCCTCATGAACGGAGCACAAGTCAAAGCCAGATGCTTCCTTCATTGCTCCAAATAATACAACTCTAGTACAGGACTTACCAGCAGGTGGCACTCTAAGCCCAAATTTGGGAAGGTGGGACCTATTTTTCTCAAACCAGTCTGATAAATTCTGATTTTTAGATTAATCGCTTAGAGACACCAGGAAACTTCGGCTTGAACTCCACCTCCTATGCATAGTCGCTGCTAGCATGGGAAGCACAGAGTTAGGAAGACCCAGTGGGGCTTAGAAGAGGCCCAGTAGGTAGACTGTTCGCTTCATATGAACAAAGCTCTGGGTTCTGTCCCCCAGGCTTGATGTCACAATCCCAGCCATCAGGATATGGAGACAAAGGCATCGGAACTGAAGGTCCTTCTTGGCTACACAGTGAGTTTGGGGCCAGCCTGGGCTACATGAGACCCTATCTCAGGAAGAAAGAAGACCCCGTACTTTCTCATATCCTACCTTTCAATATGTAATGGTGACCCCATGCAGGACCCAGAAGACACCAGCACTGAAAAGCAGCTGAGGCGTGCCTGCCCTCCTGGACACCATTGTTTCCCGGAAGTGTAGCCATTACTAATAAACAGTGAAATTCCAACTGTGGTCTGGTTGTCATTGAGGGGCCTGGTCCCTTCATCTCAGGACTGCCACTAACCAGGTTTGTACACCAACAACAAACAGTAAAGTCCAAGGGGAGACACGACAAGTGGCGAAGGACAAACTTGAATTGTAGAGTTGTGGGGATGGCAGTATATTCCAGAAGGGAGAGGAGGGAGGGAGAGGAAGAAGAGGAAGAAGAGGAAGAGGAAGGAAGAGGAGGAGGAGGAGAAAGGAGGAGGAGAAAGGAGGAGGAGAAAGGAAGAGGAGGAGGAGAAGGAGGAAGAGAAGGAGAAAGAGGAGGAGGAGAAGGAGGAGGAGAAAGGAGGAGGAGAAGGAAGAGGAGAAGAAGGAGGAGGAGGAGGAGAAAGGAGGAGAAGGAGGAGGAGGAGGAAGAGGAGGAGGAGAAGAAGAAGAAGAAGAAGAAGAAGAAGAAGAAGAAGAAGAAGAAGAAGAAGGAGAAGGAGAAGGAGAAGGAGAGGGAGAGGGAGAGGGAGAGGGAGAGGGAGAGGGAGAGGAAGAGGAAGAAGAGGAAGAAGAGGAAGAAGAGGAAGAAGAAAGCACCAGCAGCAACAGCAGCAGCCTGCCCAGGGAGGGTTGTCAGCAGGAAGAGCTGAAGGGCAGCTGTGTGGCTTGAGCATAGAACAGATATGGATGACAAAAGATGGGTTTTTCTGCGGTCATCCACTTCTCTGTCCATCCACCCATCCATCCATCCATCCACCCAGCCAGTCGTCTATATCTATCCATCTATTCATCCATCCACCCACACACCCATTCATCCATCCATCCATTTATTCCTATATATGATGGTTAGTTTGAAATATTAACTTGTCACAATTTAGAATCATTCAAGAAGAGACTCTCAGCTGAAGAATTATCTAGCTCAGGTTGGCCTGTAAGCATGTCTATAGGCAACTGTCCTAACTCTTAATTGACCCGGAGCCCACTGTGGGTGGCACTGTTCCCTGTGCTAAATCCTGGGCTGTAAAACAGTGAAGAAAGCTTGCTGAGCCAGGGCGCAGCAGCTTGAGACTATGGCTCCGTCTACCAGCTGAGCCGCATCTGCATCCCTGGTTCCATGGAGCCATCTCTCTGCTCTTAGCCATGGATGTTATGTGACCGGCTGCTTGGGTGCCTGCCTCGACTTCCCCTGCATAGACTACAGCCTGGAACTGTGAGTCACAATGAACCTCCCTGTGTTGTCGTTGGTCAGGGTACTGTGAGCTCAGTCTTTGCTATGCTTTTTCCAGTGTAGGGCTGCACACACTATCAAGTCTAGCAGTAAGGATGCCCCACCCAGGTTTGTTGGTCAGCTTCCGTATTAGTCAGATGTGAGTGAGCCAAGTATCAGAGGGTGCACTTAAAGGAATAAGACAGGTTTAAGTTGAGTGTTGAATTGGGAAATCTTTTGCTCTCCCGGTGAGCAGGCCTGTACCCTACTTCAGAGGAGAGGATTTCTTTCTCAAGAGGAAGGGATCTTCCACCCCTGCGGTCCTTGAGCAGTGGTTCCCACCAAGAGTGTTCAGGAGAAGCCCCCCACGTCTTGTTCATGCGTGATAGGCTGGAGGAGCCCCACCCTGTCCAATTTTAGAATGGCTAGAGAAAGTCCTGAGAAACCGCATACCTGACAGTTCCCTAGTGAAGCAGAGACTGTTTCTAGCCCAGAGGACCGTTTCTAGAACCTGGACTCTACCCCTTGGCCACACTTTGTACAGGTGTCCCTCCAAAAG
The DNA here is from genome assembly GCF_008632895.1 of Mastomys coucha. NCBI lineage: Eukaryota > Metazoa > Chordata > Mammalia > Rodentia > Muridae > Mastomys > Mastomys coucha. The sequence goes on along the minus strand of NW_022196897.1, from coordinate 157,091,072 downwards.
GTGTGTTGCTGAGCCTCTTCCTAGGACCTCAAGCCCCAGGAGTGCAGTAGCCTTGGCTAAGGGCCCAAGAATCTGCATTTTAAACAAATTCCCCGAGGACAGTGTGATAGGCGCAAACCTTTGAGGACCAGGAATCCAGAAAGATGAAGTAACCAGGGTCATGAGGCCTCAGTGGAGGTCCTCACCTTGGGAGGTGGCCTGCTGGGATACAGCCGCTTGATGGGCCCCTTGTGTGAGCATCCAGGCACGGGGCCCAGACAGGCAGTGTGCCCTGCTTACCTTGCAGGTGGTACACTGCTGGGATACAGCAGCTTGATGGGCCCCTTGTGTGAGCATCCAGGCACGGGGCCCAGACAGGCAGTGTGCCCTGCTTACCTTGCAGGTGGTACAGCTGCCCTGTGCTGTGCTGCCTTGTGATGTGCTGCCAGTAGGCACTGCGGGGCAGGGGCACCACGGTGCTCAGTGAGGCTGCCCGCTCGCTCTTCTTCATCTGGAGCTGGGATCAAAGAAGAGAGAGAGGTAAATCAGCAAGACAGATCCTCACAAAGGCCCGAGGGGCAGTGAGAGTGGCAGGACCTGAGCCAGCGCACGAGGAGACTGTCAGAACCGCAGAAACGGCTGTCTACACATGAAGGGTGTACTCATGGTGAGGGGCAGTCCCTGGCTTCACCCGCGTAGGAGCTCCACGTTTCATCCTGTTGGCAACACCAACTTCCTTTTGGGGGCCACTCTCCCACTCAGCTCAACCCCTCTACCCCTGGGCAGGTGACCTTACCACCCGTTCTGGGGTTACGCCAGTCACCCACGCCAAGCCAAAACGACGCAGTAGAGAACAATCAATAGAGGTAAGGATCTGCGGCAATTATATTAGTTGCTTTATCCTCTGAATCTAGAATATTTCCCGACACACAGTAGGTATGCAAGTAATGGGTGTTTCAGGATGTTGTCTTCTCCCAAAGGAGGAAAGGGAAGCAGAGACCATCGTGGAAGAGCAAAGGGAGTGAACAGATGCCAACAGCAAGGTGCCAAGGAAAGAGAGCAAGGGTTAGAGACTCACGGGGACCAGGGCCCAACAGGGCTACAGAGGCTCGCAGGGACCCGAGGCCAGCTCCAGACTTCTCAACAACCAGAGCTGAGGACCAGGATGATTGAGTTAGATCTCCGCTCAGGATGGTTGAGTTAGATCTGTCACCAGCATCAGAAAACAAAAGCAACCTGTCTGCTAGGCCATGGCGCCTTCACTGAACTGTCCCCCCCCCCCCCCCCCCCCGTGTAGGTCCCAAGGGAGCAAAGGGGCCAACACAGCACGAGTCCAGGATCTTGAGAAGAGTAGAGGCCTGCTCTGCCACAGAGGGGGCCCAGTAGAAGTCCCAGAGAAAAGCAGCCAGGATCACATGTAGTAGAAGGGTACATGATGATGTGAAGGCATCTGAGCACACCATCCCATCTGACACTAGTCTCAGTGTCCACCATACAGCCTTCTTGTGCCAGAACACACAACACAGGTCACTGTTTCCTAATTTGATACCCTGAGTACTTAAGCACCAGGTAAGCCATTGTAGCTGTTTTAAAAAGAGACCATATTCATCAAGACCTGGATTTGTGTAGGATGTTGATCAGTGTATACCTTGTGATCAGCAAAAGCTGGAGGTTACCTAGTCATCCCCGGGTCTGGGCCTGAGTAGTTGCTCATAGCCACAATTGGACACTTGGTAACAGTGTTCCCTGAGAACAGAAAGATTAAGTAACAGAAAAGGAAACAGGTGTATATGTCGTGCCAGGAAGGAAACAGGACAGACCCCAGGTGTCACACGAAAAGCAGTGGCATTGAGTCCCTGCCCTGCTGAACTGTGTGAGAATTCGGTGAGAGGACACATGCTTACCCTTGCCTAGGAAAAATCCAATCATAGAGAATGAAGCAGAGATGTTGGGGGTGATGGTGATGGTGATGTTAGTGATGGTGATGTTGGTGATGGTGATATTGGTGATGGTGATGGTCATAATCATACTGATGGTGATGATGAGTAATTCAGTGATGGCTGATGATCGTGAGGATGGTGATAAGGAGCCGTAACAACTGCAGCAGTTGTATGATGTTGATATGAAGCTGATCATGATGACAGTGTAATGAGTGTGATGTTGATCATGATGGTTGTGACAGGCTGGCAGAGGTGATAATGATGTTGACGGTGACCCACTAAGCCCATTTAGATTTTCTCTTAAAGAAAGGAACTTCCTGTACATGCGCCTTCAGCCCTGGGTGGTTTCAAACATAACGCCAATAAAACCAAACAATATTAAGCTTCACACCGGGGAGACCACAACTCATTGCAGCTCGAGACTCAACTTGCAAAAAAGATGATAAGCAATCGCTCAGAGGTAGTTTATGTGTGCTGCTTCACTGTTTCTGGAGTGAATTTCTGATCCTGGTCATAACTGCATAGTTATCAAAATATGTCCCCACATGATGTTAGAAAACACAGGGTTTCATTGGGCAGCTTTCCCTAAAAATGGACTCTGAGGTGGAAAGGTGGGAAGGGCGAGCAAGGACTGAGCCTCGATGAAACACCTGCAGCCCTTCCCGTCCTGGGGAAGAGTCTCCCAGAAAGAAAAGAGAAGGAAAATCAACCTTTGTGCAGAGACATCTGGTGACATCCGACCTCATTTACATGCAATGAGAGATGAAGGGAGGAAAAGATGAATGTGGACACCCCAGGGATTTGATTTTCTTAATACAAGATTATATTTAATATAATAAAATTCTAATATGAAAGAAACCCTTTGGAAATAGCAGCCATTTCATATTATTTGCTACATTGCTGCAAATATGTTTGGATGGCCTGGCGCTCTGGCGGTATTTTTAGAAAGTTTATTTATTTAGTAACAAGAATGAAATGACATTGGTGTCATATTTTGTAGAGAGCACCACAAAGCCTGGCTTCTCATTTTTCTCTCAACCCTTTGAAAAAATATCCAATTCCATGAAAGGAACAGTTTTTTAACAACTGCCCTTGGAGAAAAATGACAAGAAAGGACTTGTGTCATTGGACAACGTGAACAGCTAAATGGTCCTTTAAAGGTGAGAAGATCCTGGAGGAGTTCAGCGTGGTGGGCTGGGCTCTCGTTGGGCAGGGCTCCTGATAGGGTGGGCTCTCGGTGGGCAGGGCTTCTGGTGGGGAGGGCTCCTGGTGGGGAGGGCTCAAGGTGGGCAGGGCTCCTGATGAGGAGGGCTCCTGGTAGGGAGGGCTTACAGTGGAAAGGGCTCCTGATGGGGAGGGCCCACAGTGGGGAGAGCTAGCTATGGCGAGGCTCCTGATGGGGAGGGCTTTTGGTGGGGAGGGCTCACGGTGGGGAGGGCTCCTTGTGGCAAGGCTCCTGATGGGGAGGGCTCCTGGTGGGGAGGACTCCTGGCAGGGAGGGCTCACAGTGGGGAGGGCTCACTTGTTCCTCCATTCTCCTGCCTGGAGCTCACACAGGCAAAGCAGTCAGTCACCACGTGCATGAAGGGAATATCGATTAGCAGCCCTAAGAGAGGATTGCGTGGTCGGCTGGAGAGAACTGCACCTTTCTCCTTTATAAAACACCCGCCATAGTTCTGTATCACATGGTTGTTTTCGATCTTCTATCTGATCCTTGCACACTGGGAAAATAAGAGTCACCTTGAGCTTTGCAAAACAGTAGAAATTCCTGCTCCAATGGGACAGCCACATTCCTGAAAGACTTCCCCATTCCCAAAAGTGTGGAAGCATCAGGTTAGGGAATGGTTGCCAGAAGCACGTGCTCTTGTGGAGACAGAGTCGTCATGACCCTGTAGCCCAGCGTGAATAGTTATGAAGTCTAGACCAGGTTTATAAGGAACTACAGAACATGCAGAAAAAAAATCTTGGCTGGAAACGCTGGCTCTTAGCTTCTTTTTCTGTTTCTGCGATACAAATACCCTGACAGACACAGCTTAAGGGAGAAAGGGCTTGTCTTTTCTCACACCTCAAGGTTCATTTCAACAAGGTGGGGAAGCCAGGGAGGCAGAAGCTTGATGCGACTGGCCACATTAAATCCATTCAGGAAATGGGTGGATGCTGCGGCAGCCAGGCCCAGTTGCCCTTTTCAATTCTCCAGGATCCTCTGTAATTAGTAATTAAGAGTAGCCACCATAGCTGGCCTGAGAAGGTCTAGGAGACAAGGACAGAAGAAGTGGTATTTTGAAGAGACAAGCAGTGGTGGGTGGGTGTCTACACCTGCAGGATTGCCTGTTGCAGGCGCGTTCCTCACCAGGGTACCCCTGAGTGCTTTGCTCATCCTGTTTACTGAGAAGTACTGCTGAACCAGCAGCACAGGGCCGCATCTGAGTTCCCTTCTTTAGAGAAAAGTCCCATGCAAGGCTTCCAGGCATCAACACTACAATGGACCTTCTTCCAACTCATCCAGTGCACTTGAGCTCCGTGGGAAGGGAGGCACGGTGTGAAGGGGACAGACTGTATATCCCGCCCGACCCATGCAGTCATGTTCCATCTTTTCCAACACATGCTCTGCTCTGCTCTATATGTAACAAGGAAATCCTGGCTCCATGCTCTCCTCCTCTCTCTTCCTCCTCTCTCTGTCTCTCCCTCTGTCTCTCTTTCCCTCTGTCTCTCTCTCTCTCCTCTCTCTCCCTCTCTGTCTCTGTCTCTCTGTCTCTGTCTCTGTCTCTGTCTCTCTCTCTCTCTCTCTCTCTCTCTCATGCGGGTGTCAGTACAGTGAATGAATCACGAAGCATCCAAGTTGGAAGAATTAGCCCAATCTCTCAACTTAATCAGCTGAGAACCAAGTGTTGCCAAGCAACCAGACCAGCTACTTGGAGGTGGTGTCCCCTTCTCTCCTACACTCTAGTCTCAGGTCTCACCACAGCCTTCAGCTCTCGGTACAGCCACTTCCAACCATGACTGGATACCACTGTGCTTCTGCCTTGAGGCCTGAGGGCCTCTCTATTTCTCAACAACCTGACCTCCCTTCTTCCCTGTCCCCCACCACCTCATCCCCCACCCCCGTTGTCCCCCATCTCCTCACCCCTCCCTCCTGCTGCCCTGAAATCTGCTCAGGCTATACCTCTCCACTTCTCACAGAGTTTGGAAATGCCACCTCACCTCAGACTTCTCCTCTTATTCTGATCATCTTATAATTTGCTAGAACCCTTTAGGGGCTCTTCCGCCTCCTGCAGACCACAAATTCCTTGTACACACACACACACACACACACACACACATGTCCCTTTATGCCATAGGGATGCATCCGGGGCTCTTTTTAAGCCACGCTAAGAGACTCCTGATGCTGTGCAGTGCCATGAAATACTCAAGGCAGTCAACCAACCTGTATGATCCATGAGGTCTCAAATGTACTAAAAGCGCCATGCTGCCTGAAAGAGCAGTTGATTCTTCCAAGTCTCTTTTCCCAGGGTTGTAAAGAGCAGTCGATGAACCATAAACACATTAACAAAAAGATCAGTAGAGGCTGGAGATACATCTCACCGGTTAAAAGCACTGGCTGCTCTTACAGAGGACCCGGGTCCCATTCACAGCAACCACAGCAGCTCACAAATTACCTGTTAACTCTACTTCCAAGGAATATGGCCCCCTCTACTGGTCTCCATGGGTACTGCATGCACATGGTGCACAGAGACGCAGGCAAAACACCCATTCACATAAAAGAAACAAACCTTAAAAAATAAATCAGATTGTCATAAAAAAACCAAAAGCATATCTGATGCATGTGATCACATGTATGAACCTGAAATAATTGCACCTTGTGATGGAAGCCACTATAAATAGCATCATAATCATATATTTATGTGAAATTTTCAGGAGAGGTGAATCCCTGGGGGAAGTGGATGTCCCCGGTGTGCAGAGGAGACAGTGTTTTCTTGGCAGATAGTGAACGTGTTCTGCACTTAATTGCAGCCTCAGAGTTCTGAATGTAAAAGCATTAACTACATAGTTTAAAGAGTTGTGTGCCCGTGCTCTATAAACAAGGATGATACAGTGTGTTCCTGTCTCAAGGAAGTCATCATCGAAGCTACAAAACTATCTAGTCGTGCCTATGATACAGCAGATGAGCTGTGTCTCAGAAAGCGTGAGACTGTGGGTTAGCGCTTAGCTTCCGGTCAAGTGCTATCAGAGAAAGTTAGAGTCCAGGCACATTCCAAACACTTGACATTACAACACAGAATTGTCATTTGCAAAGTTCATGCTTGAGAATTTCACAGTCGAGCTACCCCCTCAAAACTGTAGAAATGCAATCTCATAACGCTTATGGGTGTTTCCTGAGCTGCATTCATAACTATCCTTGGCTGTCTGCAGCCTTCAGGCTCTGGATTAGACACTCCTTCCCTGGAGACCTGAGTGGCCGTTAGTCAGAGCATGTGAGGTGAGTGGCAAGGCCTTAGCAAGTCCTTTAGTAACCCTCCCAACACTTGCAGCAAAGGAGAGGCTGTCGGCGGAGGTCCCTTCCTTTAGTAAGAAAATCCTACTAACCATCTTGGGAGAGAAAAAATTCTAGTGTCCAGGCTATTAGGCACCCACAGGACTGTAAGGTAACAGTAGCTGAACCTCCCAAACCTGCCCAAGTTCATGGGCTCTGAACTCCTTCAGTCTGAGAGAAACACGTTCCCTGTGCCTATCAAGAATCTAAGGCCAGGAGTACACAGCCGCAGGGGCCTGGCTGTAATCCTCCCCAATCCTGTCCTGCTCCAGAAGCCCATCTGCTTCTGCAGTGGAGCTGTGTGGAGAAATGGAACCGCATAGCTAGGTAGAATTCTACCCGCTGCAGCCGGTCCCCGGACACAGGTCACGTGACCCTGATCTGCTCCGCCTCCGAAGCAAACGTGCATCAGCCCATCGGCCAATCCTTTGACTCAAAGTTCTATAATCACCCTTCTCAGGCTAACCGACTTTCCCTGGTCTCCGGGAGACGTAACCCAGGGAGGTCTCCGGCAATGACCATGCGCAAACAGTACTGTCCTTGTCCATCCATTCATCCTGGTCCTGAGAGGATGGGTGGCTCCAGGATACTGTTGAACAGTGGGTCACACGTCAAGAGCCATCCCTGACCCTCTGTGTATTTTTCACCTAAGTGGTTTACAAAGCTCATGTAATTTTCTTTTCTTTCTTTCATTCTTCTTTTCCTCCCTCCATCCCTCCCTGCCCCCTTTCTCATTCTCTTGCTTCCTTCCTTCTTTAAGACAGGGTCTCTTGTGGCTTCAAATTCACTGCATAGTCAAGGGTGACCTTGAACTTCTGTTCCTCTGGTCTCTGCCTCCTAAGTGCCGAGATTACTGGCATGTGCTACCACAACCTGGTTTATGTGATGCTGGAGTTCAAGCCCAGGCTTCTTTCATGCTCAATAGGAACTCTACCAACTGAGTCTATGTAACTCCGATAATGTCCTCAATTGTGTATGTACATGTGTGTGTGCATGTGTGTGTGTGTGTGCGCATATGTGGGTCCATGCATGTGCATATGTTCACATATGTGTTCAGATGTGTATTGTGTATGCCAGTGCCTGTGTGTGGATGTGTACATGTGTGTATATGTGTATTCATGCATGTTTTGTATGTTCACATGTGTGTTCAGATGTGTATGTGTGTCAGTACATGTGTGTGCATGTATACATGCATGTGTATATGTGTGTACAAATGCATGTGTATGTATGTGTGCATGTGTGTTTACAGATATGTGTGCAGATGTGTACGTGAGTATGTCTACACATGTGTGTGAATGCATATGTGCATGTGTGTGCCTATGCATATGTGTGCATGCATGTGTGTGTATATCAAATTTCCAGGATGGTTTAAGCATAAACTATAGCAAAATTAAGCCAGATGAGACAACAATCTGAGAGAGAGACAGAGAGACAGAGAGACAGAGAGACAGGAGAAGGGGGAAGGCCAGGGAGGGAGAGAAGAATAACTCTCCACTCTTGCCCCTTCTCCTTCTACCCCATGTTTGGCTGTCTCTTGGCATCCCCCATCTCTGACCATTGGCATCTCCAGTTTCCTTCCATTTTCCTATCTGTGAAACAATTAAATTTCCCCCACTTAACCCTCCAACTCCATGCCCCATGCCCTGGTTGTTTTGTTGTCAAACTGACACTCCTGGGGAGGGGGACCTCAGTTGAGGCCATCAAATTAGGCTGTAGAGCTTTTCAGATTGCTGACTGATAGAGCCTACTGTGGGTACAGTCCCCAGGTCTGAGCTGTATAAGAAAGGCAGCTGAGCCTGGGCCAGGAACAAGCCAGCAAGCCACACCCCCTCACAGCCTCTACTTCAATCAGTGCCTCCAGGTTCCTGCCCGAGTCTCCCTCAGTGATGTATTATAACCTGTAAAGGAAATAAATCCTTTCTTCCCCCTGTTACTTTTGGTCAGTATTTAATTGCAGCAACAGACAGACACATGCTAAATAAATGAATAGAATAGATGGAATGAAACCTTTCTGAAGCTTTCGATGACCTTACAGAACAGTCGCAGAGACAGGAGTCAGCTACAGAAGTCGCAGCATGCTCAGACTCCATTCCTACCCATTCCTTTGATACACTCAAAGGCAACTCAGTCTTTGGATCTGAAAATATTTTGCCTGGCAGCAAGGAGGGGAAAGTACTCCAATATTTGTGATATTTATGACCTGTTCCTAAGACTCGTAATATATTGTGCTCTCTCACACAATTGATATACTTTGTTGTGTTTAGGACGCAGAGGGGCATATCTACGGCACTTCCTAAATCAGCTCCAAGCAAGAAGAGAGACAGATAACGCCTGTGAGCGTGCTAGGAGATTTCTTGTCTATCTGTTTTTCAAAAGCAAATATATAGGAACTAAAGAGATGGCCCAATGGTTAAGAGCACCGACTGATCTCCCAGAGGACCTGGGTTCGATTCCCAAGCACCCACATGGTGGCTCACAAGAGTCCGACTCCAGTTCCAGGGTGTAACGTCCTCATCTGACCTCTCCGACCACTGCACACACGTGATGTGCAAACATACATCCAGGCAAACACTCACATACATATAAAATAAAATCTCAACAGATCAAAAAGAGTGCATTCTGTCCGTCCACTCTTGCAGAGTACTTGAACTCTAATCCCAGCATCCACCACTGAGCAGGCCACAACTGCCTATAATTCCAGTTCCAGGGGATCCAGCACCCTCTCCTGGCCTCCCCAGGCACCTACAATTGCCTGTGCATACCTACACACATGCACTCACATGGTTAAAAATAAAATGTGAATCACATGTGATACATATTACATGTGATAATCTGGTACAGCTACAGAACGCCCTCTCTTTCCATGTTGTTCAGCATAGGCAAGTCCTAACACCTTTGGACCTGTTGTGCTCTGTGATGTCACAGCCCACGCCCTGCACAATAACTTATATTGCTTGTTTTCTGGCCATGTTTTATTTAGCAGGTAAGAGACTCTGCATTTTAAAGTGACCCACTCTCCTTTCTGAAACTCTTTTCGTGCTGACCCCAATTTTCATCCAGAGAGCCAATATAGAGATGGCTGCTCCAATGGCCAATTTTCAAATGGGTTTTAAATTTTAATTTTAATTTGCACATTAAAATGGTTTTCAACTGACTCGAAAATTACTTTTAAGTGTTGCTGCGATATCACAGAAGCGGCAAGTTGATAATTTCATTTTGGTTCTTAAAGAACTCTCACCTTCAGGTTGTTGTGCAACAGACTAAACTGTAATCGCCAGGAAGAAAAGAGTCCAGTCTTTGGGAAATCATAAAAAATAAATTTAAAGGCAAGGAGTGGCAATTTCCTAGGCAGGCTTTAAGTGACAGTTTGTCACTGGAATGGATTTAAATACTATCTAGCCACAGTCTGTGTTTCCTAAATATGTGCTCATTACTACAACCTTCCGTGTGTGTGTGTGTGTGTGTGTGTGTGTGTGTGTGTGTATGCAGAGAGAGAGAGAGAGAGAGAGAGAGAGAGAGAAGAGAGAAGAGAGAGAGGGTTAGTCACTGGCAATGACACCAGACATCTCTCAGGGGTCTTGGAATCTTGGAATGTACCCCTGGAAGTATGGGGACATTCTCACACTTGTGGGATGAATTAATTTTTAAGAAATGTAAGGCCAATTGGGTACGTGGGATAATTGCATATGGGAGAGATTCAAGGAGGTAAACTGGAAGGCCCAATTATTTGGCACTACTTGCATTTTACGCTGCTTTCACACCGAAATGAATGCATTTCACAATAAGTCCCAGCTCTGCCCCCCATTTGCCACCCTGTTCATTGGCTGAAGGGACTTGGCAACTCTGAATAACCACTGTGGATTGGGTGGGTGTGTCTCCCTTCCAGGAACAGGAAGGTGGGGTAGGTAGTCATGCACCCAGGAAAGGACTTAAAGGGATATGCATTCCACAAAGCATGGTGGTGTGACAACCTCCCACTCATCCCATCTCCTGTCCCAGCCCTCCACTCTCCTCCAAAGGACGCTAGCAAAGAAAACCAGAAGTGAAAAGGACTTTAGAAAGAGCTCTCGGAGGGTCCAATGTGATCTCAAGTCAAAGGATGCAAATGTGATCTCAAGTCAGAGGGTGCAAATGTGATCTCAAGTCAGAGGATCCAATGTGATCTCAAGTCAGAGGATCCAATGTGATCTCAAGTCAGAGAATCCAATGTGATCTCAAGTCAGAGGATCCAATGTGATCTCAAGTCAGAGGATCCAATGTGATCTCAAGTCAGAGGATGCAAACGTAACCTCAAGTCTCTAAAATGAAAGAACTGCTCACTTATCTCAATGGGTTTTGAACCAGATCTTAAATGTGTTTACTTCTACAGACTCCAGACCAGATGGTCAACCTTAAACAAGAACAAGAGCCTTACTGGAGGAATTTTCTTTTAAAGGCATTGAAAACCAAATGTATGCTCCTGTAGCTGCAAAATGTGGACCACTCCCAGCAGATCTGCATTATCCAGGTTTGTCAAACACCCCAGCAGCTTCCCACTAATACATCTTGTAGATACTGCTGGTCAGGTCTTACGAATTGAGATAAATACCCTTGCTGCATTCCTGCAGGCTTTTTCCCCCCTTGAAGAGCAGGTTCATTCAATCAATAAAACTACTTAAAATGCTAATCATTCGGCTAAGTGACAGCAACCAATTTCTGGAACCCAGGAGACACAGATAATGCTAAACTATTTTCCTGTGATCTTTGCTGGGCAACCGCATGGCGTTTGAGGTGGGGGTTAGTGGGTGCTAAGGGACACAGAGACCACCACACCAGCTTTGGGGCACTCTCCTTCCTCTGCTGGCTAGCGGTAAGCAGAAGGGGCATTATCTGGATCTCTCCCTGGGCTTTCCAGGGAGAGACCTCTCAGCCTGCTCTTGATTATCTAAACACACAAGACAGCAACATCCTTGGGCAGTAGGCTGGTAAAGGCGACTCAGGCCACTGCATTTAGCCAAGTAGGAAACTGCCCAAGTTGACACTCTGCTCCCCAAGCGATGTGTACACATAAGGAACCCTGTGCCTTGCTGTGGAATTTTTGTCCCTGTAAAGTATATTAAATCATGAAGCCCAAGCTTTCTGTAGCTCCCACTCTGCTCTTTGCATTTGAGACAGTTACCGTTCTCAAGGGCACACCCCATCTTCTTCCTGTCATCCTGGACCAAGCAGTCAGGTCCTTGAACTCACCCACCACTCACTGTGAAGTCCAGTTCTCAGTCTGTGCTCCCTGCACTGGGAACCTCTAGAAATGGAGATCCCAATGCTACCAAGAAGGCACTTGCTCAGAGAGACACAGGAAGCTTTGCACAGCAGTGCCCTCTCCACACCTGCTAGAACACAGCGAGCAGGACCCGGTGATTTGCTGCTGACGAACCCTGGCAGTGAACTCTTGACAATCAGCAACTCTGAGAGCCACAGCGCCTTCCTGGCCCTCAGTCCTGCCACCACCAAGGGTTCACCACACCACAGCACACAGAGGTTCACACTCCTTCTATGCTGAACTCGGAGGGGTCTACCCCAAAGTGTTCCTCCCTCTCCGGTGACACTGACCACAAATGCAAGGCTCTGTGTCCCTGTCTTAGGAGTCAGGAGCCATTGTACCTCAGCTGCCTCCTCAACTAAACGGAACTGGCATCATCCACAAGACACAAAGCACCACTTGCAGTGAGCGTGTACCCATATGTATGTGCACACACAAACACCCAGACGTGCACGCACACACACACACACACACACACATACACACACACACACACACTGTAATCTCTGCCCTTGGGAAGCTGAGGCAGAATCTCAGGTTTGAAGCCATCTAGAGACTCCCAGCAAAAGCCTGTCTCAAATGCCAAGCAAAAATTGTAAATTGTTAGATGGAGATATTGTTAAGAAGCCTTCGAAATCTTTGTATTTATATCCAGAGAGTGATGTTGTTCTCCGTTTTGGTCACAGACCATTCTTTTCTGCTTTGGGCAGCAGTCAGTGCATACTCATGACTAGTCAAAGTGTGGAAATAAGTGACCTGTGACTGTCTTGCCCTGAAGGAGACAATGTATCCACCTCCCGCCCACCGGATTCAGGAAACACTGAGGTGAGACAATGTATCCACCTCCCCCAGGTTTAGGAAACACCATGGAAGCGGGGTAGGAAGAATGTGAGAGCTGGTGGATCAGAAAGTGCCGTAGAGTGCTACCTTCCTAACATGGCATGGCCATTGCAACAATGAACTCACATCATCTGTATGTACATGGCATGGCCACTGCAATCATGCATTCACAGCAGCTCGTGTTGCCAGCACAAGATTAAGCCAATCAACATCCCAGCATGGATGTAGCTGGTACTCACATGGTTCCATCCCTAGCTGAGGAATTATTGGCAGTTGATGGTTACTGGGGGGGTGGGGGGGAAGCTGTTTTTCTAGAGTGTGGCCAGTGGTAGGTAGTTGGCCCCACACCTATAAACCTAACAGTAGATAAGAATTTATATGCAGAAATATGTTGTAGACATTAAGCAGTATTCCTATATTCGGATAGGATAAACAAACTTGTTATCATCTAGACCCTGGAACATCACTTAGACACCAAGGCTGCCAAATGGGGCAGGCAGCAAATGCATTTCCAGACAATACAGTCCCAAGCCCCAGCTACACAACTCTGCTATTTCTGGGGGCAACAAGTACAAAGGCATAGAAATGAGTGGAAGCATACCCATACTGCAATAAAACTTTATTTATAAATACACTCTAAGCGTTGACCGTGAGCCACAGTGGGCGCACCTGAATTTGAACTCTACTATGTGACTTACATCTGTTTTCCACTGGCTACTGTTTGTTAAGTCAAGAAATCTACAGCTAACTTTCATGTAGGTCACATGATACTTATTTTGTAAAGCTGACAATTACCTCTAAAAGCCCATTCCTCTGTGTGTGTGTGTGTGTGTGTGTGTGTGTGTGTGTGTGTGTGTATGTGTGTGTGTGTGTGTGTGTGTGTGTGTGTGTGTGCAGATAGAGGTTTCTGTGTGGGATTGTGTGGGTACACATGAAAATGGGGTACACATAGGTTGTTCCCTTCCTTCTTTCCCTTCATGTGGTTCTGGGGTTGACCCACACAGTCTGTTCACGTGCTTTCCTGATAATCCATACCCCCTAGCTTCTTTGACCTCAGAATCTTAGCCCATCACCCTAGTTGAACTCAGATTCCCTCTAACCCATCCAGTATAATCTTGCTGTCTTAGTCCCTCAAGTAGGTGAGACTACCGTCCTGTGCCACCAAGCCTGGCTACACCAAGTTTAGGAGCTTCTTTCTGATCAAGAAAGAGTGTGGGAAATGAGATCTGTACCAACAACAAGGAAAGGCAGGATTAAGCATGTATACAATCATAATTTTGCAGTTAGTTAAATTTTAAATGCACGTGTTTATGTAAAAATAAACTAAGTGGTACTTAAAATCCAGTTCCTGGCTCCATGACATTTGTAAAAACAGAGAAAGAGAGAAAGCTTGGGGGCTCAGAGCAGAGAGCCAGCTGGAACTGCTTTCTCTGGCTCAAAGGACCACTCTGTCCAACCAAACCATCCAACTCAGTGTTCTGTGCACAGCTCCACCCATCAGCCCCCATCTCTAGGCATGAGTTCTACATTCTGAGTTCTGCAGTTCATTATCCACTTACTACATGCATTTCTATGCTCCAGGCAGGCCCTGCCCTGTGGCTGGAAGCCTGACTTTGAACACAAGCCCATCTCTCTGTTCCTCTATGTTCAAGAGGCAGTTGCAAGCCCAGCTTTGGCCACACCACCGTCTGTTTCCATGTTGACACTGCTTTGTCTACAAAGGAGGGCATGTTCCCTTCTGAAGGGCATTCTCCCTCCTGAGAACAAAGGTCTCTTAAGCATGCTTTTAAACTTAGTGCCTTTCAGGATACCAGGCACATAGTAGGCACTTACTACAGAGTAAGTAGATCTTAAATGCTTCATGAATGAACTGATCAAATGTGAACTCTTCAATCATCTGAAGAGAACTATTCTATCATCTGCACGCTGAGCTCCAGGCCAGTGAAGAAACAAAGTAATAACAAAAAGAACCAAGATAAATAGTGCCTAAGGAAGGCTATTCAAGACTGACAGCTGCTCTACACCCACAGGCTCACACACATGCTGCCCAGACACGTGAATATATATGCCCAGGAAGGTATACACATATGCTCAGAAAAGAAAGAAGGTGGAAGAAAGGAAAAAAGGAATCTGTGAGTGTCTAGCCCCCACCCCCCACTCCCAGGTTCAGGAAACACCGAGGTGAGACAATGGATCCACCTCCCCAAGGTTCAGGAAACACCATGGAAGAGGGGTAGGAAGAACAGAGAGCTGCTGCTGGATCAGAAAGTGCCTTAGAGTGCTGCCAAAAAAGAAAGGAGGGCGGTGGTGGCGCACGCCTTTGATCCCAGCACTTGGGAGGCAGAGGTAGGCAGATTTCTGAGACCAGGCTACACAGAGAAAGCCTGTGTCGAAAAACAGAAGAGGGAGAAGGAGGGGGGGAGAAGGAGAAGGAGGAGGAAGGAAGGAGGAAAGGAAGAGGGAGAGAGGGAGTGGGGAAGGAGAGAGGAAGGAAGGCAGGAAGGAAGGAGGGAGAGAGGAAGGGGAAGGGAGGGAGAGACGGAGGGAGGGAGGGAGTCAAGGATGGAGGGAGAATGGCTGATTTCTTTCCTGCTAAGAAAAATTCTGCAAAGGACACAGGACATGGTGAGCAGGAAGCTGGCTGAGACAAACCCCCATTGTGGCTTACAGCTTTGACAAGCCGACTGCTTACAAAATCCACCATTCAGGCCAAACTGCCAAGTGTAGCTCTGTGCCGTGTGCACCAGATGCACTCCAATGGTTATTTTCATGGGAAACGAAAGTGATTCACATCAAGTTATTCAGAGCCATATGAGTCCTCAACTGCACTCATAAAACAAAGCCATTGCTCCCTTCGTTTTGGTAACCATATGCTTTCTTACTGAAGACACTCCCCACCTGCCCTTCATAGGCGGCATCATTAGGGACTGGGCATCCCATGCCTTTTAAAGCAGACCTGCTCGGAGCCTGAACCTTGTGTGGGCATTGTGGGGTCAGGGGTGGGGGGGTTAGTGAGTTTGGTATCTGGCTTTTTCTGTCATTGTTGGTTTGGGGTTTGGTTTGTTTTCTGTTTGTAATGTAATATTTTGCCCATCCTACACACCTTTGAGCCTTGTGCCCACACAGACAAGTGCAGCCATGACCCTGACAATCAGAGGTTTGTGGGTGTGCACCAGTCTCCTTTCCAAGAATAGACTTCTAACATTTATGTGTATATGAGGGCCGGAAGGATGGCTTGGTAGTTAAAAGCAGGGCCCGCCCTTGGAGAGGAGCCCAATTGGGTTCTCAGGTGGCTCACAGCTGCCTAGAGCTCCTTCTTCTGGGGATCTAATGCCCTCCACTGGCCCCTGAGGAGAACCTGCGCACATGCGTACATACAACACAAACATACACACACACAGAGAATGAGAGGGAGAGGGAGGAAAAGAGGGAAAGAGGGAGGGAGAGAAAGGGAGGGGGAGGGAGAGAGAAGGAAGGAAAGAGAGAGCACTCGGTGCATGTACACACACCCCACACTTTCAAAATAAGATAAAATCTTAATAGTTAATGCATAAAGCAAAAATCCTAGTGCTAGGGAGGCAGAGACCACTGGAGCTAGTCAGCTAGCCCACCTAATCAGTGAGCTAGTGAAGAGACTGTTTCAGAAAACAAGATGATAGCTCGTGAGGAGTGACCCCCAAGCTTGGCCCCTGGCCCTTACATGTGCGCACATAGTCCCACTGACCCTCTCTTCCATCCTGGGGCCATACTCGGCAGAAGCAGATATCCAAACACATCCTCGCAAAACAGAGGTAACTCATGAAGGAGAGGCAACTCATTTTCGTAGCTTCAGTCTCGGGCTAAGCTCGGCATGGAGTGGTGGACTGGCCACAGGGTTGCCAGCAGCAGGCAGAGACGCTGTAGTTGTCTGCTGCTTGGTTGTGTTTGGCTATGCAAAGCAGATCTAAGTGGCCTTATTCGTGGAGTCCCTGTTAGGAGCCCATCCCTGCTTCTGCCCCACAACCAACACCTCTTCGTCAGATGAAATCATGCTCTTTCTTCCCTTTGACAAAGTACCACCTCCATCACGGAACCAAGTCACACAGCCCATCAGCCAAATTCCCTGTGTGGCCTGTTTCTGTCCAGCACCCCTACAGCTGTAAGCAAAATATCTGTTCCCTGGCCCAGCTCCCACCAGTTTGTGTAAGAAAAAGAGTCTCTAGAATAGAGAATGTTTGTGGAAATTCCTGCCAGTGAGCTACACATAGCAGGTCACATGACCTACACAACTGTGCACAGTGGATACCCTAACTGTTATCCACATGTGAGATTGGAGAAGCCAACAACAGACCAATCATGTAGGGTAGAAATGGCCGTCTGTTTAAGATGCACTGGCCCATCAGATGCTCAGCCCCTTGGAGGAGAACTTATCTTTAGGTTCTGGTTTCTTAACCTTGGTGCCAACCTTGGGCTCTTGGACCCTGGGCATTGTAGGATGTTAATAGTGTCCCAGGACCTTCTCTCCCCTGGCTGCACTTTGAATCACAAATGTTGACAACCGATGTTGACTCCAGTTACTCTGAATTGTCCCCTAGTGAATAAAACAGCTACTCAAAGAGAACCCATAGCTTAGAGTAAATACACGTTACAGTCTGCCTACCTCTATTTTAGTTACATACATGGTATTGTATAGGAGCACTTTCCATTGGAGTGGATGTTGTACACACACAAAGCATAGGGCTCCAGGCTAGATTTGATGCTCAGTTGCCGCCATCTTGAAAATCCTAATACCTTATTCCCAAGGCCCTTCATTTTTGTTTTGAGCCTATTTAACACATGGCCAACTTTATTCTTCTATTTGCATATGTATATGCATGTTCTCATGTGTGGCCATATAGGTATGTGCATTTGCAAGTGGAAACCCACAGTTGACACCAAGGGGCTTGCTTCCTTGACCACCTTAGAAATTGAGGCAGAGTCTTTCAGAGAACACAGAGCTTGATAATTCTGTAGTCAAGCATCCTCTTTGGATCCTCTTCTCTACATCCTGTGCACTGAGATCACAGGCAGGCCACCATGCCTGGCTGGCTTTCACACGGGTTCTAGCCATCTGAAGTGTAGTCCTCTTCTTCATGTGGGTCTTTACCATTTGGGCCACCTCCTCAGCCTAACCTGCCTCTTTTTAAATATATTTTAAACATTTATTTCTTTTATATGTGTGAATGTTTTGTTTGCATGTATATCTGTACACCACATGTGTCTCTGATACCTGTGGAGGTCCGAAGAGGGCATCAGATCCCTAAAATATAGATGGCTGTTAACCACCATGTGAGTTCTGGGAATTGAACTCAAGTCCTCTGGAAGAGCAAGTGGTCTTAAGCATTGAATCATCTCTCTATTACCACCCGAACCCTTTCCTTAATAGTCAACTCTCAAAAGTATTTGCACTTACAAAACAATTTCTGCAGTCAGCATTTTTATCAGACCCAACAAAGCCTTTAGAAACATATCATACAGTGTTTTCATGAGTTAAAAGCTACAAATGCAGTCCTTGATCAAACTATTGTTTACACACACTCACACACACACACACACACACACACACACACACACACATACACAGACACAAACATATACACATGCACACACATATACACATGCACACACACTCTTCTTGTTTTCTAGCATAAACTCTCAAATGTATTTTGACACTCCTCAGAAAGAACATGCCTGTGCTGGTAAATTAATAATTACCATCTTCAATGCAAACAGATATTAAGAAAAAATATGCAGCCAAAAACTCATGAAGCACACCCATGCATGTGTGTGCACACACACATACACATACATACACACACACATACACACACACACACACATACACACAAACAAACGAATTTTTCTTCCTAAACAAAGGGTTGTAATTTTGAATGAGGGGTCATGCATGTTGCTTATGTGAGCAAAAGATCCAGGTTATGGAAGCAATAATAAAAAACAGGAATAGTGAAAAGCTGAAGACCATTCATCATTTCAATGACACTTAAAGACATTATTAAGTCTCTCAGCTCAGATGGGCCAGTATTCATCAGATGCTCTTATTTTATAAAATGTAGCAATCTGTTTCTTGTGGATTTCACTAGTATAAACACTAGAAACAATTATAATAATAATAAAAAACATTATTAACTCAGCTAAGAGCTGGCAAACCCAGCAAAAGCTGGCTTGAATATGTCAGTTCACACGGCACGGTCTTCAGTCATCTTAACCTGGTCCCTGGTCTGTCACGAGACATCCATCAATGTTTTCTCCATTCTTGTACTGAAGCGAGAAGATAACATTTCACCTTCCAGGATGGCGACAGAGTGGAGCAGAACTTGCATTTCATGCTTGGACAGATTGGTAAATACTTGGCTAGAAACCCATTAAGTGGCCAATTTCCAGTTCTGCAGACGCCCTGAACTGGATCACCCCAGAATGTTGAAACCTTAATATCCGATGACAACCATCATAGCTCTACCTCCAAAGGTCCCATCCACACTATCCTGGCAGTCAGCTGCTGGCCATGGCCCAAAGATATGCAAGACAAAGCCTTTGCCCACAGGAGTGTCCATAAGCTAGAACCTCTTCTGAATGACATCCCTAAAGTGAAGCCTTTGGTGTCTCTAAAGTGATGGATTCTGATTGACTTCTTCAGAGCCTCAGATTTAACTAGTGGGTGCTTGACTCGTGTGCTTTTGCCTTTGGTAAATTCTTACAGGGGAAACACAGGTTGGGGAGGAAGGATTTTTAAATAAGTACATTTGTATTTAAAGCCCAAGAACTATGGTTCAGAGCGGGAGTCAGGTCAGGGGTCCGTTTATAGGCTGCAAGAGAAACTCCAGTATCCTAAGGATAGATTCTACATGTCACATGTTAAAGGGGACAACTAGATGGTGCAGCAGGAAAAGGGGCTTGCCGCAAGACCTGCTGGCCAGAGTCTGTTCCCTGGGATCCGCTCTGTAAGGGGAAAAAAAGCCAACTCCTGGAACTTGACCTCCGCAGGACTGCCATGGCAAGTGCGTTCCCCAAACACGATAAATTAATTAATTTAATTTAGAAAAAAAAGTGAAAGGGGAGAGGAGGGGCTGTACAGAGAGACAGCAGCAAGAGAGTCAATTTACAGCTCTTGAAACCTGAGATATTGATGATCTGGCCCTTTAGAGAGGTTTGCAAAGTAACCTTTATTGTTGGTGTCTCACAATAAATTAAGAACTGCAAGGAGTGGATTGGAGTAATCTTTACTGTGTCCTTACCACAATTGCCATCTCTGAGTTTGGCAGTGACTGAGATTAGAAAAGCTATACTACTACTGGCCATTGTCTAGGTGGTCTACTCAATGCACCCACAGGCCTCTGCTCTCAAGAGAACAAGTTCAAAGTGCAAGGGTTGAGGACACACCCTGGGGCCTGTCCTATCATTCCCATGGTTCCAAGATGGCACCTGCTCACAGAACACTCCTCAAGCACTGAGAGTCAGTTTTGAGTTTACAAAGTTACACTGGCAACAGTGTTTCTTTTGCTAGAGAAGTGTAACCATGAGCTAGACAGGAACACAGGATGGGCACATACAGCTGTGAAACATGGGGACCTCCAATTAAAGCACACCACTGTGTGTGTTTCTTAGGACGTTATAGGAACTGAAAAGGAAGAGCTCCCACAAAGCTGGCTTTGCCTACAAGAGTCACAGCAAATTTAAGTAAGGACCATAAATCTCATCAGCATCTAGCATATCTGAAATAGCAAACTGCTCTCTCTTAAATGTTCAATCTTTTTCAAATTCACTGATTTTTTTTATGTATATGAGTGCACATGTGCATATGTGCACTGTGTGTGCAGTACCCACAGAGGCCAGAAGAGGGCATAGGATCCCCTGGAACTAGAGTTTTAGAAGGTTGTGAGCTACCCTGTGGCTGAGACCTGAGCCAAGGTCTTCTCCAGGAGCAGCCGTGTTCTTAAGTACTCTATAATCCCTTAAATGTTTATTCTTCAACATAAGGTAATTCCATATGTCTACTACTGATTTCTAGGGAATTCATGAACTTGTGTGTCTTGATTTTGATTTTTTTTTTTTTAACTTTAGCTGAGTAAACACACAGAAGGGCCTCAGGAATACTGTGGAAATCGTGGTCACTAAGTTTAAATCACGGCTCCATCACTCCTGAGACGTATGTCCACACTTCAGCCCCCACTCCCACCCCCCAGGCCTAACAGTGGATGATACCGCCCATATCTGTGGCCATGTTGAAGATCAAACATTAATAGATGTCTAATCCTCAGAACCGTTCCTCACACACGGTCCATTCTCAATGCATGTCACATACACTATCCTTCCCACCCACTGTCAAGGCATGAAGCTAACACGCCCACCTCCTAAAACTCAGCTCAGGCATGGCTTGCTCCAGGAAGATGCTCTCGGCCTTTGACGCAGTACCATACACCCCTGACAATTTCCCTCAGTCTTTTGTGAATAACATTTTCAATTGCCTTTCTGTTGATGTGATAAACCTCTAACCTGAAGCAATCTGAGAGAGGAAAAGAGTTATTTGGCTTGTTCTTCCAGGTCATGGCCCAGAATTGAGGGAAATCAAGGCAGAGCCCAGAGAGGAGCACTTCCTGCTGCCTTACGAACCTGATGATGCTTCCACAGCCCGGGATCACCCGCTTTACACAGTTTACAGTCCAGGCTCCTTCTCCAAGATGAATTCTTTGAGGCAGTCTCACCATGTAGCTTAGGCTGGTTTCAAACTCATGAGGCTGAGGCTGACCTCAACTCCTGGCCCTTATTCACCAGCCTCCCCAGTACGGAGTCACACACAGACACACACAGACACACACACACACACACACACACACACACACACCACCACCACCACATCCACATCTAGATGCAGAAGACTTTGTTTTTAAGTTTTCTAATCTGTTCTCCTTAAGACATAGCTATCACACTGCTCTGCAGGTAGTTGGCGGAAATTCTAAACAGTTTCTCGTATAATTAGTATGTCAGGATATAAAAAGATTTTAATTTGGGAAAGGAAATAAAAAAGGTGATAATTGCTTTAGGCAGTGTGTTAAAGTTAACACAGTTAACCAGAATCCGTAAATAACAGAGGTAAATCCAATCTGGGAAGGGAGAGCGAGGCAAGGCAGTAGCATGGCACAGAGCAAGAGAAAGGCACTGTCCCACACAGAACCTACGCCTCAGCATCGACTTCGGTGTCTGAAATGCTGACCACATTGATTACATGAGTTTATAAAGCTGCCTCACCTTCATATATATATATATATATATATATATATATATATATGCATATTGTGTATATCAAATGCTTTTACAATTATACCAAATATAAATTGATTTGATTTCCAGAACTATGAAAGAAATCACTTGAGTTCTATAAATTCATTAAAAAAATTATTCTGGAAATTCCACTTGGCCATAAATCGATCCATTAAACAACAGCCAGAAATAAATCATGAAGAAGCATTTCCAATTTCAGGCTCAAGACTGTGTGTCATCAGGATTCAGCTTATGTGAGAGAAGCCGCCATAGGGACTTAATGCCACCCTCAACTGAGTCCTCTCTGAGGTCCCTAAAAGGCTCTGCTAAGTGGCAGACCATGTCCACCCTGGGACTCATGCCTCGAAGGAAATTCTGGAATGACAGGTCTCCTTCTGGCATGAAGAGTGTCCCACAGGCTGCCACTCCTCATTCCAAAATTAGACCGTAGCAAAGCCACAGTTCTCAGAGGTGACAAAAATAGCGAAGTGCTGCAGGGAGGTCCCCAGTTGTCCCAGGAGCTCCCTGCTGCTTCCCCATCAAGGCAGCTGGCAGCCAAGTCACAAACAATGACGCACTGGATTAAAAAACACGAGGATGGGGAAGAATCAAACAGCCCACAGTATCAGAACGCCTAAAAGCACACTCCAAATTTAACCCCGTTTGTATGTGCACATCTCTAGTCCTGTGAGTGTGCAGCCGTGCATGCGTGCGCATGAGCGTGGAGGTTAGAAGACATTCTCCAACATTTTCTACCATTTTTTTTAAGACTCCGTTCTTTCACCGGCCTGGACCTTGCTAATTATGCGAGGCTGGCTGGCTAACAAGGCTTCAGGCTCCACCTGTCTGCCTCCCCGGCAGCGCCGATTCCAAGCTTGTACTAACACACTGGCTTTGTGGTTTTTTTTTGAAAGTGGTTCTAGAGATGAACCTTGGGTCCTCAAGCTTGCAAATCTAGCGCTTTGCAGACGGGACCCTCTCTCAGACCTCTTCTAATTTATTTATTTTTTATATATGTGAGCAGTTGTTTGGGGGAGGTACCCTGATACCGAGGGAGATTTGGAAACGAGTCGGACCAGACGGAACTTTAGTACTTCAAGGCAGCATAGAGAAGCTCCAGGAGTTGGAACTAGACAAAACTGCCCAGAATCCCTGGCTCCAATAACATGAAGCCTCCAATGCCGCGGGCAAATGATCTGGCTGGTTTGGACATCGCTTTTCTCATGTGTACAGCAGGAGATGCTGGTTTCATTCAAGGTCATTCAAGGTCAAAACCATGAGTGAAGCAATCTTCTCCAGTGTAGGGTCTAAGGAACCTTTGACGCTGTCTATCTAACATCATAATCTGTATGACATCATACAACCTAGTAGGTCCTCAGGAAACATTTATGCGTGAAGAAGTGATTGAGAGGAATGAATGAATGCATTATTAGAGTGCTTAGAGAAAATCCAGGTACCGTCCCTGGCTTGTCTCAGGAGGCTAGATCAATGGCAGTAAGGAAGTCACTAATGAGCAGAGAACCAAGCAGGTCCTCACGGAATGTGTGGGATTACTAGCAGGCAGAATGAGAATCATACAAGGAAGGGAGAATCAAGTCATTTAAGAATAGAGTAGGAGGCAGATGCTAAGGTGGCCCTGCAGTTTCCTGTCCCTGAGGACCATACCCTTGTATGTCAATTTCCCCATGACTATGGCTTGGGATCTGGAATAGAGTATGTCAGGAAAATGGGGTGGTATTTTCACCATTGTTCCCAGTGGGATTGTGACATCAACCTTGCAAGAACACTCTATTGCCAAATTTGATGAGCGAAGTGGCTACATTCTAAAGACCCAGGTGACAAAGAGCTGTCATTGCTTCACTGGTAAGCAACTGAGGCTCCAAATTGCACACCTATAGGGGACGACACCCCCCAGTAACCATGCGATCATGGGAGCCACCCCTTCCCCTCCTCACCTCCAAATGAGATCAATGTCTAACTGACAGCATGCAACACTTTGAGGAGAAACAGAGGCAGAGGGATCCCACGAGGCTAAGCCCAAAGCCCAGACCCACTCAGATGGAGATGGAGCGCGTGTGCCGCCCAGCACTCCCAGTGAACAGGGTGTGTGCTGCTTGGTGGCTCCTGAGAGCTACTCCCTGGCCATGCAGCAGTAGAAACTATTCACTTACTGATCCAGATGAGATAGCACCTGACCACAGTGTGGACAGGAGGTCTCCTGGCTGAGTGTGACAGCCTGGAAAGCAGGGGCCACTACGGAAGACAGAGGGACCCAAGTCTGTCTGCAGAGGGCGGGCTTGACTGGGCCTCTCCAGGGTTTGCCGCATCATGCAGTATGGTCAGTGTGGCCTGACCTTCCCACCGTTCCTTACAATACAGACAGTAGCCTGTAAGCCTACCTTAATAATTGCTCCTACCATCCGACACACAGCCTCATCCTGATGAACTCTGGGATTCAGGGTCACTGAGATGGTTCATCCCAGGCTGTAGTCTCTGACCAGAGTGGTCCCCGCTGGCTCCATTGTGGATGCAGTTGCTGGGGCTTTACAGCAGCAACAGGTGTTCAGAGAGCTTGGGTTTCCTAACAAAGAGGCTTAGGCACCAGGTTTAGAAACCAAAACACTAACCCCAGGACAGGTTCATTCTCCTCTGTTACCCTGAATCACGGAGTATCTTTGCTCCCCTAATCAGGCTCTGATTAAAATACACTAGTGTTTGGCTTCCCACAATCCCCGGCTTAACTGCCACGTCACTCAGATCCCATTTCGATGTTTCATCCAAAACAGGACGCGCCTGCCTGAAAGCCTCGAATCCCTCCTGGAACCCGCGGAACGCGCAGCAAATTAAAGGCAAATGCTATTATTTTCTAGTTAAATTTTCAGAGGGATGATTGAATAAATTACTCATACACCCTGATTAATGTTAGTGGAAATAATGAGGAGGCTGAAAACGGGGGAAATGTGCACACCGTCAGCCCCGTCCGCCTTTCCAGAACCGATTATGCTAATGAGGGATTTCAAATAAGGTGATCTCACCAAAACTTCCTTAGGACCTGACAAGCATCTAATGAGGAAGCAGGTAAGCCAGGAGCACCCGGATTCCCCCCATCAGGCCAGGGCAATGCTCATCCTGCACTGTGTGTTTCCCCTCATTTATCCTTCTGCCACCCACTGATTATCCTTACTGCCACACATAGAAAGTATAAGAACGAAGAGATAGACCGTGAGTCCATATGTGCCAAAAGAAAGTTGTGTTGGAAGGTCATCGGGGGAGGGGGCAGATCAAATCTTTCAAAGCATTCAGTCTTTGGTTCAATGTTTGAACTTTAAGAGTTGACGCTAAGTGCTTGCCGGTGCCAACAGATTGAGCGCTGCACTGACCCGAGGCTTCAAGTCTTCTTTCTTTATTTCATGTGTAACAAGGTTTTCTCCTGCAGGTGTGCCTGTAAACCATTTGCATTCCTGATGCCCACAGAGTCCAGAAGAGGACATTGAATCCCCTGGAACTGGAGTTGTAGATGGTTGTGACCACCCTGCTGGGAACTGAAACCAGGTCCTCTAGAAGAGCAGTTGGCGCTCTTAACTGTCAACCTATTATGTTCAGCCTCTTAAGCATACCTTTAAAAATTGATGGAATAGCTACATAGTAAATATATGTGTATTTACTTTTAAAAAATCACTATATAGTATAGAACTATATAACCATGCAACAGATGCTTGCTATACAAATACATAGATGTCATATAAGACTTTTTCAGAAAGATAGCTGTGGTTTGGAGAGATGGCTCGGCAAGCACTTATTACAGAAAATGAGTGAGAACTTGATTGAATCCCCAGACTGCATGTAAAGCGATGTGCAGGAGCAGCAGCTCTCTCTCACATCAGTGCTCTCACACCAGTGCTCTCACACCAGTGCTCTCACACCAGTGCTCTCACAGGGATGTTGAAGTGGAGACGGAAGACTACCCAGAAACCTCCAGATCACGTATCCTGAAGTATGCATCCACCAACCAGAAAGCCCACCTCGAGCAAGATGGAAATCGAGGACCAACACTCAAGGTTGTTGCTTACTAAACACTAACTATAAATCGTGTGTCCAATACAATTCTGCTTGTTAGACACCGACAGGTTAAAACACCAGAAGTGCCACACTCAAAAGTTGACAACAATGGGTAGGTATCTTGCTGTGTGACAGAAGCAAGAGGACTTGCTGTCTCTGGTGAATGCTTCTTTGTCCAAAGCTCTTCAGTATTGTGTACATTTTGTGTTAAACATGGCTCTTCTCATAGTGCCCTACAGTTGTCTGTGATCTAAACAAGCATCATGGTCTACTCCTCCTCAGTCCTACCAGGCAGACAGACAAACAGACAGACAGACAGACAGGCAGGCAGGCAGGCAGGCAGGCAGACAGACGAATGACGTAAGATGCAGCCGTTGAGATCTGCCTGAGCTGAACTGATGGATCTGCTCAGCAGTGGCCTGTGTCGAGTGTGTTACGAGCTGATCTCCTGTAAATCTAACATTTTCTTGTTTTTCTCACTCGATGAAGCAGAAAACTGGAGCTTAGAAAGATCTAGAACTTCAATGCGCACTCCACGAAGCTGCAACGGTGCCACGCTGGTGTTGGTTGGCTAAGAGGCAGCCATCAGCACAAGTGACAGTGACGGCCTGAGTCTACATTAGCTGTGTCTACTCCAAGGCGGTTAAATTAATGGGGGAGGGAGGAGGACAAGTGGATGGAGAGAGGGGGAGATGGAGAGAGAACTATGACAGCGGTTTGTGTCGACATGAAGGTGAAGGGGTCTCGACTGTGATGTGAAGGCCTGAGACCCATGAGCATTCGTGCTGTCAATGCAAGTCTGGGTGTGAAGAAAAGAAACCAATGCCCCAGCTCAAGACCATCAAGCAAAGAGAGTGAGTTCATTCTACTCTTGAGCTGCCCAGGCCTCCAACCAGTGGAGTGAAGCTCTCTGACACCCTAGAAGGCAAAATTGTTTCCTCAAATTACCAATCAAAATATTAAAATATGGGGCTAGAGAGACGGCTCGATGGTTAAGAGCACTGGCTGCTCTTCCAGAGGACCAGGGTTCAATTCCCAGCACCCATATGGTGGTTCACAGCTATCTGTAATTTCAGCTCCAGGAGATCTGATACATAGATACACAGGCAAAACACCAATGCACATAAAATAGAAATTAAAAAAATATATATTAAAATACCATCTCATCCAGAAACATCCTCATGGCTACACCAGAATGTTGTTTAATCAAATGCCTGGAAAATCATCTCCCAAATGAAGTGTCTCTCTCACCCTCTTAATTCCCATCAGGCCTCACAGCTTGCACCGCCCCAACTGCCTCTGAAACGCACCTATGATTATGCATCGGACTCTCTCGGTCCAGCGGATGCAGCTCTCCCCTGGTTCTCTTCCCCCTTTCAGCTTTTGTAGGGGACAGGAACTCAGTTCCTCCCACCCAGCACCAAGGTTGGGCAGTACACAAGTGTCTATGACTCCAGAGGGTATCTGACACCCTCTCCTGGCATCCATAGGTAACTGCAGTGCTCACATGCATGTATTCACATGGACACACACACACACACACACACACACACACACACGCATCCCACACTCACACAATTAAGAGCTAGGCTTGGTGATGAACACCTTTAATCCCAGCACTCAGAAGGCAAAGGCATGTAGATCTCCCTGAGTTCAAGGCCTGACTGGTCTACACAGTGAGTACTAGAGCCCAGGGCTTTGTCTTAAAAGACCCAACAAGACAAATAAAAATCTTCAGGATTTCTAGAAATCTTTCTTCTCCTTCTTTAAGATACTGAAGAATTGTAATAGTCTCTTCCAGTTAGAGTCCCCAGCAGCATGCAAGGCAAAAAACAAAAGGGGGAGGAGGGTGTGTTCCAAATATACACATGAGGTGTGTGTGTGTGTGTGTGTGTGTGTGTGTGTGTGCTTGTGTGTGTGCTTGTGCCATGGAATCGTCACACAGTAGCAGATGAACAGCTATGTGCACTATCTCAGACTGTCTTTGGCTCAGAGAGCATTTGTAGTTGAACCGCAATCCATCCCCACAGCCGCTCCCTGAATGCTATCACAGACGGATTCAAATCCTTCATCAAAGCCTGGACTGTCCCCCACCCTGCTATCATTTGTACTTTCTAGAACATTCATTGGCCCTGGAAATAATAACCTCCGATAAAGATTTGTGTACACACGCAGAGGCCAGCAAGCCGCAGACTTGAATCTATAGATGTTGACAGACCCTTGTGTCAATGTTAACGTTGATCAACTGTCACCTGTTGCTTAAGCTTACTGAAAAGTCCCCTTCTCCTCAGTCCTAAACACGTTTATTTCGAAGTGTCCTCTAAAACACCTGGTCCAGTGAACCCCCACCCTGACTCTCTTACGGGGAGAATAGCTCAGGATATTATACAATCTTGAGAACAGCTAGGCAGACCATTCCTAACAGACGTCCCTACTGTTTATCCCAGGGTGTAAACATGCCTGAGGTAGGAGCAGAAAGGAAGCCGAGTGATTTCTGCTGGGTGACATCGGCTGCAGTTTGCGGATGCTTTCCTGCCTTGCTCCCAGCCAGGCTGGCTGCCCCAGGCTTCTCTGGGGATGTCCTAAGCCCCTGACACAGGATCTTGCCATCGCTCTGCTGCTTCTCTGTGCTACTTCCTGCTTGGTTTCTCTTTACAAATGCTTGCTACCCGCTTGATAAGCTCACTCGTTGGAAATCAAAAACACAGCTGTCCCTGGGCATCCCCCAGGCCGTACGCAACATGTGCAAGTATCCACGTGCAATAATTAAAGACAAAGCAGACGGATACGTGCATAGATGGTCTACCAGTTGGTCACACTGGGAATTCAAAGGATAGCATTTATCCCACACCCTACGATGTTAAGTAAAGACGTAAACCAACTATGTCATCTGTAGAGTGGGCCGTGTTGATCAGCATGCACATTCCCAGAGCACTCTGTAGTGGTATGTGCTGGACAGAAAGGAGACATTCCGGACATACCATTGAATTTTTCACGCTCTGCAGCAACCGTTCGTGCTGCTCAGCAATGGCCAAAGCAGCAGAGTGGACCTTCTGGTAGATAGCTTCGCCGTCGCGGGTTTGAAAAATAAATAGTCCTTCCCCGGTCTCACACATCCTGTAAAGACAAAACCAAGATATGTCTGGAAACCCAGCTCTCGGAAGGCCGCCACACTGAGATTTTGCTCACTGACTTTTGACACAGGGTCTTGCTATGTAGCCCTTGCTGATCTAGAACTCTATGGAGCCCACCTTGACCTCGAACTTGGAACAGCACTGTATGTTTGCCTCCTGACTGCTGGGATTAAAGGGATGCCAACACACTTGGCACTGAACCGAGAGCTCGAGATCATTTACTCTTAATGTGATTATAGCTCATGTGCACATTTACTAAATAAAATTAACTAGACCAAAACGGTCAATGTCTAATTAATTATTGTAACAGTGGGCAAGGAATCAACACTCCTGGCTTATGTGTACTGATTGGTGGTAGTTTTTTTTTTTTCTTTTTAAATTGAAGTAAGTACTATTTCTCCGTTCTCAGTAATAATGCTATATTTCACCTTTCTACTCCAAAGGGGACCCTGTGCCACTGGTCCCTCCTCCCGTTCCAGGGGCGGTCTGTCAGCAGAAAGTCATCATGTAGGCTGTAAGTTCCATGGGGGAGGGGAGGAGGGTTTCTATCTCTCTTCCCTACTGTTCAAAGTTCCCCTGCAGACAACAGCCTTAAGGAATCTTTCCTTTCCAAAACCCCAGATCAAATTATGGTCCAGCTTCCGGCCAACATGCTGAATCAAATGCAGCCCATCGCTCTTCCTTAAGGAGCACGACTCTGATGAATTAATGTGTGGGACACGTGGGAAATTCTTCCAGGAAAACAATATATATGGGTTTGGTGACTGATGTCAAGCATTGAGAAAATCCACCTCAGACCACAAAAATCCAGAAACAAATCGATAAAGGGACCTGGCCAGGTACCATTAGGTGAGAACAAACCAAATTCTCTCCAATTACATATATTTTAGTGCATATACATATACACACTAAACACATACACATAGGGAAATATATTTAATTACTATGAATATTTTAATTTAAAAATATTTATTTGATATGTATGAGTATTTTGTTTGCTTGTGTGTCTGTGCACCACATGCATGCCTGGTACCCTCGGAGGTCAGAAGAGGGCACTGGATCCCCCAGAACTGGAGTTTCAGAGTGTTATGAGGCACCACGAGGGTGATGAGGATCAACCCTGAGTCCTCTGTAAGAGCAGCTAGGACCCCAAATGGTGAAGACATCACTCCAGCCCCTACTACCCCTCTCTTAAAGAATTTGAATAAAATCACATGCAGCAAGGCTGCAATGGGTCCCAGTGTGGATATATATACTCACCAACAGTAAGGATTTGTATCTCTTTGTCTGCTCTAAAGAATCTGATTCTCGGAAGCCCCCTCTTTCTACCTCAGGACCTCTTGCTGGAGTGTGAGCAGTGCCTTACCTACTGCGCGTACTTACTGTACGTGTAGTACGATGAAGAAGCTAAGGAAGTTTCCAGCTCAAGCTGTTATTGCTTCTGACTCTAGTCCAGTAGGCACAATTAATGCCATAGAACAAGGGAATATATGCCAGTCCGAGCCTTCATAGTTAGCCCAGTGCCACAGCTATAGAGGGCCTAATAATGGCAGATAATGTTTCTGGTAGTAAATGTCATAAATATGGATTTATGAGGAAAAGGGAAAGGGTGCTGACGGAGGGACAAAGAGTTTGGTGTCGATCAGTTAACCTCACGAAGCTAACGTCAGTGAAGCTGACTGCGGGATTCTAATCACTGTGCTGTACCCATCCGATAAAGTACGAAAGGTCAGATCCACGACACTCTTCAGTGGCGTTTGTTTCGTGAAGCCATCTTCCGCCACCACAAACTCTACCCTCAGATCCTTTGCATGTAAGCCATCATAAACCCTTGATACCACTTCCTGGCACAAAGTTTTATCAGGTTTTGTGATTTTTTTCACATCTTCCCCCCACCGCCCAGAACGCTAAGACTATGAATTTATATTATTAAGAGGAAGAATTAGCCCTAACTGACTCCTAAAGGGGACGGAGTCACCTACTGTCTCCCCTGTCCCTTGAGGGCGGGAAGGCTCCATCACTGGAAGCTCCTGGAGTGGGGACAGTTGAGGTGCTCCAGGGGCCTTGAAAGGCTTCTTTTGTTTTGACTAAGACTCACAGTAGGAACTGTAGTTTCAGTTATTAGTGAATCCATGCATCTACCGCTGTATGGATTGATCAGAGATCAGCCTCTGCGCTAATGCTTCCTCCCGGTTGCTCGTACTTGATGCTCACATGACAGTAAAGATGGTGATGCTCACGGGACGATGCTCTCTCTACATCGTCACTCATCAACTGGCAAGAGCAACTCTGAAGAAAAACGTGGTCCTTTTGGACAATGCCTGAATGTGTACTTGTTTCTCTTGAGGTAGGAAGTCATCATTGCATTCTATCCTCCAAGTCAATATGTACTCAGCAGTGAGTTCTAATTGCTGATCTGTCTACCACCTCCAACCTCCTGAGTGCTGGGCTTACAAGACTGAGTCATGACGCTCAATTTCAGCATGTGCTTGGGTACAAACCTAAGGCTTTGTGCATGGTAGGTAAGCCTTCTACCAACAGAGCTATATCCCCAGCCCCATCCAATGTCTCTTTTTGAAAAACATAATACAGATCCTTTCTTTAGTGGATTCATTTAAATCTTTTAGATGCTGGGGTCAAAAACAAAGGACCCAAGGATTCCAAAATGGCTATGGCATCAAAACTTCACTCTTGGCATGCTTTCGCGTCTCTCAGTAAAACAGACACATGGCGTGGCCTCTGGTTTGAAGGTCGAGTTTTTCTTGTCTGTTTAGTAAATGATGTGTATCCTTTAGTTGTACTGCACGGCCCACACAGTGGGGAACTGACAAAACCTTGGCTTCTCACACAATTCCCTTCAGGCCTCTTCTAATCTTGGTGCTCAAGCCCTCCCATCCTGTTTGCTTTGTCTGACTGATTGGCTTAGAGCTGTCTCATCAGCACCCCCTCAACACATTAAAATGTTACTCTAGGCCTTGACAAAACAGCACAGTGGGGGAAGGGCCCAAGGCAATAAAAAGAAAAACACATCAATCAGACTAATGGCCTTACATAACCCAGCAGGGCAGTGCAGGCTGGTCAGCTCTTCAGAAAACACAGGAGAAAAACTTCCACAGGGGTTCATGCATGGACGAGCAGGAAAGGCAACAGAAGCAAGCGTGTTGGAGTCCTGTGACCCACTTCCTCCTTTCTCTCATCCAACGGTTTTAGCTTGGATACTCTTGGAAAGATGTGTCATCACATCTTTATCTCAGAGGGAAGGTGAAGACCACATCCCAGAACAATGTGAAAGATGCCAAGTCTGACTAAAGATGGTATGGATGGAACATGTCTGGGGAAGGAGCCTGGACACACGCTTGGGCGCAGAAGGGAGGCCAGTGTTGAGGACGACTTTTGGTCTGAGCATTTTATCAGAACATGAGGGCAACTATTCCTGGTGGAAGAAGAGAGGACTTCATCTTTCCTGAGCAGGTCTGCGTGTGAGACCCTGCATCCTATTTGAACTTCTCTGTTCAACATGGTGAAAAGGAAGGGAAAATGAAGCTGAAAAGGATACCCTGTCCCTTCCTGTCCCTTCCTTGATAATAAGAAATGAACCACCCACAAAGCAGTCAGACATTACAGAATGTCCAGTGGCTTGAACCAAGAATACCGGTCATGAGTATCCAGGAGACATCAGTGTGGCTTTTGTTTTATGTATAGGCTCTTCAGTTAGAAGAGCATCCAACTTCTCCCCACACACACAGTGTGAGCTCACCAGTGAGCGTGCATTCAGTGTGAGCTACATGAAAAGCTATCACTTATTTTCCAAGTCTGTTCAGACGGCCTCACACTCCAAGCAAAAACCCTTTTCATAAGTTTAAGGGAAGCATCTGTGCGTGGAACTCAAGTTCCCACCTTTCTTGGCTTACCGAAAACTTCTTTTTAAATGATGTCAAAGGCCTAAGAGAGACGCTCTCTCCGGTCAGTAAAGAAAGGCATTCATGTGTGGAAATTATTTAGCACATTCTGCCAAATGTCTCCTGAGCCTCTCTCACTCCTGCAGAGGCATAACCCAGGGTATTAATTTAAATCATTCAGAGGCGCGGCAGAGGCTGGTACAGAAGCATGTGAGGCCGGCGGCCCGCTCCGAACATAAAGGGAAGCTCACTGGACACCTGCCACCCTTCTCCCAACAATGGCGCTCTGGAAAGGTTCCATGGGGAGTTAGCTGCCCCAAGAACACTCTGCCAGTTGCATCTTCCCATGGAAAGCTCCGGCCTCTGACGGGCTGATGTGTACAAGTGACAGGTCAGAGCCAGAGCAGAGGAAAGAGCAGGCTAAAGAGACACCTCAGGCCAAAGAAGCAGCATATCTTCAGGCCTCTAAGATACACTAATTGTTGTTTTTATTGCCGGGGGGGGGGAATCTTTGTGCAGTCACAGGTTATTACAACTTTTATGCTTCATCTTCAACTTTCTTCAAGGGAAAAAAATGACAATAGGGCTGAATCTATTTATCCTGGGGGTGAAGGGAAGACAGAGGTAGAAGATCCCAGAGGCTTAGCCCTACCCCTACAGCTTCCCAGGAAAGGTAGCTGGCCCTGGTTACATGAGCAAATGGGTGTTCCAAAACCACATCCAAGCTAAGGGCACTAATCCACTAGCACAGGGATAGAGGAATATCAGAGCAGGAAGCTCTTCCTAAGTCTGTGACTCACTGATGGGGACCTTCCTTGAACATGTCAAGATGACTTCATGAGCAAGGAATGAGATGCTGACAAGATTAGAGATGCTATGGGGGCAGCAGAGATGGCTAGAGGTGAAGAATACTTGTTACTCTCTCAGAAGACTGCGGTTTGGCTCCTCCTACCCACGCCAGGTAGCTCACAACCACCCATTACTACTTCAGCCCTAGAGGATCTGATGCCTTCTTCTGGCCTCCAAAGGCATCTACTACATACACACACACAGACACACACACATACACATACACACACACATATAGGACACATACATATAGACACGCACATATGCATACACACATGCATACTCATATACATTTGCATACACATACCACAGGCACACATATACACATATACATACTTCCACAGACACAATTATGCACATCACGTACACACACAAACACATCACATACACATTACATACACATACTACCATAGACATACACATACTCATATACTTCACATACACATATGCACACTCATACACATATACATACACATACACATATGCATACTGATGTACATATTCATACACATAAGCAAACCACAGACACACATATATACATAAACATACTACCACATACACATACAAACACATCACATATACATACACATACACATCACATCACGTACTACCACAAACGCACACATGAACAAAATAACCTCTTTTAGTCCTTTTTACTTAGAACAAGTGAACACGATGTGGACACACGTTGTGGTTTCGAAACCACACATCTCTTCCCTTTCAAAGGCAACAAGCCCAGTGATGCACTCTGTGCTTTAGGAGACATCTCCCACTCTTTTCCCATCCTGTGAGCTTTAGAGAATGTGCTTAGGACACACTGAGTGTAATATGAGAACTGGAGTCATATTGGATATAATGGTCAACATATTCTAGCTCTCGTGCTCTCTCCCAATCGCTCATGCCTCCAAAGACTCCCAAGTTTCCAGAAGTCACCAGGACATCCGGGAAATAGGCAAGCTAGAAGAAGCAAGGCTCCCCAATGAAAGTGAGTTTTGTCAACTGAGCACCGAATCAAGTCATGCCTTAGGCCATCTCTAGTAGACCTTGAGTCACGACAGACAATGGATGTCTTTGCTTTGTCACCTTGGGTTGATTCAGCTGCCTCCTACTTTCTGGGTTCTCTCCCAGGGGTTCTTTCCCATACCTCTATTTAATCTTAATATCACTGTTATGAGATGAATGCTATGCTGTCCCCATGTACAGATGGCCATAGAAGCATAACTCCCACTGTTCTTAGATCCAGGACACAGAAGAAATGGAACTTTATTTCACACCTCCAATTTGTGGTGTGAAAGCAGTGTGCCCTGTGGGAACCTCACCTCTGCTGGCTTCTGAAAGTGAGGGGGGGTGGAGCATAGTATTAATTATTATGAAATTGCTTTGTGTTGTAGATACCCAAATATAACCAAGGAGGAAATTATCTTTACTAATAAAATAAGGCAGATATGAAAGCTCCACACTTGAGGGAACACGAATGGTCTTATTATCTAGCTTCATGATGGTAGTAATGCAATTCCATCTCTATTTGCATTCCAGTGAAATACTGCTATTTATTACCTTGTGTTCTGCCCTTTCTGCATTGCAAAAGCCCACACCCTGCTGCAGAAGTCCTCACAGAATGTAAGGAGACTGTAGAGGAAGCATGCCAGTCCATCCAAGCGAGTTCTTAGTTTCCCATAAGATCTTCCCTTATAAACAGTAGACTGGTCATTGAGATAAAGGAGTGCCAATCACAATGGGAAGGTTTCATCTTCTAATGCCATGACCTTTGTTTCGCAGGAGAGTCACCAACTCACTTCTGTGTCCTTGAAAGTAAAACAGCCCATGTGTGTGGTGCACATCTGTCACCCTAGGACTTGGGAGTGGAAGGCAGGAAGACCAAGAGCTACGGTTTGAGGGTAGCCTGGTCTACATGATATACCGGTTCAAAAACAATTGAAAACAAGAAAACTAACAACAAAACCAAAAAGAAATAAAGCAGACCAAAAAAAAAAAAACCTGCATATGGAAGAGAAAATGTGCTTTTAATTTTTAGAATGCGGAGAAGATACTAAATTAATTATAGTTCCAAAAAGTAAATTTTATAGACTCAAGCTATAAACTTAAGATGAGGTGAACTGGCTCACCTGGAGGGAGAACTACTCCCATTTGTTCACATGAGCTGGAGGACCAGGAAGTGATCAATCAGAACGTCTCAAATTTGCTCTTTAAATCAGTATCATTTCCTGTAGAGGAACTACCAACTTTAGCCAACTTCCTTAAAAATGCTTTGTTACTTCAGAGTAATTTGAACACACACCAGGGGCTTATGTTTCATTTCTAATATTTTTATTAATTCTTTGAGAATTCCATTCGACATATTTTGATCCTATTAACCCCTACTCCTGCCATCTCTTCCCAGATTCATGCCCAGCGCTCTGTCTCCCAACCTACCACTCAACTTTGTGTCTCCAGCGTGTTTGGTGTTTTGTTTTTTAAATAACCCCTTATCCAGTTTCTGCTGTGTATATGCTTGTGAGGGTAAGGCCACCCACTGGCATAGGGTCCACCTACCAGAAGCCACACCGTTAGTGAAAACTGACTCTACCTCCCCCAAAGCCATGAAGTACCCACAATTCCTCAGTCAGGGGTCAGGTTTGTGAAGCCCTCCCTTCTCCAAGCTAGACCATTGGATAGTTGGATGGGCTCCTGTTTCTTAAAACTCGAGTCACTTGAAAGTTCAAAACACAAAAGGTGGCTGTTTTGTGCCTTGCCAAGGGACCTAAACTCTTAGGGAGGAAGAGTGAGGTGAGGAGGTAAAGACGAATCACTGACCAGCAGGAACTCTTTGTAGGACTTGATGCACCAGATTGGAACTGTCTTCTCCTCACTCCTGCGTTTGCCTCTAAGGGGAATAACTGGGAGCCCTAAGAGGGCTCACGGCCTCCCAACAGATGAGATTTAGAATGAAGTCCTCCAGCATTTCAGCCTTTCTACCAGAGTAGCTAAGATGGTCCTTAGTTAGCTGCAACCTGAGAAATATCAGTGGTGTGTATGATCTACCCTGTTAGTTCCCGCAGAGAACTATTGTATTACAACCAAGAGATGTGCAAGCAAGTGGAAGCTGGCCTCTAGGTAGCTTAGCCCACTCTGTGGCACAGTGTACCAGCTCAGCCTCCGTTTGTGGGATGCCGTCAAATGGAGGAACGAAATTTGTGTCCTATCTTCGAAGAGTTAGGATCCTCCCTAGGAATGAAGGGATGTAGGGTGCCTGAACACGGTGCTATAATCTTGCCATAAAACATTGGTAAGCAGACACTGGGAAAGGATGCAATAAAAGCCACGAACTCACCTCCCTGCCTCAAAAGTGAACCACGTGGTGTCACGTCCATACCGCCGCAGGGCGCTTAGCGGCCAAGAGATGAGTTTAACTCTGGGATTCTGGATATCCCAAAGACAGATGTACTCATATGTGATCTGCAAGGCACATTCGCCGTGTACATCTAAGTTAGGAGACGGCATCAAACACACATGGAATCTCTCTGGAAGGAAAACAAAACGTTAGTCTAAGATCCCCAGAAATGAAACGGCAAAGACATCTCAGGAACACAAAAGCATTAAAAAACATGTACATGCTAGGGTTTGATGCGGCACTCAGGAAGATAAAAGTTATAAATGAACTGCCACAGGAAAAAAAATGAGTTTTTAAATGCAGGTGCGATCACACAGCATAATGATACACTCTGGGTGTCAACATGCACTAAACACTATTTACATGAACAAAGATCATCTCTAGTCCTTTTCAATTTGCATCATGGAAAATAAAACGTATGCCAATAAAAGACCAGAGCCATGAAACCGCTGAAAGCAATTTTGCCCCTGCAGAGTGCACATTAATTACACCTACACTTTCATACTCACAAAAGGTACAGGTGCGAAAGGATGTGTCTGTGATGTGTGGTCCTAAAGGAACACTGGTCAGCTTACGGTTCTATGATCAACTCAAGAAAACTGTACCCCAAATTATTTAAACCGTGCTCCACAGTAACAGCGTGTAATTGTGAAGATGTCAAGGGATATTCTTCACGTTTGACCAAATAAGTTTCTTTAGCCAACTCTGTAAAGAGATAGCCCTTTGCTTCCGGGGTGACAGTTGAAAATGTCACCAAGGCTGGGATAACCTAGCTGGTGGCTGTAAATAAGATCTCACCTGCACACAGTTACACTGCTTTTATTATTGCTATAAATTCATTAACATAAAAAGTTACAGAGTCAAAAATCTCTAAATGAAATGTGAACAAAAATACCTTGGCATCTGCAAGAACAATTCTATCTATCCATCCTATAGTAGGTCCCAGACTTCTGACAAGATAGTGTGATGCTAACGATTGTATATTGGGAATGTTCAAAATGAGCTATTCTATAATAAGCGAAATCATCAAAATCTCTATATTTTATTTGGTTGTTAAATATTAATATTAAGATTGTGTTCGTGAATGGGCTTAGACACTTGCTATTTAAGTTTATAAATTTATTTTAAATTATCAATAACCAAATATTGAGGGCTTTCTAGAAACTATCATGAAACACATACGTCCCTTGAGAGTTCTGGACCCATGAATATAAAGTTTTTTTTCAGTAAGTCAGAGGTAAAGGGGATCATTGTTAATGGATTCTCTTAGAGGCAAATTGATTTACTATAAGATAAATTAGAGGGGCTGGGGGAGGAGAGAGGCCAGTGGGGAGGGTGCTTGCCTAGCATGCTTTTGGTGAGAAACCATTTTAATCATACTTATTTAAAGCCCTACAAAACAAGACTATAAAATACTTGCAAAGAAATACTGGAGTTCTGTAGAGCCCATAATAAGTGAAAACCCAAATTCACAAAGCTGGCAGCATAAAAGGAAACCTTAGGCATGGTTCTTAATTTGAATTTCAGCACTGTGCATTTCTACTATGCCACAGGCAGAAATGTCTGAAAGCTAAGTGCTGATCTGGCCATTCTAGAGAATAATAGCAATCAAGCCCTACCGTGCTGTCAAAGTCCAGGACTGTGTCCCCAAGACCCTGGCTAACTCCCCTTTGTCCAACCTTACACAGACTGGCTGAACCACAAAAGGAAGGTGAATAGCCAGGGGAAGTGACTTCACCTCTCTGTAGCGCTAGCCCACAATCTGGCAAGAGGCTCCTCTGCACAAGCTGCCACTTCCAGGTCTTGATCAACAACAGTTGTATGGTGACAGAGTGTGGTAGGTACAGTACATTCCGGTGACAAGGACTGTAAATGTGTCGTGAAGATGGCATTGCTTGGGAGGGAGCACGGTTTTAACTAACAACTTGAGTGTTCATGGAGACTACCAACGCAATTCCACCTCAGTCGTGTCTGCCATCCATCCAGGTGACCCAGAGCCCCCGCCATTCTGACAAGAGCTCATAGATCAAGTCAGGCTTTGAAGCAGAACCGTGGGATCCAATCCCCCCAACCACTAGGCTGAGCTATTTGGAGATGAAGCAGTTATTCCAGGCTCAGACTATGAATGAACATTGATTTTTGCTAAAGTGTTCATGAATATTTTGGTCATTATTATTTTAAAAGATTTATTCCTAGATGCTGTGTTGAGCTGAGTTGGCTCAGGGGTTGAATTTTACTTTTAAATCACAGTTTTTAAGTGGGTTTAAACTTGATGAAATATTCAAGGTTGGGGTTAAGTTCTATTAAGTATTGGGCAGTGTTCAAACATATTTTAAGTGAAACAGCAAGGTGACAATGATCACACTTTAAAGTCTGATCGTAGTAAATGGAGACCTACAATGATAGTCTAGATTCAAACCCTTATACTACATTTGGAACAAGATGTTTAGCTCATCTACAAAATGAGGGAACTCCTACCACTGATGGAGTGGGACTCCTGAGTGAATGTGACAGCTGAATATTCATAAGCATCTTCCATTCCATTGGCACACCTTGTAGTCCTCAACATTTCTGACTGAAACCATTAATGTGGCTATTTTTTCTACTGTAGATTACAGAATGTTTGAGGAAAACATTCACTGCATCATTTACATAGAATGCTATTATAACTTCTTCATTCATATTTAAAACTCAGAACGTATAGTATGAGGATGCCTTGTGTGTCATCATATGGGAGCAAAACAGTTTAGGAGAGAGATGGGCGGTGAAAACTTTGCCTACGTACCACTCTGCTCACGTTCCACCCCAGTAGCCAATAAATCAGGCTCCCCAAGGCTGATGTCATTGATCCTGGTCCCCACACACTCCATCTGGAGAACTTTGCACCATTCATCTGCCTCAAGATCTGTGGAAATGGCAAAAACAAAACAAAAAACAAAGACCCCACAAAGATCTGTTATCCTCTATGCCCTGTTCTCAAAGATAAAGGCCAAAGACCCCAACCCCACTGGCCTCAAACAGACCTGATTCACAAGCAAAGGTCTTCGAGGTGTCGTCATTGAAATAAATCCCTATAGCATGTTTCTTGGTACTCTTTGGCAATCGGGCTACGTTTTTCACATTGTTGAGTTCTGTAACCTGAAAAAACAAAAATTGGAAGTCTGGTCACATGCCTTGCATGAACACTTCCCACCCACATGAGTACAATGAGCTCATCAGCTGTGAGCCCAGTGTTCACAGAACGTATCTACAGATATAAAGACTAAGCATAATTTAGGAGGGTGAAAGCAAAGGAAGGTGGTCCAGTCCATCACTAAATTATCCCATCAGAAGTGAAAGGTCAAGAGATCTCAGAATCATCCCTATGATCAGTCATCAATCCACACATCACACCTCAGAAACTCCCATCACAAGCTTGGTACCACTCTCTCTGACTTTGAGCTCATTGGTGCCTATGAGTCTCAGTTTTGGAATATGAGAACACTGCACAGGGCCATCCTGTTCACATCACTCTGGGCACTCCCTTTCCCACAATCTTGCTATTGGCACTTAGACAAATCTCTCCCTCCCAGAGGACGCTAACTCACAATGCCTCCACCTCCACCATGGAAATTAGGCTGGGGTGAGATCCTGTCACACTGGAAGGGCCTGCCAGGAGGAGGCTCATGTGGCTTCCTGGTAAGTATTTATTTACAAGATAAATAAGCCTTTCACAGCGGCAAGCTTAAACTCCCCTTAACACCCCCTTAACTGTTATACAAAGGAATATGCGTCCCATCAATCTTGGCCTGCAGTGATGCTGGACCACCTCTTCCATCTATTACCCTAAATTCAATAAGTGCCTGGCTTAGGAAATACCCGGGAAGAGAAATAAATACCCTCCATGGGCACATTAATCTGATCATTTCATTTTCCAGACTTCTAACCTCCAGTGGCCCTTCTTATAGTATAAATGCAAATTTATCCGCTTGAAAAGCCACACGGTGCCCCTCAGAGGCTTTTCCCACTCCAGCATCTCCAGGGACTCTGCAGGACATGGCTTACCCTCCGTCTGCAACAGACCCTTCAGCATTCACTACACACAACGGCTCGTTGGCGTTGTGTGTTTATTTTTGTGCCTAAGCTGCTGCCATCTTTATACAATTATTTACTTGTTTCCCTACTTCCACGCTAAACCGGGGGATCCACTGTGCGAACAGCACGTCATCTTTGCAACCTCCAGATCTGACTTGGAGACTTTATTGCCAATACTTAACACCTCCAAGATCTCCAGATCCCTGTGTCCAAATGACCATGGCGACCCTCTGTGTCCTCCACATGGAGCTAACTCTCCAGCATGCGTCTACCATGTCCTCAAGCTTTCTACAACTTTCTAGCCAACTGGACTCTGCTCTGTGCAAGAACAAGCCATGTGGCTTCCCAGGCTAAGAGCCTTCCCTTCTTTCTCCTTACCTCATACCAGGCACCCTAAAAACCTTAATTTAGTTAGATCTCAGCTACTCACCGATTCCCTATTGGAAACTTCATCCCAATATTCAGCCTCTCCTAAGCTCCACTGCCAAGGCTTCCTTCCTGAGCCTCCAGTAGGGCTACAGGAGCAGTTGGCTTGGTTCTTATCTTACCTAAGGAGGAGTCAGTTCCTCCCAGCAGCCACTGTATTTCTGTCCATCATTGTTTCCCAGGTCTAGCATATAGTGTGTCTGCAGGGAACTATAGACAATCTGAGTGAGTGAATTGCCCAGTGAATGCACACTGTTGACATGGACACCGTCATGACCACAATTCCAAGACCTCAGACTCATGGGACCTTTGCAGAGTGAGTTCCCCATATGAGTCAGGCTCACAAGGGTTCTCTCGGTTCTCTGAGGTCCCGGTATGAGTGTTTGCACACCAGTGTGTAAAAGAACAGCAGCTGCAGCATCCTCCTCCCACATGTTTAGAGCCTGACTGCTCCCTGACAGAGACCTCCAGACCAGCCACCTCCTCCTGCTGGGTCGTGCCTCATAGACACAAGAAGGTTCTGGGTCGCTGAGGTAGCCAGAACCCCACCTGATCCCACACTGTACGCGTGTCTGGTTTGTCTGCAATTTCTTCACTCCTTCGCTGCTCCTAGTGAGGGTTTTATGCCACCAACCTTGTCCTCCGGTTAGAAGTCACTCAACACATGGACTCTATGAGCAAGAGACTCACCCAGAGACGTTAGTAGAAGCCCACTTCCCCTTGGGAAGAATTCCCTGACCTCTATGTGAGGTCATTATTCCCATCCCTAAGCTGCCATATATGGGACTTGAAGCTCTAGCTCGGTTTCTGTTGTTCTAACCCCTCTGTCTCCAGCACCCGGGGAGACTTGAGTTATCTGGCAATGGCTTTCTGCTGGATGGCATCAAAGGATCCGACCCTGAGGCAGCACACACCGAAGCTCCCATAAGCCACATTCTGGGCTTGGTCTTTCCAGATGTATGCCTGCTTGATCTTCATAAAAGCCTTGGAGATTGACATTACTATTATCTGAGATTGACGTTATATTATCTATCGGCATTTTTTCTGATGGGGAAACTGAAGCCGAAGAAGGTTAAAATCATGCGACCAAGTTCGTGGCTAAAAGTGGCTGAAGTAAGTTGTGGTGTGGAGCAGAGCAATGGGCATGGTCGCCTCATCTAAACACTGACTAATACTTCAAGGCTCTCCGCCTCCAGGCCTCACCTTCTGCCAGAAGGTGTGAGTCTTTTTAACATGACACCTTGCCTTTGGGACACAGGTAGGACCTGCGTGTGCCAGGCTTTAGGCCAGCCCTCCCCTGAGACAGGACTTAAGGGAAGTCTGAAAAACAGCTAGGACTTTGAAATATGTCTCTTCATTACATATCCATTAAGGGGCCAAGAGGAAGACATAAGTCACCGGAAACAGCCAGGAAATGCGGGAGAATGGCATGAGTCAGAACACAATTACCCGTTCTGGAAATTGGTTTTGGTAATAAGCAAAGCAACACCCCCGTTCACTGCTCCAGGGAGGAGAGTGAGTGTTCAAGGCGCAGGCAGAGTCAAGACTGCACGTGACCAAGGAGGACTGCTTTCCAAAGCAGCGGCATATGCCCAGCCCAGAGCCGCACTCTACTGAGCATGCGCACATTCCTACCTACACTACCCCCCC
>NW_022196897.1:157041866-157047664 GCF_008632895.1 Mastomys coucha | reverse complement strand
CCCCCCCCCCGGCCCCAACCCCTTGCTCTCAAAAGACTTGCAGTCTAGACAAACTCATGCCAGACCCTTGATCAACATACGTGCTAAAGACCATAACTACCCTCCACAGGCACCTTTGTTGTGTTGTGAGACCTTTCAAAACGGTATCTATTTTTGTTTCCCATGTCGTTCTACAAATGACAACTCGGGAACTGTCGTTCTACAAATGGATGAGCTGCTGTGCTTTTTACAAACAATTCACCAGGGATGATTTGGGATTTTGTTTTCTTTTGTTCTGGTTTTTGGTTTTGCTTTTTTTTTTTTTTTTTTTTTTTTTTTTTTTTTTTTTTTTTTTGTGGCAAGGGTGAGTTTGACGAGGTCTCAGAGTTTTACTTGATATAACTGCTTTTTGAATTGGGGATCCAGACTTGTACCTAAGCAGCAGCAGAGGTGACTCTCATAGATTGATTTAAGTGACCTAAAAGAGGATGGGCAACAGAGCTTACACTCTCGATGTGACTCATTCGGGTAACCTTCAACTTGACGTTCTTTGCAGTCCGGTGGCTTCTTTTCTGTTGCTATGATAAAATACCCTGACAGGAGCCAGTGAAGGGAGAAAAGGCTTGTTTTGGCTCATGGTTACAGAAGGGATATTGACCACGGTGGCAGGAAAGCATGGAGGAAGAGTGACGCCATCCCAGAACATTGCTTTGGCAGCCCAGAATCAGAGAAAGAACAGGAACTATGGCCCGTCCGTCGAACCTCAAAGCCCACCCCCTTGAGTGTGGCCCCATATTCTGAATGCTCCATAACTGGGGAAAGGGGCGGAAGGTGATCAACCCCCATTAGATGGGTCCTCAGAGGAAGGTTCCTAAACCAGGCACTGGGCCCCCACAGACTGAGTAAATGCTCTCTTTGGGTTAAGTGGCATCAGCCTCTATAGACTGTGAGCAAAAGGGATAGCCTCAGGACACCCAGGTCCAGAATGTGTAGGCTGTGACTGCAGGTAAGT
This sequence comes from Mastomys coucha, assembly GCF_008632895.1. Classification (NCBI taxonomy): domain Eukaryota; kingdom Metazoa; phylum Chordata; class Mammalia; order Rodentia; family Muridae; genus Mastomys; species Mastomys coucha. The sequence goes on along the minus strand of NW_022196897.1, from coordinate 157,046,673 downwards.
CACATTTTCCCTTGTCACAGCTTCCCACCCCCTCCTGCCCACTGCGCCATGACTAATTCTAATCTCTAGTCCAAAATAGGGTTAATTCCCACTGTTTTCAACACGTCTCTCTGATCTGAAGCCATCATGTTTATCCTGACAATCTTTCCTAACAGAACGCTATCTCAAATCTGCCAAATCCTTTACAGTTTACTAAGGCTATGAATGCATATTTCTGATATGCTCCTTGTTATAGCCGATGTGCAAGACTTTCCCACTGTGGATAGAACATAAGCTTAGAGAGCAAAGCCACTCGTGTGTGTGTGTGTGTGTGTGTGTGTGTGTGTGTGTGTGTCTCCATCCACTCAAGCCTTTTGATTGTAGTTTTTCTCACTATTTTGTGACTCTTCAAGTCAGGGTTGGGAAATCCAAGATGAATCTCAAGATGTAAGAAAATTTGAGGTCATCTGTAAATGTCATATTCCTCTGGGAGTGGGGGAGAGTTACTCTCTTAAGGCTGCTAAATTTGACCAGCATGCAGGAAAGATCTCCCTACCACCCATAAATCCACTTTTTAAGTGGACAGAACAGACACTTGCCGTGAGCAGCTGGCAAGGAAAAGCAAATAAATAACGAAGCCCTATGGCTCCTTTCCTCCCACAAAACACCAGGTCCAGAACATACGAGTCAATCCACTTTCCAGAGATCGAGAAACCAGGCAGGGGCTTCTGGTCTCAGAAGGGTGTAAAGCCCATCCACACGACAGCTCTGGAGAAAACAAAACACGAGGCACTTCCTCACCACATCCTCTCACACCAGCTCAGTAGAGGGAGATGGAAGAGAGTGCCCAGCGCCCACCTGCTTCCCCTTAGGCAGGAAGACCAAAGACTTACTGAAACATGGCCGCAATGCTCAGACGTTTATGAGGAAACAGTACTAACTGACTTCTGATGACTTGCCAGATCCCTAACAGGGCCTAGCAGAAGATTTGAGAGGGCTCTAGAAACAAGGAAATAGGGCAGCTAATCCCCATTGCAAAGCACCCTCAGTGTGGCCGTCAGACAGGAACGGGTGCCAGCAGTTACAGGCAAGTGGCAAAAGTTGCGAGCTGCTCAGCTAGAAGGCGCGTGCACGAGTGTGCAGGATGGGCACCATCACAGAGGAGGTTTACAGGCTTTGGGATCTCCAGCCCTGTTTTTTCCCATCTGAAGGCTGCCTGTCAAGACGGGAGAGAGTGGCTGTTTTCTTCCAATGTGCTGACCCTAACATGAAGTTCCTAGGCATGGAAAGAATAAAAGAAACAGATCCCAGAGAAAGGTGCTCACTACATCCCTAGAAATCGATGCTAAAGAAACAGAGATATATGAATAACATGATAAGTTATTAAAAAATTAATACCTTTACATGTGCTCAGGGTACTGGGTGGAAGAGGCTGAAGAAGTCATGAGCCAAAAAAAATTTAACAAAATACAAAGGAACGAAGAGAAATGTTAGAACTTGAGGAAATAACAACTGAATGGAGAAATTCACCAGTGAGGAGGGTTATAGGTTGTTAGACTGAGCTAGCGTCAGCTGGAAGAGAGAAATCACCTCCATTAGATCAGCGTGTGGGTGAGTCTGTTGGAGTATTTTCTTGATCAATGGTTAACATGGGGGTACCAGCCCACTCTAGGTGATGCCACCCTTGGGCTGGTAGTCTTGGAAAGCAGCCTGAAAGCTGTCTGAGCAAGCCATGGGGAGCAAGCCAGCCAGCAGCACTGCTCCATGGCCTCTCTGTCAGCGCCTGCCTCCAGGTACCTGCCTCAAGTCTTGCTTTGGGTTCTCTTGATGATGGACTGTAACCTTTAAGCCAAATAAACATTTTCCTAAACCAGGTTGCATTGGTCAGTGTTTGATCACAAGCTGGAGCAGAAGTTCAACAGAAACTTGACAGAGAAGATAGAAGAATCAGTCTCAACACGGGTCGTTTGACATGATCCAATTAGACTGTGAGACCAACATGTGCACTTAAAAAGTTCCAGAAAACAAAAGGAAGGGACTGAGAAATTCATCTGCAGAATGACCTAACCCTCCTCAGTGTGTGGAGAGGGAAATGGACATCCAGAGAAAGCAAGTCCAGAGGAAGCTAACTAGCGCAGATACAAAGAAACCCACAGCAGAGGACTAGCAAGGGAGAGCCTATTATAATCTCAAATCCTGACGATAGAGAGGAAACTTTGAAAGGGAAAAATAAACTGGACCACCCAAAGATCATCACAAGAATGGACTGATACAGCCCCAAATGAAAAAATACACTATTAAGCAACGATTCTATATCTGGCAAAACCGTCCTTCAAAAATTAAAGGAGAAATAGAAGGTTTCCTACATAGAAACGGGAGAATTCACCACTGATTACCTTGCAAGCCATGCTGAAAGGGTCTTCCAACTGGAAGGAAAACGAACAGAAACAGGAATGCTTGAGATTTGCTGATAAAGGTGTCGATAGACAAATACATACTGCTATAATAATGCAAGCGTGTATTAATTTTTAATTCTGGTGCAGAAGCAAAAGAGCAGGGACCACTATAACCATAAAATATATTAATGTGTATGCGACAACATGAAATGTATTTTTACACTGGTTTTCTAAAGCAGAAGTTGAAGATGATAAGATTTACATGATTTTATTATTGAAGTTGTTATTAGGTTAAAAAAAACTAATTGCAACTAAAAATACTTTCAGCCCCATCATAATCACATGCACAACTCGCCTCATAGGAGATACACAAAAGAACAACAACAATAACAACAAAAACCCACAAATGACAAAGACAGCAGAAGGTAGCCAGGACAAAGGAGACTCTGGCATGCAGAAGGCTCAGAATGCCAGTTACAGCTTACACATTGGTAACTACTAGAGGTGTAAACATATTAAACTCCCCAATCAAGGGCACATAGCATGGATTAATGATCAAGCCCAAAGCTAAGAGTCACTTCATACTCAAGGACACGGATAACCGGAGACTGAGACACCCATCCCGTTAAGATGAATTCACAAAGGGGGGGGATGGCCATATTTCTGTCATATAAAATAAACTTTGACTCAAAAAGCAAAATGCATTACAGAACACAAAAGACGCTATATGGTAATCAAGCATTAGTTCCTCCCAAACATATGACAGTTATAATTCTAGGCACCTCACAATGGAATAAGAATAAACCTCAGTACAATAATGGGGGCACCCACATTTAATAGTAGACAGAGCATAGGACAGAATACGAACAAGGGAGTAGGGTGTTTGTACATCACTGAAGAGCAAATGGCGCTACCAGACACAGACAGCAACTTCCACCAAACGTAACTGGATGAACACATATTTCTTCCTGAGTTTAAAGAGAACATTCTCCAGAACAGGCCACAAGCCAACGATTAATCTCAGCAACTGGGAGGCTGAGGTAGGAAGATCGAGAGGTTTGAAGCCAGCGTAGGTGACAGAAATCACATGGGGAAAAAATTCCAAATATGTAGAAATAAAATGCTGTCCTTAAACAGATAACTGTTCAAAAATGAAATCAGAAGGAAAACTTAAAAATCTTTTTAGATAAATCAAAATGCAGACACAGCATGCCATACCTGCATCCGACAGTGAAGACAGTACTCAGAGGAAAGAGCAGGAGCAATCTGTACAGTACAAGAAGAGACATCGCCAAGCAAAGCAACATTTTACCACAAAGAACTTAAAAAGGAAATGGAAAAACTAAGCCCAAACTAAGCAGATGGAGGCAATAAAACTTACGATAGAAATAAATTCAGTAGTAAATAGGAAAGCCATCTAAAAATCAATGAAAGTAAGAGTTGATTTAAAAAATGTCATCAGATTTGAAGATTCTTAGACAAGGGTGGGTGAAGGGCTGTGTGACTGATAGAAGATGTGTGTGGGGGGGGTTCTCCTAAAATAAATAAAATCAGAAGTGTATGGGAACAACATAACTGGCAATAGAGAAACAGAAAGAACTTTAAGACGTTCCAATGAGCAGCTAAATACAAAGTATGCTACAAAGGTTAATTATGAAGAAGTAGAAAATCCAAAGACGTGCAATAGTCCAGAAATCCAACCACTGATAACTATAAAGAAATTTTTGATCAACTAAAGTCCAGAACCAGATTATTACACTGGTAAATTCTATAAAATACTTAAATAAGATGTAGAATTTCAAAGGCTTTCAAAAGTTGTAGAGGAAGGAACAATCAGATTGCATTTTATGAGACCAGTATTACCTAATCCTGAAGCCAGATAAGGCCATTACAAGGAAAGAAACATGAGCCAATGTACTGTTGGTAGAGATGCAAAACTATTAACAAAATTCTAGCAAACTGACTTTGGCAATATGATAAAAATATCACATCTCACACATTCGTTACTGAGATTGGATTTACTCCCGGAATTCAAGGATGGTTCAACATAAGAAAAAGAACCAATGTAATATGAAATGTTAAACCACACACACACACAAAAAAAACCCATCACAAATAAATAGTCAATAAAAACATTTGAGAAAACTAGTATACTTCACATTGGTAACAGCAAAAAGTCAACAAGCTACAAATGGAAAGAAATGATCTCAGCATAATGAGAGTCAAACATGAAAAGGCCGTATCCAACAATATGCCCAGTGGTGAAAAGCTGGGGAGGCTGGTCAAGAATGTGTGAGCTGTCTACCAGGCGAGGGATGAGAATCTAAAACATATGAGGAACATCTACAACGTGAAAAGCTGGGGAGGCTGGTCAAGAATGTGTGAGCTGTCTACCAGGCAAGGGATGAGAATCTAAAACATATGAGGAACAT
>NW_022196897.1:157022086-157039420 GCF_008632895.1 Mastomys coucha | reverse complement strand
TGTCTACCAGGCAAGGGATGAGAATCTAAAACATATGAGGAACATCTACAACGTGAAAAGCTGGGGAGGCCGGTTACCTGTAGGTTAGTGAAGAATGTGTGTGAGCTGTCTACCAGGCAAGGGGTGAGTATCTAAAATGAGGAACATCTACAACTCAGTAATAACAACAATGAGAATCAATTTAAAAGTGGGCAAAAAGTTTGAGTGGTTATTTGCCCAAAGAAAGTACTGAATGGAAAACAGGTATTCACTACATCAGTAATCATCATGAAAATGCAAATTTGTTGAGGAAACAATGAGATAACACATTCATTAGAATGACTTCCATTTAAAAAAATGAAAGCTGAAATGTTTTGATAAGTATGGGTTTTGTGGGAAGAATGTAAAATGATTCAACAACTTATGGAAGATGCAGTCACTTTCAACTACTGAAAATTGAGTTACTACGTCTCGGCATGCCCACTTTAGGTATCTATCCAAGGGAATTCAAGACAGACTTGTTGATTTGGGACCTGAATTATGGAATAGACTTCTAGCTTCCATACCTGCCACAATGTAACCAACATCTGGTTAGACCCTATTTCCTTAAGGTTCACACACCTCCCTCAAATCACACTCCCACCTGGGGACAAAGCATCTAAATACACAAACTTGTGGGGGACATTTCGCCTTCAAACCCTAGTAATCAGGAGGTAGTATTGCCAGCTGCTATGCCTAAGGTACCATTATGCACAACAGCAAAGTGGGGGATGCGTCTATCGCCTGATGAATGGGTAAAGGAAACGGGGTGTGTGCAGGAAATGCGGTGCTACTCAGTCTTGAACAGAGGAGGCATTCTTGTTCCGTGACACCGAGGGAAGAAACATTTCATACTAATTGTGAAATGAACTCATCCCAGCCACACAAATACTCCCCGAGTCTACCTATGCGAGGAGTCAACAGCCACCAATAGAAAGTAGAACAGCGGGTTTATGGGGCAAGGGGAAAGTGGTTAGTGGCCGTTAAATGGGCAGACTTCCAGGCAAAAATCAGTAATTGTAGATCCGCAATACAAAAATACAATTTGCACATAATTAACAATATATTCCTGCATGCTTTAAGATAGGTTGGAGCACAATGAGTGTGAATTCTTGAGTTTGCTCTCCAACACCCTAATGTTATTGAGAGGGTAGATGCCGTTTTATGTGTGTGTATACCTGTGCCTATTTTACCACATATATGTCCAAAGCAACCATAATGGAGCTACAGAAAGTTAAGATTCTATTACTGAAAATCATGCTTTTTATTGTATTTTGGGAGGGGGGGTATTTTATATGTATAGGTGTTATGTATGCTTGTATGTCTGTGCATTATACGCATGCCTGGTTCCAAGAAGAGGGCATCAGATCCCCTGGAACTGGAGTTACAGACTGTTGTGAGCAGCCATGTGGGTGCTTGAAGTAGAAGTTTCTGGTTGTGTCCTGTGATGTGGACTCACGTGGTGTTTTGTTGAGGTAAGAACCATGGGAGGACACATGATGTTTGGAGAGTGTATACACAGGACTTAATGGACAGTAACTAGGCACTTGCATAACTAGCTGTGCGATGCTTCACTGGTCTATGTCTTCGCTGGTCCTCACTTCCTTGAGAGAGGCATGTCAGAGAATTTCTCCTGGTGCTCTGGCTGGTTCTGGTCACTCCTGCTGACTCGTGCTGATTCAGCGGAGGCCTGGTGGTTCCTGCTAGATTGTGTCACCACTGCTGACATGTGTTTGGTATCCTGACACTACTCAACTGAACTGCTGCTGGTATCCTAATGACGGAGATTGGAATGCCCACCCAAACTACTTCTAAACAGGTCCACCTCTCCTTGTCCTATTTACCATCTTCTCTCTTCCACATTTAGTAGGTGGGCAAGAATGGGGCTCAAAGCATTTGATAAGCCTTATTAGTTTTTCTTTTTAATCTAAGCCTACAGGTGCTGGGAACCAAACTCAGGTTCTCTGTAAGAGCAGTTAGTGCTCTTGGTCTCTGAGCCCTCTCTCTCCTTCGTTATATTTTTAATGTTAATTTCACTTTATTGCAAGTGATACTGAGTCTCAATTAAGGGCAATAGTAATTTTTTTTCTTTTATAGTGAATGTACTGAAACCAACAAAAGCTTTGAAGACGTAGCATGAACAAATAAATATAGAGGTGATTATGGGGGAAAAACCAATCAATCCCAAATAATAAAACTTTAAGGAAAACATCACCAATCTGTTACTAGCTCTACCCTTAGGAAAATGATTGTTCTATTTACACTCTCCTGAGTCAACAGGCCAAGGAGTCACCACTGAGACATCACTCAGAGAAACGGATTCTTACTGGCTTGGCAGAAGTGAACCAACAGGTCTCTGCAGAAACATGATTAAAATCCAGCTCCCGCTCAGTATTCCAGGGGTCACCACATGGAATGGGACCATTTGTTGTCTTTGTGACTTTGGGTTCCATTTCACAACTGTATTTCCATGTGAGAGAGACAACTGAACACTTCAAACTTCGTGGCTCAAGCCTGGAGCATCTGATAAGTGTGTCTTACGGGGCAAGATAATTCTGGAAAGGGGCACTAACATAAGCTCTAGGTACAAAGCTCTCCTTAAGGCCTGGAGCAGGGTGTGGAGGTGGGGTAGGCAGGGAGGGGTGGTGATGGGAGAAAATAGCAGCAGACCTCAAGCTTAATGTTATATAAACACGTCAAAACAATAGTAGGTAGGCAAAATTAAAAACCATAAGTAACTCCTGCCTCTTGGGGGGAGAGGGGCTGTTACCTATCTGGTTGGGGGAGGGGCTGTTATCTATCTGACTGGGGAGGGGTGTTACCTATCTGGTTGCTCTTTGCATGTAATAATGAGATACATTTGAGGTCTTTAACTTTCTCTTCTTTTTCCAGAATATATTTAAGGTCATTAACTCCAGAGATATTTCTCTTAAAATGGAGCCAAAATCTGTAGCTATCAAGAGAGACCAGAAACATCTACACGACTTACTGAAATCATCAATATTAAGACATTTTAAAAGTTTGATTTTTTTTTCTTCATAAATTGGATGTTTACTTTCAAAAGCCTAACATAGGCTTACATTTCATTTGATTTGGGGGATAAATGACTATGAACAAAATCTGAATTCAAAGAAGACCTCTTCTTGAAAGTTAAGTTGACAAAAGAAAATGATGTCTCTGAAGGAACTTTTCTTGTGCTTAAAGTATTTGTCTAAACATTGGTGTTGGACAAGAAAGGGCTAAGAATGGTTGTGCAAAAACTGTTCTCTCTCTCTCTCTCTCTCTCTCTCTCTCTCTCTCTCTCTCTCTCTCTCTCTCTCTCTCTCTTTCAGACACACACACACACATTTGAAGGTATTTAAACCAAACCAAAGGCACATTTTGTAGCTCACATCAAATGTTATCTTCAGTCACAGATTGGGTTATTTATTAATAATGGTTCACTCCTTCTAAACCCTTCCAACTGTTTTCTGATGGCTTAGACTTGGCCACCCAATGTGATTTAGTCAACAGCATGTGAGCTAAGCCACGTGTGAGAGGACCCTGACATGTGTGTGTAATTAGCTAGCTTCCTCTTCAGTTTCAGCTCGACAACACCTACCCCTACTCCTCCCTCCTCCTTCTACCCTTCCTTCTTCTCTTCCTTCTCCTCCCTTGGACTCAGCAGGCTGCAAGATCAAAACTGAGTCAATCTGTCCAACTGCCCTCACTCTACCCACAGCCAAACAGAGCCCTGATGGAACCAAGGCAAAAGATAAATATGTACTGTCAGAAGCCACCGAGACTTTGGAATTACCTCCATAGCAGATGTGGCTAATATATCCTCTATTTGATTTCCTTCTTGCCAAGACTTTTCAGAGTTTTATTCTCAAATATCACACCAATATTTGGTGATGAGATTGCTTCTTCTGTTTAGAAGGCTGGATTCCCTATCCAAATACAGAGCAATCGGGGTGGGGTGGGGGGCTATATTAAAACTTTGGTCATCAGTCCTACTTTAGAAATTGAGTAATTTAATATGATTTTCTCAAAAGAAATCTCAGAGTACGGAATAGCTAATCTTAAGCAGGGAAGAAATGCATCCCACCCTACTGCTAATCTCAACAGTGACGGTTTTATATCAAGTTGCCAGGAGGAAGGCCAATCATGCAACCAGGCCACAGAGCACTGCAGGATCTCAGGGGGATGTAACATCCTTAGTGACCACTGTTCAACAAAGTAGAGAGAGAGAGGTACTGAGAACCCGCCAAGTAGTGTAACTAGCGTTTCATAGGAAGAGGCAGGTCTGTACTCAGACTGGAGCTTCGGGCTTTGAAAAGCATATTTATCCTGAACGCGGACCACAGCACACACTTCTCACAAGCAGCGAGCTGCCGCAGCTGCTGCATGAGCAGAGGAGCATCTGGAGACCTCGACAGTTGCACACAACTGCGAGAGTGCAAACACTCTGACAGCCTGATGAAGGGAACGTCGTCAAGCGCTAAGCTGCTTGATCTTTATAAGGCATCATTTCAGCTGAGGATGAAGATCAGCAGAAGAGAGCAGGCCGAACCCTTGCAGAGGCTCTGCATGTGCGGAGAGCGTCTGCTGGCCTGGAAGCATGGTCAGTCTAAAGAGCTAACAACCCTAAAACAAAACCTGCTGTCCAGCCCCAGTAGCCACAACAGGGAAGGCAATGACAATGTGATAAAACCATACCTACCCCTAGGGGAGGAAAGTGGGCGTACAAGCAGGCCCAAAACACTAATTTCTAAGTTATAAGAAAGTGTCAGTTTAAGAACAAAGGTCTCAACAAGTAGCCCCTCCCCCACCTCTGCTGCTTCTTCTCAAAGGTAAAGGATGAGAAGGAGTTCAGATTCTCAAAAGCCCTTTCTTTCATGTGGACATACTTAACATTATGGTTTTAAAGCTCAGGATACCACAAACAGATCCTCCCTGTCAGGCCCGGCAAAGGGCCCACGGACTAACCACATCTGGTTAAACAACAAACAAACAAGCAAACAAACAAATGGGAAGACTTCACTCCTGTGAACCTTTACCTGCATACACACCTGTGTAGGTACCACCCACACCTATGAATAAACAAAACCAGTTACGGTCACTCTCTCCTCTCTGTGGCTTCCCACTGACCTTAACACCATTGGTTAGTTCTGTCTCTTAAAAACGATAAACAAACAAGCAAGCAAACAAACACATTCTTCCATGTAAATACAGTCACGTATCTTGTAATTTTTGGCTTCTGCGTTTTTTTCACATGCAGTCAAATGCGGACGAAGTGTTGGTGACAATTTCTTAAACACAGAACGGATTTTTTTTTTGCATAACATATTATTTACACTTTAAGAATTTTACACATGTATACAATATATTTTTCTCATGTGCACCCTCCGTTCTCCCTGCTCCAATTCATCTTGTCTTTTCTTATGACTCCTCCCAATTTAATGTCCTTTATAAAAATGTTAACTATAATCCACTGAGTCCTATTAGTAACATAGAACAGAGGCCATCCACTAAAGTATGGGTCAACCCACCGGACTACATACCCTTAAAGAAACCTTATTCTCCACCCTTGGCAGTCATCAACACCCAAAAAATAATTCCTCAGCTACGAGTGTCACAGGCTACCCCCCAACCCCCACCCACTGCTATAGGTTCATTGGCCTGATCCTGAGCAGGTCTTAGGCCACTAGCGCTGCTCTGTAGGACCACAGTGGTCCAAATATGTCTAGAAGACACTGCTTTGTCCTTGTCCACAAACTCTGGCCCTTACAGTCCTTCAGCCCCTCCTTCTGGGTATGGGGTATGATATAGATGTCCTGTTTGTGGATGAACACTCCACCAACATTTGTTCATTGTATTTAAGACCTGTTGTGAGTCTTATGGTGCTGATTATTAAGAAACACACAGTTGGATTATCATATTTATGCCACACCTAATATATTCATTTTACTATAAATGTTAAATGTATTTAAATTGGTGCTTATGATGGCTATTTAAATGACTACTTCCTCCCTCTGGTAGTCTCTCTATCTTTTTAGAATCCTTTATTTAATAAGAAACGTAGGCCAAGAGATGGTGGCTCACACTTTTAATCCCAGCCCTCTAGAGGCAGAGGCATGTGGATTCCTCTCTTGAGTTCTAGATCGGCCTGGTCTACACAGGACCTGACTCTGGGACAGCCAGACAAGCCAGGACTACCCAGAGAGAGAGAGAGAGAGAGAGAGAGAGAGGGAGAGGGAGAGGGAGAGGGAGAGGGAGAGGGAGAGAGAGAGGGAGAAAGAGAGGGAGAGAGAGAGAGAGGAAGAAGGGAAGAAAGAAAGGTGGAGGGAAGAAGGGGAGGGGAGGGAAAGCAAAGAGGAGGGAAGGAAAAAGGAAGGAAGGAAAGAAAGAAAGAAAGAGAGAGAGAGAGAGAGAGAGAGAGAGAGAAAGGAAGGAAGGTCTTCTCTGTTTCCTGCCTCCTTGTCTTTTCTGAGGGGATTTTGCATTTATGGTTTCTTTTGCAGAGATTTACTTAAAATACTTTCAACAAAACATGCCCAAAGAGAAACACAGCGATGTGTCAAGTCAACATTAACAACCTTTTCCACCTTGGTTCTATTTGCTTCCTCTCTTCTTCACATGCAGATGTAACATATTTGTGAATGTGTGCTCACATAAACACTCATTTGCAGTTGACATTTTTGAAAGTAAATTACAGTCATCTCACATATCGTCTCTACAACTCCAATAAGAATTCCTTACAAATAACAAGGTTCGCATTACTGAACTGCTATCCTCACAGTTAAGAAGGCAGGTGCGGATTCCTTGTTATTTAATTTATATCTCATACATTGAGCTCCCTGGAGTCCCACTGCTACTTCTCCAAGTGTGTCTACACCTACACTCATCACCCCAGTGTGGGACCCCATAAGGACTTGAAAAGGGTGTTTGCTCTTCTATCTCTGGGTCTCTCAGTTTCAAAGAGTCACCCCCACCTTTAGTAAATGATGTCTGCCTTCAGAAAAGATTGTGTCTGACTTCTTATGGAATGTTCCACGTGCTAGACTTTTTCATTTTTCCCAATGATGCCTCTACTTCTATAATAGATGTTACATCTAAAAGTTTAGGATAAGCATTGGAGATGTAGCTCAGTGGTGGTGCACTTGCTCAGTGTGTACAAAGTTTTACACTCTGTTTTAGCACATTGGTCAGTCAGTTAGTAAGTAGGCAGACAGGAGATAGATAGATAGATAGATAGATACATACATACATACATACATACATACATACATACATACAGTAGATAGATTAGATAAATAGATAGCTGATAGGTAGATAGATGATAGATAAATAGATAGATTATAGATAGGCAGATGATAGATGGACATATAGACAGATGGATGATATTGATAGGTAAGTAGATAGATAAAGAGATGATAGGTAGGTAGATAGATGATAAATAGATATATAGATAGAAGATTGACAGATAAATATATGATATATAGATGATATTGATAGGTAGGTAGCTAGATAGATGATAGACAGAAGATGGATATATATATGACATTGATAGGTAATAGACAGACAGAGAGATAGATAGATAGATAGATAGATAGATAGATAGATAGACAGACAGATGATAGGTAGTCAGATGGTAGACATAGAGCTAGCTAGTAGCTGTCAGTATAAACCTTTATACTGAGCCCACCTTATAAGTAGTGTTACACACCCACAGAAAAAAAATACTGTCATCCCTCCAAATCTCCAAAGATTCCACCAAAGGACCAGACCAAAACCCTTAAGAAGTTCAAGTATCATGAGATTGTGGAGTGCCGTCGTGCAGCCTACACAGATTCTTGTGTATACTCTAAACTATTTCTAGGCTACGTATAATTTCTAATACATTTAAATGCCATGTAAATAACGGCTGCTCTGTATTATTTAGGGAACCATGAGAAGGAAATAGGCCTGTATATGTTTGAGATAAACGTAACCATCATGGGCCTATGATATAACACAGGTAAGAGACAACAGAATGCCTTCTAGTGTGGCCCAAATAAATTCACAGACTCTGAGAACATGTATGTGCAAGAATATCATAATACTCCCACATGGGAGAGGAACATGTTAATCATGTGGAAGAGGCTGCCATTCCTCTCCATACTAAACACATTTTGAATTGCAATTGGGTCTGGAAATGTCCCCTGTCACTGGATTGTGTGCTCCCGGCCCCACTGCAGCATGCACCCTCAGGATCTACTGGAGGTCACCTGCACCCAAACTCTGTCCTTTTAACCCCACTGCCACATTACACTAGGTTAAATCCTGCCTGTGATCACCTTGTTCTAGATAAATACTAAACAAATGTACTTCTTCTGTTCCACCCCATACTGCTTTTTGTTAAGTCACATACCCCACTTATTGCTAGGCTCATTGGTAAGTCATTTTTTTTTTTAAATCTCAAAACATATATAGCTGATGAATTTGATCAATGAGCAAGTCCCACTATCATCTGTGTGTACACTGGCATAAATGCCCATCACACAGTGTTCTCTACACATGGGGGTCCTCCTTAGGCTATTGCCAGCATATCCCCAGGTGATATGTGTGGGAGGTCATTCCCTGTCCAATTACATTAAAATGTTAGTGCAGCAGGAGGCCTGTGATTGGAGAAGGAAAGGGGAGGCAGCTTGAAGAGTTGCAGGGACAGAGAGTGACTCAGAGGAGGGAGGAGGAGAAGCCAAGATGGAGGTGGATAGACAGGAAGAAAATCCTGATCCCGTGTGGTTTTAAATAGCCACAGGTGGTTATGAATATCATATAAGGATAGAATGATTGGGATAACTTGTCTGATCTAGGTGGGCAGCTTGTATCATTATCAGTTGGCTCTGAAATTATTTTGTGGGCATCTTGTGAATTGAGAATTTACTGATATATAAACCTGACTTGTTAATTATATAAGCTTCTAGAGTTTTGTTTTACTGGGTTACTGGAAGGTGGGACCACTGACCTCAGGGGTTTATGGCTGCGAAGGAACTAGGATTCCAGAGATAAACAATTGAATATGGTCGCTGCAGTACAGGGGGGCTAACTAGAGACAGTCAACAGGACCATGAGAATTGCTGGCAGTAGTGCTGGAGGCCTGTCGGCCTTTTTAAAATATTTCCCGCAACAGATATGTGTATATGTGTGTGTGTGTATGATATATATGATAGATGTGTGTGTGAGTATGTATATGACATATATGTATACATGTGTGTGTATGTATGTTTGTACACAGGTAGCCTGCCAAGGATGGGGTGGGGCATGTTTATGGACTCCAAGCCACCATCTATATGCGTGTTTTAGGCATTCCAGCAAGCATAGCCCAAGCTGATCACAAGCCCTTGTTCTTCTGTAGGACACAATGAGACTTGGGCACAGGAGGACAGGGGCATTCTTTATCCCACACTTCTGACGAGATAGAAATGGACAATGCTCTACTTCTCAAACCATTTGATAATTCCTGTCCTCCATCATGACCAGGCTCTGAAGTTCACGCCTCCATCACAGCATCTTCCCTTCAACAGTCTCTGGGCAGATGGTGTGGGAGGACCAACTCGCCTTTACTGAAGCAATGCAGGAAATAACAGAAGGCAGGCTCGTCGGTGCCATGCTTTCTGGCTCCGGTGTCTGATCGTGTTGGAAGGTACTGCCTGGAAGTCAGTCTGAGAAAAAAACTCTGATTCTCTCACGTCAAGATAGATCCCCACAGCAGATTTTCCTCCCACACTCCCTGGGTTCTCTCAGAGAGAGAGCCCACCTTCCACTGCTGCAATGCCAAAGCTGCTTCTGAAGAAGGTCTAGTGAATGGTCCCTGGCAGCTCCAGAGCACGCCTAGACACCTCTGCCACCCGGCCACACTCTCCTAATGACCTTTGCAGGGTCACTGTATTGGAGAGACCTAGGTCTAGCTGCGTGAAGTCAACCATAATGGATTGCATCATTTGAAAACCAGCCTGGTCTTGAAAGCCCTCTGGAGCTGATCTCACTCACGGGGCCTTTAATGACGAGCTGAAGCACATCCACCCTTTGCTTTTTTTTCATCCTTCACTTGGAAACCACGCCCAGCCACATGCCCCAACACTCTCCCGTGTCCCCTCCATGTCCACACAGTCTGTCCAATGGCACCACCACGGTTTTGCTCCACTTAAAACCGTGGTCCTCCTCCCCTCCCCCTTACATTCTTTTTCCTGATCCCATCTCTCTGGCATCAACTGTGTACACCAACACCGGAGGTAGGTAGTTCCCTTATGCTATTTCTTTTGCATCTTTCTCCTCCTCACTAGAGACAGGGAGTCATCAGTTTGGTTCTTCACTGTATCCCCAGTGCTGAGAACTGACTGTGACCTACGAGGAGCAGAGCACTCTTGAGGACTTGCTAAATGAAAGCTGGGACTCCTGGGGCAGACACTGTCATCAGATCCAGGGACCCAAGCAGAACGATGGCCATTTCAACGGTATGCTAAGGGCTGGACTCCTCCTAACTGGTAGCAAGGACACTGGGCTGGAATCAGGCCAGGCCGATTCCCAAGAATTGTGTAGATCAAGTCTACATGAATGAAAAAGAGGGGCCCAGGAGTCTAATCCACAAAGATCCAAGATCCCCAGAGTAAGAAAGGGACCCCCCTCCTTGTCTAGGGCCATCTGCAGAGCTCTGTGTAACAGACAGTCTAGTGAAATCATAATTACAATGTCTGGGACCAACATTTATCTAGTTCCCAATTACCATGCCAAATACCGAGTTATAACTACTTCATATCAATTATAGTCTTTTATTTTTTTCATTATGCTTTGTTGACTATATGAGAAAGTTGAGCCCTGAGGGTTTTAACTTGTCCCCACAACTGGTAAAGAGCAGAGACGGAAATACAAATACAGATGTGTATGGCACTACATACTAAGCCCACCCCCATCCCGTCCCAACACCAATGAAAGAGTGCAAGCAGCAAGGAGTCCTTCACTCTTCAGTTAGGACTGGGCATCCCCGTGGTGGGCTTCAAGGATAGGCAGAGGTTTATGAGGTGAAGAAAACAAATAAATTTCCAAGCAAAATAAATGACTCAGTCATGAACTGTAACTTGTAAGTTAAATAAAGTTTCTCTTGCCTCAAGTTGCTTTTGGACAGCGTGTTATCACATCACTGGGAAAGCAGTGTGCATGTGTATGTGTGTGTGTGGGTGGTGGTAGTGTGTTTGTGTGTATGTGTGTGTGGTATATGTGTGGGGTGTGTGTATATGTCTGTGTGTGTTGTATATGTGGGGCTTGTATGTATGTGTATGTATGTATGTATCTCTGTGTATGGAGTATATGTTGTGTGGAGTGTGTTTATGTGTATGTATGTATTATGTATGCATGTGTATATCTGTGTGTGTGGTTTATATGTGTAGGGTATGTGTGTGTACGTATGGTATGTATGTATATATGCATGTATGTATGTATCTGTGTGTGTGGTGTATGTGTGTGTCTGTGTGTGTGTTGTATATATGTGGTATATGTGTATGTATGTATGTATATATGTATGTATCTGTGTATGTGGTGTATGTGTGGGCTGTATGTATGTGTATGTATGTATGCATGCATCCATGTATTATGTATATATGTATGTATGTATGTATGTATCTGTGTCTCTGTGTATGTGTGTGTGTGTATGTGTGTGTGTGTGTGTGTGTGTGGTGAAATGGTTACTTTGTATGTATGTATGTATGTATGCATGTATCTGTGTGTGTGTGTATGTGTGTGGGTTGAAATGGTTACTATGTAGCCCATGTGTTCCCAGTACAATGAGTCTTCAGGATCACTGGAATCTTGAGATAAATGGCACCAGGTGGGAGCTGTGTGTAGCTGACAAGATCATTTATTGTGGCTTCGACCTTAGGGAGGCCAGGAATTAGAACAGAGGACAAGAAATGGGGTCAGGAGAGCCCAGCAGTCAACCGGCCAATGAGTGATGGTGAAGTCTTCCCTTGGGTTAGAGTGGGTCTAAGGAAAAGACAGAAAGCCTTAAGAACTAATTGATTACTATACACATTACCACGGGCCCATGGAAAGAAAGAAATACCAAACTTCTGATGTCTTTAAGTATGCCACCCAATTTAAAACTACTAAAAACAAGCTGCAAATTAATTTGTCTGTTTCAAAGTTACATGCCAGATGTCTCATCCGTCATAAATGATAGTATTTACTGAAAGAAATGTTTAACAGGCAGCAATTAGCAAAGTGGTCATACTTTAAAAGTTTAATTTGCTGTTAAGAGGGTTTTGCAATAACATCTTGGAAAACAATCGCGAATTACACAATTCAATTTTCCAAATGGATTATTTTGCAGCTAAATGAAGAAACGGTTGAAATTTCATCCAGAGTTTCAAGGGGCGATTCACTCAACTGGATGTTTGAAGGCACGTTCCCCTGAGGAACAAAGATGCATGCGGTGGAATTACCGGATAGGTGGGCACTGCCTGGGAATATTCGACCGTGTCCTGGCGAGCTGAAGTCTGAAGCCATTTAGGCAAACAAGGACCTGACTTCCAATTCTGCCTGTGTTCTGCTCATGGTAATTTATAGATGATGATTTATTTATGTTTACCAAGTGAAGATGAGAGCGCTGCCTGAAAGGAAGGCGCTTCTCTGCCTTGCCTTTGTCGGCTGAGTCCTAATTATTTTTTCCCTTGTGGGACCAAATGAATTAAGTGAGCAATTCACTTTGTGTATGCAAATTGCAAATCTCTGCAGAAGCCTCGAATTACTTCATTCTTAGAAAAAAAATGGAGGCCATTATCCTGCTGAAAAACGAAGAGGCATAAGCCCCCTTTCCTTTTGTAGGTCATCTTCAAAATGAACACAGTATGAAAATTGTCCCTTTCTGCACCCACCGCAGGCCCTGAAGTATTACTAAGTAACCCACTAAATTAAATTATAGTTATTATTATCGCATAATTATAGTGCTTCAAATTTTCGGGCACTCTTATAAACATTTCTATTTTAAAAAATTCAATAGAGTTTTATATAATGCATTCTGAAACTTTTAACTTGTTCATATGGCCTTTTCTATAAAAATAAGAATGGTTGAAAGACAGAGATGGTGGTTAGAGGGGAGCCAACACATCAAGGCACACTCAAGCTAAATGCAAAGTCCCGAGAGGAGAGCTTTGTCTCCACGAGAGTCTGTGCTCAGAGCCTCCAAACGCAGCGGTTTCAGGCGAACGTTTTCTAAAACACTTCTGAAGAAAGAGCAAGTCTAGACAGTTACGGCCCAACCCCTGTATTAGTGGGTTTCTGTCTCTCTAAAAATATCCCTGCACCCTTGGTCATGTAAAATAAGCTGGACTCGAGCCTGAAATGTGAACTGTCTCCCCAAGAGTGGTCTTTATTTGTACAAGTGCAATAAAAGGGATAAATCCATTTGTTCCGCGTCTTTCTCTTGATAGAGGTATCTGAGCTGCCGAAGAGATGCTGGGGTGCAGGAGACCTGGCAGAAGAGATGCTGGGGTGCAGGAGACCTGGCAGAAGAGATGCTGGGGTGCAGGAGACCTGCATAAGCCAGCTGAGGCTGTACCTTGCCAGGCAGCCTTCCCAGCGATGAATGCAGGAGTTAGCACAGCTTCTATACCAAGGAAGACACAAGTTCTTCATGAGGAATTGTTGTGGAGTAAGAGGACTTTGTACTCTGGAGCAGTTTTATTGGTAAAGAATACGCTTAAGTTAGCAGCAGGGAAGAGGGCGGGGGGGGGGGGGCTAGTAGCTGATGCAACCACACCATTTATGTCACAAGCCAAAATACTCTGAATACCACAGAAATTGTCACTACAACTTACACACAACCCAAGAGCATGAGGAAACCTGGGCTCAGAGTCCTTACACACATATGCAGTGAATGGCTCTATTCCCTAAAAAAGCACATCTCTCTATATATGAGAATGTGTTTCTGTATGTTTCATAGAGCAAAAGGTCTGAAAAGTCTCTATTAACCTACTAGCCATGTTTATGCAGACAGAGACTAGGGCCTGACGTCATATTTTGTTTCCTGTCTTATTACTAACTTTTCAGAATTGCTGAAATGTATTTCAAGGAAGATGTGAGATTTTATAAACATCATAAAGTCTAGCCTTGAGAAGAGAGGAGGATGAAGGGGGAGGCCACCTCTCCAGCACACCGTCATGAGCTAAGCCTCCATGGTTGGTGTGTCCGCGTCTCTGTACATGACCAGCTCAGCATGGACCCAGGAGAGTCACAGCGGAGGATCAGACAAGGCAGAGAGATTTCGAGAGATGACCACTTTTTGCCACGTGGACTAAGAAAGGTGCTGGGGTCAGGTGGTGTGGGGTAGGGTAGAGGTCTATGCAGAAAGAAGACTGCAAATTTGGTCACAGGCTGGATGTAGAGGAGTGTGATGGTTTGTATGTGCTTGACCCAGGGAGTGGCACTGTTAGGAGGTGTGGCCTTGTTAAAGAAAGTGTGGCCTTGTTGGAGTAGGCGTGTCATTGTGGGTGTGGGCTTTAAGACCCTCGTCCTAGCTGCCTTCAGTATTCTGCTAACAGCCTTCAGACGAAGATGTAGAACCCCCAGCTCCTCCTGCGCCATGCCTGCCTGGATGCTGCCGTGTTCCTACCTGGATACTAGTGGACTGAACCTCTGAACCTGTAAGCCAGCCCCAATGAAATGTTTTCCTTGTAAGAGTTGCCTTGGTTGTGGTGTCTCTTCACAGCAATGAAACCCTAACCAAGGCAAAGGGGAAGGGGAAGAGGAGAATCCAGGATGCTTGCTGGCCTCTGCTGTGCGTAGCTGCATGGATCTAAGCGCCAAACCACAGACCAGGAAACCACAGAATGGAATCAAGCTTAAGTGAAAAGAGAATTCATTCTGTTTGAAGCATGCATTGGAGCCTCAGCATGTGCTCCACTTTGCCTTACAAAAGGACCAAAGTAAGTAAAATAGGGATTGTTATCCCAGGCCACTCCCTTTCTCTACTTTCCTAGCTAGAGCTGTGGGTCTGGCTGGGCTCACAGCTGGAGAAAATATCTACACATAAGGACAACTGTACTTATGGAGCTGTGAAGTTATGGACGGGAGGAAACTTCCAGAATATAACCTGGTGAGCGATTTCCTGGATGAGCAGAGGATAGTTACAATGGGGATGTCTAAGCTTTGAAAGGAAAGACCAGTATAGATTCTGAGATTTCTAGAAGATGTACTGCAGCCAGCTACATCAAAATAGGAGGTGTTTAGAGAAAGGAAAACTAAATTAACTAATTAGTTAATTAATTAATAAAATAAAAATTACTGCAGAATGATTTTTGACCCAAATATATACACATAGATGAGAGGGCATGGGAACAGAGTACAAGAGAGGGAGAAAGGGAAAGAGAGAGAGAGAAGGGGAGAGAGAGAGAGGAGGAGGGGGAGAGAGAGAAGGAGAGGGGAAAAAGAAGAGAGAGGATCAAAAAGAGAGGAGGGAGGGAGGAAGAAAGAGGAAGGAAAAGAGAACAAGGGAAAGGGAGGGAGAGAAAGAAAAGAAGATAGATAGATAGATAGATAGGTAGATAGATAGATAGATAGATAGATAGGTAGATAGATTTGATTGATTATAGAGAAGAAGTTGTTTTTAGGACATTGGCTATTAGCTCATTGTGAAGAACTTAGCGTCCTATTTTGTTAAAAACTAAGCACAGTCTGACATGGATCCTGGGAAACCCAAGAGTGGTTTCCAGTAAACACTCATCAGTAAGGATGAATAGAGGCAGAACAGGAAGCCTAATGGGGCCTGGTGAAATGGCAGAAGCCATAGCACAATTAGAAAGTTGTGGTTTTCAAACACAGTCGTGTGTGTGTGTGTGTGTGTGTGTGTGTGTATGTGTGCTTGCGTTATGTGGGCTGCAGTAGGACAGCGATCCCTTGTTGTTCACTGCTGTCACATTAGTGTGCCTGGTGGACATTGATAAATGAGGGCATGTATAGGAACACATCGTGTTCCTAGTGGGTTTGTCAGAATGGAATTTGTTTGTTCTAGAAAATGCTTGGAGAAATGGAGAAGAGGAGAAAATAGGGTAAGAGCATAGGATAGGAGGAGGTGGAAAAGGGAGAGGGGAAGGAAAAAGGAAAGAGATGGAGAGGGGGAAGGAGGTAGAAAAGAAGGAAGGAAGGAAGGAGGGACGGAGGGAAAGAAAGAGAGGAGGAGAGAAAAGGCAGGAGAGAGGAGGGGAGGGAGTAGGAGGAGGGGAAGGAAGAAGGAAAGAAGGAAAGAGAGATGGAGGAGGGGGAGGAGGGAAGGAGAGCAGTTAACAGCTACATAAGAGATGCATACAATGAGCAAAGCCAAGGCAGAATCCAGGCCTCCCAGTCAAGCAGCTGAGCTGTCCCCTCTACCCTGGAGTGTGTCCTGATTCTCACCCATTCCACACAAAGCAAAGCACATAAGAACACAGAACCTCCAGGTCAACGCCAGCCACTTGCCTCCCTGAATGAAGACAGGGAGTCTGCATTTCAGAAGAAGGGCAGGGAGGACTAAAGCCACTGGAGTCCTCACATTGCTAATCAGTTTCAGGGCATCCCTGACAGCTCAGGGTGCTCAAAGGGAGGAACCTTAGGATGGAGGCTAAGAAGTGAAACGCTCTTTTTTTTTTTCCTTTTGCATCTTGTATTCTTATATTTATTTTCCATTTTTGCCCAGGAGCGATAACACCTTTAACTGTGTGCTCGGTGAAGCATGCACAAGTTTTCAAATTCTCCGGTCAACTTTTAATGTTAAAACTCCAGAAAGGATTCAGATACACAAAGCAGGCATTCCTACCAAAAAGATGCGTCCTCGGACCATCCGTGCCATGACTCTGTGGGTCAAGAAACATAATAAGCATTTCCCAGTGTCTTCTAGAAATCTCTTTACACTGGAATACATTCTGAAATCTGGTCACAGCATGCTACTTACAACCTTGGTATTTTATTATCAAGATTCATAAATTACACAGCATTTAGATTAAAAAAATGCACATCTCGGAATTACTTCTGTGCCCCCAAGAGATTAATATTGAACACATCAGATTTGAGAGAGTCAAGAGAAAGAATAAAAGCTGATAGCTCGTCAAGGGCTTGGAGGCTTAATAGAGATAATTCCTCCTTAGTGCTAGGGCTTTGAACATTGGTTAATGATGATTACAGATGAAAGAGAACCCAATGTACTGAGTTTCCCAAGGATCTGCATATTAAATCCACAAGCCATCAGGTAGAAATCCAAAGTAGGGCAAGCCAGAGTGTCCTCAGCCTCCCCTCAGCCTCCCCCAAGCCTCCCCTCAGCCTCCCCTCAGC
>NW_022196897.1:157019749-157021844 GCF_008632895.1 Mastomys coucha | reverse complement strand
TCCCCTCAGTCTCCCCTCAGCCTCCCCTCCCAGTCGAAGGGCCCCTTTTCAGCCCGTGCAGGTGTAGAGTCCGAATCTGTCCTAAGCTTTCTCTAAAATTTCCAAGTCCTGGCACTTTCAGGTCTGGTCACCACGACCAATGTCTTCCAGATCGAAATTCCTTTTCCTGGTTTCAAATGGCTCTTTGGAAAATTTTATTCTTAATCCCTAGGAAGTACTAAGCTGTCTGTTCTGTGTTAGGTACTTACAATTAATAGAGACCACCGCATCCATACACACAAAGCCAGTTGGATTGTGGAGTTTGTTTTATGTTGGAAGACACACTGGGTAACACCAGGTGGGAGCATCCACAGTAGTAAGTGCTAAGGACACTAAGAAAGGAGACCAGAAGGGAGTGGTCTAATGGGGTCCACTCTAAATAAAAGGGCTAAGGGAAAGTACTGCCTCTGAGGAATTTGAATAGTCACTGAACTAAGTAAAGAAGTGAGCTGCGTGGGTGTGTGCCCAGGAGTAACAGACTCCCAGCAAAAGGGAAGTATAAGGATGGCGGTGTGGAAAGACCCTAGGGTACCCAGAGCAGGGCAAGATGAGACGGTGACCACGGAGCTAGGAGGTTGCACAGGCTGTGGGACCTCAGATGCTGAGGTCCCACAAGCCACGGTGAGGATTTACCTGAGGGGAGTGATGTCACGTCAACCCCAGTGGGCCAGCAAGCGCCAGTCCAGCCACTTGCTTCCCAGAAGTGTCAGGAGGAGCTGTGGGAAGTCTCTGCAGTCTCCACACACTTCAAACACACACAGTCTTCACCGTGAGCTGATGGACAGGGTCAGAAAGGCCTAGGAAGCACTCCTCACTTCTCTTCCTTCTGCTGAGTGCATTCACACCTTCCAGCAACTACAAACTCTTACTCGAGTTCTCTTTTGTTTTCCTGTACCCAGGGAAGTACTATAGAGCACATGAAGAATGAATTATTTCTGGACACACTTTAGGCTTTATACAGAGGCACGCATTGGCCTTACACAATGCTCATATGCCAAAGAGTTGTAAAGCAGGAAGCTGGCTGAGGTTCTGATGAGAAGAGATCGCTAGGTAACAAACACTGAATGATCTGAAGGTCTGCGGGGGTACAACACCCCACCCCTCTTAATCAACATCTATGAAACCAGGAATTGAAGTTGCAGACTACAATTGATCATGGTCATCAGAGGGGGAGCTTGCCTCATCTCTGACCCTGGGCAGGGACATGACTTCAGAATGGAGGGGAACGTCACAACAGTACTGGCCTAGTGAAGGCTTTACCATAAAGGGCAGAAGCATACTGTTGTGTCTTCCTTAAGAGTTAGTCCATATGCCCTGCCAATCTAATCCCCTGTGGAGGGAAGCATGCATAGGGGAACTCCGACTGTCCTGGATGCTTTGAGAATAGTACAAATCCTGTGTACCATGTAGATCGTCCTGGTCCCTCTGGCCATGGTCTCCTCTTAACCCTTGAGAGTGTCTCACTCTACCCTGAAATAAATCATGTCTGTCTTCTTCCATATACTTTGACTCATTTGAATTCTTTCCACAAAGGCCACAAGGACCTGGGAGATGAGAGGACTGCAGAGAGGTGTCCATGACAAACTAAGGACAACCACACTTTTAACAGAGTTCTCAACTCTATATTATTTGTATGACTTATGAACCAAATACTGCTTTGGGTCTTTGAAGTGGCCTTGGAAGGTCAGGCCTCCGAAGCAAGCAAATCAAGTCATGCCTTTAGCATTGTTTTCTGGAGAAACCAGTATGCAACCAGTGAACCTGGATGCACTTGACGGGGCACCAGTCCTACAGAATGGGGTCAGAGGGCTTGGCAAGGGTTCAGTGACACACCACTGCTTTCCATCACTGCGTGAGCATGCACAAGAAAGACACCCCAGGGCCTGTGTAAGAACTGCCTGGAAAAGAGAGCCAGGTTTCTGTACTGATGAGTCTCTACTTCTGGCTTTACATAAAATTCTAAAGGGCAAAGAGACCCAGACCCAGTTTTCTATGTTCCTGTGGGTGGTTCTACACCATGAGCATATGGGGTGGCATTCAATGGATCTAGTGGATT
>NW_022196897.1:157012552-157019619 GCF_008632895.1 Mastomys coucha | reverse complement strand
TGGTGTGTTCCGGATGATGTAGGGGAGTCGGACAGGGAATTGTGGGAAGGGGTGGATATTGCCAGAACACTGTCCAAGAATGCAATAATGTGAGAATCCTGAGTGCTTATGAGAAAGCCCCAGGAGAGCAAGCCAAGTGTCTTGTGACCTCCATTTCTTCAAAGCAAGAGCTGTTCTCCGGATGTGTTTTCGTGCCCCGCCCAAGTGCAGTGGGTAGGAGGGGCTTTACCTTAACTGCTGTGATTCACACACCTCTGTCGGAAGCCATGCTTTTCCACACACGGCTTACCCTTCAGACTGAACACCTTAACTCACATGACTCTCCCTAACCCCCAGAGTATAGATTATCTGATGCTCTGAACAAAGCTGGTTCTTACATGGGACTTCAGTCTGCCTCATCTTTAGGCCCCTCTCTCCAGGTTCACACCTCCGTTAGAGCCCTAAACAGATATGAGCATGTTCCGTTGAATGTGTGCACAAAATTCTCAAGAACAAAGAAAACCCATTTTAAAAGACCAGGGAACCACAGGAACACTTTAAAAACCGAGTATCAAGTAAACATATTACATTACAGATATTTTGCTCACATACATGATGACATATTGTGATCACATATAACAGACATGATAACGACTTTTGTCAGTAATTTGGGTATGCTTTCCCAGTAAGTGCAAGCCACCTCCTTCCAAGCCAATGTCTCAAGAGGTAGAGTGCAGGCACTTACCTTGTGGTAACACCTGAAGTATGCGGCCCGTTCATCTGAGAACTTCTCCAGTCTCTTTGGACCCTTGCTCGAAGCTTTCTTGAACACTAACCAGCATCGTTGATAAATCTAGAAGGAAATGCAATATCCATTCAGCATCTCCAGACTTGACTGCCTCTGACATTTGCATTTAAACATTTTCCTTTTGGTGTTTTTGCCTGTAAAATATTCACTCACTGGAAATGAATGTTGGTTTGTGAAGGTAAGAAGAGTGTGGGGGCTGGGGGCTGGGGGGGGTGGGGTGGGGAATGGGTGAACTATATGTTTCAGACAATTACTGGAATCAAAAATAAGTAATGTGTGAGGGACAATTTCTCCATGTTTTGATATGAGATCTCTATTATATTTCAGGGGAAAAGTTCGAGAAATAAACCTCCACTAGTGCCTGGCAGATGGATACAGCAGCTGTCTTGCTGCTGTCTGGATCTTGATATACACCATCCGTCCACCTGTCCCAGGGACTCCACATACATTACTTGTCTCACTTTGGGTGGGATAAAGAGATAAATCCACTCTTTTTGGAAGCTTAGGTCAGAATATAGGATCTAACGAGTGTCTGATGCCACTGGGTAGACAGTAGGATGCTATTTGTTATGACAACAAAAATTAGAAATGACTCGATCTTCAGCAATAAGGAGTGGCAAAGTTACCTTGCTTCTGTTATGGATACTTTAGCCCACCTTGCTCATCTAGTACTAAAACCAAGCATATTGGCCTCTAAGAAGGAACCTAAACAATCGTGGTGTCAATGTGCTTCTGAGTGTTTATAGTTACAGATCTGGGTTTCTCTGTTGTCAACTGTAGTGCAAGACTCCTAAGCAATCAAAGGGCTGAGAAGACCAGCTGATTGCGTTCCTGGCCCTAACAAGCCATCCATATCAATCGCCCTGCCCCCACAGGGCTCAGGCAACATCATGGAAGAGGGGATGGAAAGACTGTCAGAGACAGAGGGTGGGAGGATTGCTGTCAAGTGCTGTCCTCTGGACACACCATGGCTACTCACAAGACCTGCCCAAGACAAGCCAGCAAGACCTATCAACCATCTCACTTACAGTGATCATTGGGCTCAGAGAATCACAAAAATGAGGAGGAGCCATGAAAGTGGGGAGAGGGACATCCTTCAGGGTGTCATGGGAAACGGGAGGGACTGGGGACGGACACGGTCAATGTACATTATATAAAAGATATTAAAAATGGAGGCAGCCGTAGTAATCATACAAGTGTAGTACATATACATCTCTCACATGTAATGCATGCTATGCATCTACAAGAGAATGCATCATCACTATATTAGAAACTGCAGCTGTATAGACATGACACATGATGTTTGATAGCAAATTATGCCGCACTTGTCATACACAGGCAATCTTGGAGCAGATGGCCTTGGTAGCTAGCCAAGTGTCAGAGGAATTCCTAATGGCATGGGAAATGTTTGTGATGTGTTACAGGAGTGACAAAATAAAAGCTCAATGTCACAATCATCATGATGTTAAAAATGCACGAAAAAGGACACAGAAAATGTCAATACTTTCTGTGGGTCACAAGAATAGGTGTGGGGGTTTTATTTGCTTAATAAAATTTAGTATGAAGAATTAAATAGAATTAAATAAAATATAAATGCAATTTATAAATGGAATTTATATTTTAATGTGTGCATGTAGGCATGGGTGTGTAAATTGTGGAGGGTGAATGGTAACCGTTGGTGTCACACAACGTTTGAGACTCACACATTCAAAGCCGAGCAGTGGTGGTGCAAGTCTTTAATTCCAGCACTTGGCAGGCAGAGGCAGGCAGATTTCTGAGTTTGTAACCAGCCTGGTCTACAGAGTGAGTTCTAGGACAGCCAGGGCTACACAGAGAAACCCTGTCTCGAAAAACCAAAAAATAAAGAGACTCACACACTCTGTTAGATTGCAAAACTAGTGAGTCTCAGGACCTTCCTGCCTCTGCCTCCCTGACGCTGTGATTATAGGTACACGTGTGAACCCAGGATGAGAAGAACCTGCTTAAGCAACACACCTCTAATGTTTAGAATACAGTCACCTCACAATTTTCAGCTAGACCGGGGGGGAGGGACGTGATGTCGGTACCCACGCACAGTAAGTGCTTGGCTACCTGGACCACCCTCATCTTCTCGACCTCAGAATTCTGTTATTCCTTAAATACCCAGAAGCCAGAAATACAGTGCAAGTCAGTTCCATCAGCTTTCGTCTTGCATAGTCACTGGCTCTTCCAAGGAATATAAGAACGCGGAAACAAATTGGAACAGCAACTCTGTCTAGTAAAAAAAAACCTCTCAAGGAATGGCAAGTGGACATCCATAGGAAGAGAGAGAAGAAGGGGAGAGAGTACAGGCAGGGGAGAGGGAGGGGAGAGGTTCTCATGCCACGCCCACTCATCTACTCCAGTAAAGTCTGCAGTATCGGGGTTCAAAGCCTGATCATGGACAAGAGGCGTTATGACTTCAAAGGGAGTTTGTGCCTCCTGGGTATTCAGTCAGTCATTGACATCTCCTAACTCAGATGTGTTCCAGATTAGTCTTTCCAATCGTCAACACGCCTTCTTATTCAGGCATAAAGGTACCCCAAGTAATGATTCATTAATGGCTAAAACTTAAGATTGGGCATTGTTCCCTGGCCAGCACAGTGTTCCAATATATCCTAATTTATTACCAAGCTGTTGTTAGCTTGGAATTTCTCACAAGGAAGCTGCCTTATCAGACAGGGTGTCCTCAGAGTTAGCAAAGAGGTCAGGCACTATTGCTACTGTAAACATAGAATTCTCAGAGCAGTCCCACAGAAGAGCATTCTCAGGAGCTGCTAGATTGGGACTTTCTGGTGCTTGCCTCCAACAAACCCAGAGAATTAGCTTGGGACTGCTAAGATAGCCCCAGCGGGAAGGGCACCACTGCTCTTCTGCTTTGCACCTGGATGTCTGATCTTACCGACCTTGATGTGACCGTCACTTGCCTATGTGACTTCAGTCTTGCTGTCTGATCTTACTGACCTGCCTGAATATCTACTCCAATGACATCTTTATATGTCTGCTCATCATTTGGCTTTTGTTTTTGTATCACTAGATCACTGGCCATTTTCTGGTTGAGCAATGAATTATTGATCTTCCTCAGACATGGACCTTGGTCAATGGCATGGTATGCATATGTTTTCTCTAGGTCTCAGCTTGTGTTTGTCTTTTAAACAGGCTTTTTCACAGAGAAAACAGCTTTAATTCTGACAAAGTCCAGTCTTCGATCTTGTGTTTAGGCTTCTGACATGAAACCCTCTGCACAGACCTGGGTCCCCAAGAACTGGAGCTTTGTAAAATTTTGAGCTAGAAATATGGCTCACTATGCCTGTAACTCCAGCTCGAGGGACTCAATGCCCCACTCTATCCTCTGAAGACACAGCATACATGTGGTATGTAATCATATGCATTCATATATATAAACAAAACTAAAAATATTATCAAAAGCTTATACTTTTATTTGTAAGTCTGCTTTCAGTTACTTTCTGTATAAAGTGCTCCAGGAATTGAACTCAGGTCAATAAGCAAGGCAACAATTGGCTTTACCCTTGGGACATATTGCCAACT
Source organism: Mastomys coucha (assembly GCF_008632895.1). NCBI lineage: Eukaryota > Metazoa > Chordata > Mammalia > Rodentia > Muridae > Mastomys > Mastomys coucha. Next base: position 157,015,265 of record NW_022196897.1, on the reverse strand, counting down.
CTTAAAAAATAGAAAACCTAAAATAAATAAAAACATATTACTGTGGTGTTTTAAATAGGTTTGCCCCCATTGACTCATGTGTTTGAATGCTTGGCCCAGAGAGTGGTAGTGTTAAGAGGTGTGGCCTTGTTTGAGTGGTTGTGGTCTTTTTTAAGTAGGTGTGGCTTTGTTTAAGTAGGTGTGGCCTTGTTTGAGTGGGTGTCGTCTTGTTTGAGTGGGTGTGGTCTTGCTTAAGTAGGTGTGGCTTTGAGTAGGTGTGGTCTTGTTTAAGTAGGTGTGGTCTTGTTTGAGTGGGTGTGGCCTTCTTGAGTGGGTGTGGCCTTGTTGGAGGAAGTGTGTCACAAGTTTTGAGGACTCCTATGCTCAGGCTCTGCCTAGTGCGGATGACAGTCTTCTGACTGCCTACATCAAGACATAGAACTCCGGGCTCCTCCAGCACCATGTCTGCCTGCACAACACCACGCTTCCCATCATAATGGTAACTGACTGAACCTCTGAAAATGTAAGTCAGCCTCAATGAAATGTTGAGTTGTAAGAGTTGCTTTGCTCATGGTGTCTGCTCACAACAGTAAAACCCTAGTGAAGACAATTACATTACTTATTTATTTTGCACTCTTAGGAATATATTATACAGAATTATACTTATATATTCATAAAAATAAGCTACATTGAACATCGACAGCAGCTTTGTTTAGAACAGCTGAAATCTAGGAAGAACCCCCTTGACTTCAGTGGGCAGCTTGTTAAATCTGGAATACTACTTAGCAATAAGAAGAATAACTTGTTGATACTGGTAACAACTTGGGTGTATCTCCAGGGAATGAGACTGAATAAACAAAGCAAAGCATGCTGGGAAGGTAGCTCATTGGGCAGGAACACTTTCACACTTTCAATGCAAAGGATGAGTTCAAATCCTCAGCATCCATGTAAAATTTTGGGTATTTCGTCATGAGTGCCTCTAAATCCAGTGCTAAGACAGAAGGATTGCTGGAGCCTGCTGCTTCTTGCCTCACTCAGAGTTCAGTCAAAGACTCTTCTCTCCTTCAAGGGCAAAAGGCAGAGACAAATCAGAGTAGCCAACTCCATCCTCTGGCTTCAGACATGCACGGACACACGTGTGCTCATACACATTATACGCCCACACAGACATAGAGAAAAGACACGTCATACTAACATGTTACACTCAGCTGGAACTCCAAACCCCATGCACTCTAGACAAATGTCCTACCAGCGGACTACTTCTACATCTCTATCCATAGTCTTGACATGACAAAATTACAGAGCTAAGAAGCAGCTGTATTGGCTCTGTGGAGCCCATGGGGCTCTGGTCCTAAGGAACCATTCTGTAGTTTGATTTTATTGATGTCAGTTTATACCTTGTTTATATTTCTCTGAATCTGGGGAGGAGTTTATTTCCAGGCAAGCTAGATAAAGGGTAAAGGATCTTTGTATAGTATAAATATACAACTAAAATACATCTATGATTACATCAAGATTAAATGCTGCTAGGCACGCTAAAAAACACACCTTTGATTCCAGCACTTGGGAGGCAGAGGCAGGCAGATCTCTATGAGTTCAAGGCCAACCTGGTCTATATAGGGAGTTCTCAGTCAACAGGGCTACAGAGTGAGACCAAGGGTCAAAATAAAATGTTTGATTTTTACACAAATAATGTAAGAATGCTTATTGCCCGATCTAAATCTAATGGCTGTTGTCTATATTCTTCTTCAATATTCCCCCTCCCCAACCCCTGCACCCTCTATCTCTGGTCATTAAATCATAGTCTAATAAAATACTAAATAACCATAAGAAGACAAGGTAAAGCTACAGGTAAGATTTGTGCACAAAAGTCCTCTTTAGGGTGGAGAGCCACATGTGAAAATTCACATTCCGAACTGTTGGCAGGAAGTCCTAGCAGCAGCCACTTCTGTCTGAAGAGCAGATGAGTCCCCTGGCTCTCTAATATTGTACAGCCACCAAGGACTGTAGTCATAGCGGCAGCAACGACTGTCACTTCCTCGTTCAAATCAAGTGTGGGCAGAAGGTTTCTTACTGTCTTTCTATTTTGGGAAACCTCTTGGTTTTTTACACATGCCTCTGAACATTGTAGAGGATCTGTAAAAATATAAATAAGTAAACAAATGAAAAAACAAACAAACAAACAAATAAATAAATGCTCCTGCTGCAAGAAAAAGATACTTTCAGTATGGAGGAGAGTTTCAGTCTCCTAAGTATGTCTCTGCTTTTCAGACACACTTCTTTATTTAACGAGAGCACTTTAACTTTGGAGATCTGTTCATTTTCTTCTCAGTCAGACCAGGACTTGCCTGGCTCCCTTCCAAAGATTGTTGCAAGCAAGCGAGAGATGCACCATTTTCGGTTCAATGTTGTCTTCATCCCCTTGGTGTGAAGGTTGGGGGACTTTTGTTTCTCACTCTGTGACCCTCTCTTCATTTTATTAAACACTAAAGGCAATGAAAGTACATTATAGCAATAAGATAGCACCAACGATTTCCCATAAGTCATGCACAGGGGCTGGAGAAAGAGCTTAGTGGTTAAAGACCCTTTGCTGCTCTTACAGGGAACCTGAGTTCAGTTCCCAGCACCCATCTTGGAAGGCTCACAAAAGCCCATCACTCCAGTTCCAAGGGATCTACTGCCTTCTTCTAACCTTCTTAGGAACTGCACACACACACACATACACACACACACA
>NW_022196897.1:157000512-157012542 GCF_008632895.1 Mastomys coucha | reverse complement strand
ACACACACACACACACACACACACACCCAACACAGAGACACATACATACACATAAATTTTAACAAATGAAATATTAAAAAAATGCAGCTGTAAAATAGCTCTGAGTAGAGATTAAAATCCATTTGTCATTCAGAAAACAAGAACTGTCTGCCTACAGAATGAGAAAGAGCAGATTGGAATGACAAATTCTACCCTGCCAGTACCTGATATGTAACTAACCAGTACAGGTCACCAGGGCGAGGGCATTCCAGAGCCTTCCTTTGCTCTCCATTGTCCCTCAGTGGCTCCAAGTGTGGCCCAGTCTCACTCATGAGAACCCTTAACCATGCAGAGTCCTAAAGATTAGACAGCGTCTGCTGATCAGAACCCACGGTGATGAGATCATGTCAATTTACCCTTCAGTGAGCTCACCACATACTGACTTTTTAATTCCAGGCCAAGGCCAGCAGTTATTTGTAATGCTCTTGCAGACCACGCCGTGACCCTTGCCTGAGACTGACAATGTGAAATTTTCCATGATGGGTTGGTGCTGGCAGGATGGCTTGTTGGATAAAGGCCCTCGCTGCCAAGTCTAACAACCTAAGGTTGACCTTTGGGACCCATATGGTGGGAGAAGAAAACCGGGTCCTGCAAGGGTTCTTCTTGGGCAGGCTATACTACACCCATTGAAAGAATGGGTGGATAAATAGGTGGATGGATAGATAGATAGATAGATAGATAGATAGATAGATAGATAGATAGATATAGATAGATACAACAAGTTTTATAAAAAGAAAATTCAGTAGTGATGAGACTCTACAATAGGATATTTCCAACAAGGGCCACTCCACGGTATTTGAAATATGTTGGCTACCATCTTGAATTCCAGAGACACACCTTGAAGGTGAAATATAATGCTGGCATCTAAAAGTTGAATTTCCAACTCCTGCTCTCATTATCTCCCAAAAACTTGACGTTCACCTGTGAGGATTCCCTGCCATTAACAGTTAGTAGTTAATGATAAATGTAATCTCAGCAGAGAATTTGGTGTCAGAGAGATTTCAGGTTGAGATTGAGATCTCTTAATACTGAGGTGTTAGGTTGAGGGTTCTCACCGTGGACCCCTGGCTGGCTTCAAACTCCTGGACAATCTTCCTGCCTCTGCTTGAGTGTGGACCAGTTATTTTTTTTTTTTTAATAATGAAGTAGTCTGTGCCATGCAAGATGCTCACTAGTATCTCTGGGCTCCATCTATTAAATGCCATGGCAGCACTCTTCCCCAAAACCCCCAGTCAACAACCAATGTTGTCAGCAGATATTGCCAAAGTTCTCCAAGAGGAAAGAACTGGGAATCACCACATTATGGACGGAGTATAAAGTGTGTCTCACAGGCTAGCACACTGGACACTTGGCTGTCAGCTCATAAGCTTCTGGGAGATGACTGACAGATCAGGACTTGACTGATCAACCATTCTGTGACGTTCTCTTAGGCACCTTGGTCACAACTACAAAAAGGACTTATTCACACTGCCGGAGGTTAGCAGGTGATCGGAGATCTCATGTTGGAAGAAGACGAATGTGATGGTTTGAATATACATGGCCCAGGAAGTGGCAGTATTAGAGGGTGTGGCCTTGTCGGAGTAGGTGTTTCACTGTGGGAGTGGTCTTTAAGATCCTCATCCTAGCTCCCTGGAAGCCAGTCTTCTCCTGTTTGCCTTCAGAGCAAGACATAGAACCCTCAGCTCCTCCAGCCCCATGTCTACCTGGACATTGCCATGTTCCCATCTTGATGATAATGGACTAAACCTCTGAACGTTTAAGCCAGCTCCAATTAAATGTTGTTCTTATAAGAGTTGTCTTGGTCATGGTATCTGCTCATAGCAGTAAAACTCCTACCATGACCATTGCAAGAATCTTCAAGGCCCCTAAGTTTGGAGAAGCTTGTTTGTAAACTCCACAGCATGGGTGCTGACAACCCAACTCAGGTCCTCTGGAAGAGCAGAAAGTGTTCTTAACTTGTGAGCCACTGCTCCAGCCTCCTCACTTAAAGTTGATCTGGGTTGTGGGCTTGATATATTAATCTCTCTGTGGTAGAACTTTTCAAGTCTTAGCTCTGGGCCATCTTTGATGAGCATAAAGACCTACCAGGCAAGTCTCTGCTTGGGGAAACTGAGGTGGATAAGCCTCAGGTTAGAATCCCATTTATTCCTCATCTGTCCCAAGCCAAAATCCTACTTCACTAAACTCATATTAAAATGTCAGCCTGACACTTCTTTTTTTTTCAAGAATTACTTATTTTATGTATGTGAGTACACTGTAGCTGTCTTCAGACACACCAGAAGAGGGCATCAGATTCCATTACAGGTGGTTGTGAGCTACCATGTGGTTGCTGGGAATTGAACTCAGGACCTCTGGAAGAGCAGTCAGTGCTCTTAACCTCTGAGCCATCTCCCCAGCCCACCTGAGGCTTCTTAAATCCCTTCCACCAGATGTCTAATGTCCATACTAAAGACTAGAGTCGCTGTCCCAGGCTCATCGTAGACACCATTGAAGATGGCCTCCTCCCATGAATAGCGCTGTGCTTTAACCTTGGGATGGTGCTGGGGTTTTCGTTTTTCTTTTGTTCTAGGAGGCTGAAGTACACGTTGTACATAGGGGAAGGGGGGGTAGGTCACAGTTGGTTTTCATTTTGCCAGCATTTCTTTCCTACATTCACATCATCTTCCTCTTCCCCAAGCATTATCCTAACTTTAAAGCTACATCCTCAGCCACAGAATCCTGAATGAGTCTCTTTTCTCCTACCCTTCCCCATGCTTTTTTAAGTTCCCACACACAAATCAAGTGTTTTCCTCATCCAGAACATGAACACCAACAGCTAGCGGCCTCTGAACAATTCCTCTACCTGTTGCAGAAAGCTGATCCTTCTGGATCCATTTTCCTCAGTGAACCCTTCTGGCAATGCTTTGCGACATGAGGAGTGTCACCTCTGCATTACTGGGGGAAGGAGAAGGGGCGATACGGGAACAGTGAACTTAAACATCCACCCAGAGTCCTGAAGCTACTTGAAACAAGCCGCAAGACAACTTTTGAGTATTGACGTGGATGTCAGGATTTCCCCAGAAAAGTTAAACCCCCAGCAATCATAAGCTGGTGCAAGGGTCCCTAGGAAGCGAACATCTTGCTCCAAAAAAAGAAATCAAGTTGTAACCGTGAATGCTTTTATCTGGACCATTGCTTCCCAACTCATCCACTTCCGTGGACAGCTGGAGTTTTGACTTTAAGTTCACCGGCATCAACTTCAGTTTTAAGGGAGGATTTCTGAAACGGAAGTCCTAAGATGTTAATTAATCCGGGACCCCAAAGTCTCCCAGCCCTGTGTAAGAAGAGCTTGCTTTGACAAGGCTTCACACTCTCTCTTGCCATCCTTCAGTCAGGATTCTTGGCAGAAGTTGGTCCAAGCATGCATTGCTAATGACACAAGAGGTCGAGAGGCACTGCAAGCAATGCTCCACTTTCCAGATCTGCTCTTGCCTCACTGACGACTAGCCTCAGCGGCTTCCGCAGTCACCATAGCAACAAGCTTAGAGTCCAGGCTTCCAATCTCCCTGACTACAGATGATCAGGTGGGCTGCCCAAGCGTACCCTGCCCTTCCCTTTGGCCGGTTCTACCCTCCCAAAGTCAGTTCCTCTGTCCCTTTAAGACAGATAAAATGCTGAAGTCCGAAGCCCTTCCTGTGTCGCCCAGAAACATCCATAGAAGATGGTGATTGGGCCATATGATATGGAAATCGAGGGAGACTAAGCAAGGAGACGCCAGGACTGAGCCTAGCAATAAGTTAAGAACTGCACATTCTCTTGTGGCAAAATAGCACGAGCCTGAACCATGTCAGAGACCTGGGACAGGTATTGTTTCCAGGCCTATGAGTGACTTAGAAAGCTGGGTTTATGAGGATGCTTTCTCAACTCTCCCTCCCAATTTGCCGTGAGGACCCTCAGAAGTTGGTAACCCGCGCTTAGAAAAGGGGACTGATTTTCAGTATTCCCCAAGACCTAATTTGTGGGCTGCTATCAATTCCACTTTACAGAGTGATGAGCTAGCTCAGAATGGTGTGCTTTATGAAAAAAAATAATGAAGAAACAGGATTTCTTATCACCTGTATGTACCTATGTTTTCTTAAAGAGAAAATGCTAATTTAGAGGAGAGGAAACTATTGTAGGTATCAAGGAACAGTTTAAATTCACTGCAAGGAAAAATATCAGCAATATAATGGGATGGTTAATCATAAAACAAAGTGTGTTTTAAACAAGTTTGAAATATTTTAAAAGCATCCACAGGAAATTTATTAGCATTAGCAACCCCAGATTGATGGTATCAATTAACACAACAGTTCTAGAAGCAGAATTATTCTGCTTTGGCCCAGAAATGAAACTTCTAGGACTCCTCCACCCCTAGGACAGAATTACAGAAGCATGCAAACATGTGGGCACGGGGTGCGAGCATGTGGGCACAGGGTACGAACATGTGGGCACGGGGCACAAACATGTGGGCACGGGGTATGAACATGTGGGCAAGGGGTGAGAACATGTGGGCATGAGGCACAACATGTGGGCATGGGGGGTGAACACGTGGGCACAGGGTGTAAACATGTGGACACGGGGTTCTTTGAAGTAACCATTACCAACTCATAACTGTTACAGACAATTGCTCCAGTCATGGCCTCTCTGCAAACTGAAGACGGTCCAACTTTTAAATGGTACTGTTCAACAACACTGAGGTCACAGAAAATGCCGTCAGCAAATGGCTGAGGGTAAAAGCCATAAAACCTTAAAAAACGCCTGCTTTAAATCCCCATTGTGTACTCATATATTATCATACAGATTAATTTAGTAAATAGGTTTCATTCAACTACTTATACAAACTTTTAAACTGACTGACTTTTTCACACAAACACACACACACACACACACACACACACACCTAACAAACCTTTAAAAAGGTAAAGAGCAATACAGGAAGGTATACAACATAGATGTCTAGCATGCACTCACACATATATCACATGCATGCATGCACATGCATATGCATACACACACAAATTTCTTTTAAAAAAAAAATAAAGTGATCTCTTTAACACAACACACAAACCTGTGCGTTTTGCTCTCTAAACCAGGCCCAGCAGGCCTTTATTTCTCTGCAGGAGCCTGACACTCTAAGCTAATCCAGCAGCTTCTACAACCAGAGTTCTCTATTTTCAATCCAGCTTCTTTGCTCAGCCTTCTACCTAACCATTTGTGCCATCTTTAGACACTAATGTGACCACATCTTTGTTCTGCTTAAAGCATTTCCAAGGGTTCCTATTGCCTTGAAGGAAAAGCCAGGGATGTGACAAGGCATCCTGACTTGCAAAACCAGCCCTGCCTATCATGTGGCATGACTTTACAGCCTCCTTCCATACATAATCTTCACTTAGGTCTATATATTCTATAGTTAAATATGTGCTGTGCTTTTAGTATAATTCAAAGCAAGCATGTGCCACCTTTGTCTATCCTGCAGAGGTGAGGCCCTGGGCTGGATCCCCAGTACCATAAAAACATAAAGTTAATAACACCAAACATCGGTCATTTCAATAGAGCTTTTATGGTATCAATATCCATGCACTGCTCAGTTCTCTCTTGCTGAACACAAGAAACCATTCTCTGGCCAGTACACAGTAGATGGGTATCAAAAAAGCAGTACATTACTATGTACGTTTTCCTACTCTCATTCCCTTCTGTTCTCAGATACACAACGTGGAAAATGAGGTCCGTGAAGAGAACTGTGAAGGGGGAAATACAGGATAAGTCAGACAGATGAGGATGGGTTTGGTCGAAGCATCTATTTATGAGGCTGGAGAGAATGCTCAGTGGGCAAAAGCACTGGCTGCTCTTTCAGAGAACCCAGGTTTGAGACCCTGTACCCAAATGACAGCTGTAACATCCATATGTAACTCCAGTTCCTGGGACTCTGGTGCCCTCTGTGTCCACAGTGGGTCACACACACACACACACACACACACACACACACACACAAAGTTGCACATACACACACATGCAGGCAAAACAACCATACACATTTCTTTTAATGTATGTGTCTTAGTTAGGGTTTTACTGCTGTGAACAGACACTATGACCAAGGCAACTCTCACAAGGACAACATTTAATTGGGCCTGGCTTGCAGGTTCAGAGGTTCAGTCCATTATCATCAAGGCAGGAACATGGCAGCATCCAGGCAGGCAGAAGTGAGAGCTCTACATCTTGTTCTGAAGGCAAACAGGAGAAGACTGACTTCCAGGCAGCTAGGAGGAGGGTCTCAAAGCCCATCCTAACAATGACACACTTCCTCCCACAAGGCCACACCCACTCCAACAAGGCCACATCTCCTAATACTGCCACTCCCCGAGCCATGCATATTGAAACCAGTACAGTATGTGTGTATCAAATTATCAAACAATAAAATGAAAAATACACTTTTTCTAAGAATCACATCAACTACGTTAACCTAGCTCCTATTTTCAAAGTCTCATCGCAGAAAACAAGACAATGGACCTCTGGGAAAACCTAAACAGTTGGGTAAGCACAGAATTCAAACACCGAATTCAAGCTGATGCCATTCATGAATTTATTCAACAAATCTGCATCAGGTACCTGCCAGATATTAGACACTGTCTAGGCACAAGGGATATCAATATAAACAAAATCGAGAGAATCTAATGCATCAATTTGGCTTCCAGTTATTGTGGCCCATGTGTCTGTGTGAGCTTATTTGTTCATGGATTCATTTATTAGTCTTCTACCCTACAAACAACACAGCCTGTCGGGTTAAGGGCTATGAAGGAATAGGAGACAAGCAGTTGGCCAGCGGCAGGTACCAAGACTGCAAACAACTGTCAGAGTAATTCTTAGGGGGAAGGCGATAGCTGAAAAGGAGCTGGTGGAGAAGATGATATGAACCAGAGAGGGGCGTGGGAGCGTCAGGGCAGGGGGGATGTAAACCAACATGCTTAGTGCATCATAGTGCGGTTTGGTGACAAGTGGAAGTAGAGAGGCCCCAGCCAGGAAGCTGTTGCAGCTGAGGCCTGAAGGTAACGCCTAGGGTTTGGATGTAAAATGTCCCACACAGGCTCCCGTACTTGTACTTGAACTTTTAACTCTCCCAGCTCATAGCTCTAGTTTGTGCTGCCTTGAAACAGTGGGGGGCGGGGCCTAGATGGGGGAAATGGATTCCTGGGGAGAGGGAGAACCTTGCTTGTTTCCCCATTGGTCCTCTTCCAGGCCAATCTTTCTACTTCCCAATCTACCAAAATGGAAGCAAGCAGCTCCATTCTCCTGCCGCGAGCTGCGCCGTGGTAGGCTGTACCGTCAGGGTACAGGGAGATAAAGCACATCTTCCCCTCCTTAAGATGCTCCTTGTAAGGTACTTGGTCATGGAAGTGAGAAAAAGTGACTCCAACCAGGGTGAATGGAAGGGGAGGAGGGTGCGGGAATATAGACACGTCATCAAAGAGTAATCAACAGGATTTACTATTGGGCTAGGACATGAGGTGTGATCGAGGAAAGAGTCAAGGATGACTTCAAGATGCTTAGAGCTAACAAAGGGAACGCTAGAGTTGGCAGTAACGAGTAATATTGATGGAAAACCAAGTGCGCTAATGGGGGTGTCAGATTTGACAAGGGATACGCTGAGTTTGTCATGCCTATTAACCATCTATATAAACTTAGTGTTACGGATAACAAATAGGCTGTTATGAATACATTGCAAAGGTGGGGTTGGATAAGATTTTACGTGACTATTGCTGTGACTTGCTTCCGGTCGCTGTGAGAAACGCGTCCACCGGAAGCAACCTGGCGAGGACAGGGTTTATTTGACTACCAATTCCGGGTCACAGTCCATCACTGAGGAAAATCCGAACAGGAAAATCCTGGAGGCAGGAACCATAGAAGGACGCTGCTCTCCGGATTGCTTTCTGGCTCACTCATCCTCGTGCTCAGCTAACTTTCTTATAGCCCGGGGTCCACGGGCCTAGAGAATGGTGCCGCCCACAGATGGCTGGGCAGTGAGAATAGTCCCCCACAGACCAGCCTGATAGAGACAATTACCCAACCTCGACCACTAGGGCAACTATTACGACATATTAGTACCATTTCTCCTGTATGCTGGTCTCAAAAAGGAGACGAGCTGAGTTAGCATTTTTATGTGTTAATAACACAGCTCAGTACACAGAAAGAGCTCCACAGTGGCTAGCAGACTGTAATATCCATACAGGTGGGGACCTGCATGCAAACAAGGACAGCATATACGTTGGTCTCCATTTCTTCAATTATGCAAGCGTTTGTAAGATTCAACAGTATACAAAGCAGTGTCCATCGTGTTCGCCTTCTAGTGTGCAGAGACAGAACGCCAGGTATCTTAGGGTGCATTGCTAAACCAGGCATGTGAGGGTGACTGCCCACAATCTTCTTAAAACCCAGCCCCTTTGGTAGGACTCATCCTGTGAGTAATTGATGGCGCTTACAAAAGAAATGATTGCACTGCGATACAGCTCAACAATTGAGCACGTGGTCCTCACAATCCTGACCACTGCCTGTTTCTCAGAGCGCATCTCCTACCACTTCCTGCTTCCCTGCTTCACTCGAGACAGGCTACTTGAGTCACAGGGAACACAAGTTCGAGGTTTACTCAGACTTATGAAGTGAGTTCAAGGCCAGCCCATGCAAGTTAGTGATGAGTGGGAAGGCTGGGGATAAAGATGAGTGGGAAGGCTGGAGATAAAGATGAGTGAAAGGCTGGGGATAAAGATGAGTGGAAGGCTGGGGATAAAGATGAGTGGAAGGCTGGGGATAAAGATGAGTGGAAGGCTGGGGATAAAGATGAGTGGAAGGCTGGGGATAAAGATGAGTGGAAGGCTGGGGATAAAGATGAGTGGAAGGCTGGGGATAAAGATGAGGGGGAAGGCTGGGGATAAAGATGAGTGGAAGGCTGGGGATAAAGATGAATGGGAAAGATCTTTCCTAGCATGCATAATCCAACTTTTAAATCCCAGCACCTCCCTGTAGAAACAAATGGTCTGATCCCTAACCAAGAATGAAAGAATTCACCTCTAGACTCTCCTCCCTTCCCGTTCTTTTGAGTGATACTTTCCTATTCATTGGGCCTTAGGTGGAATTTCTGCAGCACTTACTTAACTAGTTGAGGTATAACAAATGATCCCAAATGACAGACTACAATGCATCACTTCTCACCAAGACCAGCCATTAGAGCAACTTAGCGCTCAGTTGGTCTACTCTGAATTGGCTTCATTGATCTGGGCTAGTTTATTCACGTGTGAACAGTCGAGTGATGGTTTGTTATTTTGTGATCACACAACTGTGTACTGTGTGGTCTCTGAGTGCTATTAGAGGCTATTCTCTTGGAACAAACATGAGCCCAGGACAGTGAGTGAAACATTAAATAAATCATTTTTAATGCACATGGGTAGGTATGCACACATGTGTTCACATGTGTGGGGTTCTCTCTCTCTCTCTCTCTCTCTATATATATATATGTATATATATATATAGATAGATAGATAGATATAGATAGATGGATGTACATGCATGTGAAGGCCTGAGGTTGATATCAGGAGTCCCCCTTGATTGTTCTCCACCTTAGTCACTGAGGTGGGGTCGCTTAGTGAACCCAGAGCATGCCGGTAAAGCTCTAGCATTCCCCATCTCTGCCTTATCAGCAGTGAAATGACAGGCAGTAGTCATAACCAAGAGGGATTTTATCTGGGCTCTGGAGACCCATGTTCCAGTCCCTGTGCTTTCCTGGCAAGTTCTTTGCCCACTAAGCCATCTTCCCTGGCCTAATTAACCACTTTGATTGAAGAAAATGGTAGAGTTTTAGATACAATCGAAGGACATACCCTGCAGGAATCCTACATAGCCTTCACCACGTTCTCTTAGAGGGAATACCTGATGAAGATGAGAGCAGAGGCTGGAGAGGTTGAGGATGCTTTCTCCTCTTCTAGAGGAACTGAGTTTGGTTCCCAGCACCCGCATCAGGCAGCTCGCAGCCACCTAGAACTAAAGTTCCAGAGGCTCAGACTCTATGGACTCTGATGCCCCCTACTGACCACTGTGTACCTGCATGTACATGGTGGACATAAACTCACAAAGTCACAACCGAGATGCAGGCATCCGCGTGGTTTTTCCCGTCACCACAGGACGCCTCACCTCTTTTTATCCCATGACGCCATGCTCCGTGCTCCGTGTTGTTGACACCTCAGCAATCACTCATGTTACCCTTTATGCATTTGTGACATTTTGTGAAATCCGCCTGCCTCTGCCTCCCAAGTGCTGGGATTAAAGGTGTGCGCCGCCACGCCCGGCATCCTCTTTTTATCACCATGATGTCATGCTCCGTGCTCTGTGTTGTTGACACCTCAGCAATCACTCATGTTACCCTTTATGCATTTGTAACGTTCTGTGAATTGTGTGTGAACATAGTTACACAGCGCGTATTTTTTGGGTTTGGTCATCCCACCCAGCCTGAGACCCTGTGGTGGTGTTCAGGGTGTAAGTGTCTTACAGTTTGCTGCCACTCGGTCACTCAAGGTCCTCTGTCTTGCCTCCAGCTTGTAGATGTTATGAATAAGGCTTCTGTTAACATTCGCACACAGATTTTCTTTGTATGAAAGTAATTCATACTCTGACTGAGATTAACCTCAGATGTTTAATGCCATTTACTTCAACTGTTGATAATTGCCTTAAATATTCCCTATATAAACATTTAGAACTACATCTGAGAGTGTTATGGCTTTTGCTTCAACCTTCAGAGATAATTTTTAAAGCTTCAGGAGAGAAAAATCAATTATATCCATCCATCTATTTTCTGTCTGGGATCTTCCCTTTGGATGTACCCAGGTACCTCTGGAAACTGCCTCTTTTCTGTTTAGCAATCCTCTGTTAATTATTCTTCTGAGGGAGGTCTGCTGCTGGTGAGTCCTCATTCATCCTGTCTGCAAACGCCCTCACTTCTCTTTATTCCTGGAGGATATTGTCCCAAGATGTGGAGTTCTCGTTAACGGCTCCTTCCCTTTTAGCACTCGAAGGGTGAATCTCTTCACCGCCACCATGCCTTTCCAGCCCCTGCCTCTCACTGGGAGTCAAATATTATGTCTCTTTAATAGTCCTGAGAACTGTGTTGTTGGTGGTTTTTCAATCCCATTTTCTATTTGTTTCAACTGTACTATAGATTCTGTTTTCTGCCTTTCTTCCATTTGCCCCAGTCGTCTGTTAAGGCCCTCCACTACCTTTTCCGTCCGATTGCCCTCTTCCTCCAGGCTGCACTTGTATTTGGTTCCTCTTTATGTCTCCATCCTCAGAGAGAGCACTCTGTTCCTTCCTGAAATTGATTTTCCCCACATGTCCCCATATGACGATAAGTATTCACGGGGCCATTTTAGAGTGGTTCTTTTAATGTCTTTGTCAGGCATTCTATCATCTCTCTCATCTCAATATTGATACCCTTTTGTGCTTCTGAGGCAGGATCTCAGGTAGTTCAAGGTGGCCTCGAATTTACTATGTGGCATAAGCATAACTTTGACCTTCTGAGCCCTCTGCCTCCACGTCTAAAGTGCCAGGTTACAGGTGTGCACCACCACACCTGGTTCATGTTGATGTTTTTATTATTTATTTGAAGAACAAATTTTGTACTGAAGCATCAGTGTGGGATTCTGGATCTTACATCGGTTTTCTTCGGATCTCTTTAAAATTGCTGCAGAGGGGGAGGGCCTGCAAAGCTTGCCTACTCTCGATGGCTGATGGATGGGAAGTGCACCCCTCATAGCTGATGTGGAAGTCCAGATTTAATCTTAGAATCAGTGATGTTGGAAGACTCTGCTCTTAAGGTCCCAGTCCACCATGTACAGATAGCTCCCGAGCTTGGTGCAAAATAGAGGGTTCTCTTTCATGGCTGGGCTTGCTTGTTTCTCGGCCTGGCCTTATCTGGAGAACATGACGCCCCCCCCC
>NW_022196897.1:156988628-157000415 GCF_008632895.1 Mastomys coucha | reverse complement strand
CTCTCTCTCTCTCTCTCTCTCTCTCTCTCTCTCTCTCTCTCTCTCTCTCTCTCTCTCTCTGCACCTGGAATTCCTCTTCATGTAAATGAAGCATGGGCAGCCCCTCCACCACAGATAATAATATACTCTCACCCTGAGAACCCCTACCCACTCCCCAAGGTTCATATAGCCTTCGCTCACCCTGATAGCACAGCTATTTCTCTGAATATCCTCCTAAAAAACCGTAACATTGAACTGCTCCGAAACACTCAGAGAAGCTCCCCCAGCCCCCGCCCCCACACTCAGAGCTCCTCTTCATCCTTTCCTATCAGGATGCTCTGCCGCAGCACCTGGACACGCTGAAGGAGGAAGGGGAACACGGAACCACACCGTGGTGCTTAAGGAGGCCCTCATGATTGCTGGGGGAAGGGAATTCTGTCTCAGCACACACTCCTTATTCTACCAGCTCCTGGCTGTGAGGAGCTGACATCATTTGTGGGTGATTCCAACTGCACTGTCTTCTTTTACACACCCCCGCAGCAGGGTACCTCTTTGTTTTGGAGTGGGGTAGAAATCCAGACTCCTATGTTGTGACCAAGAACACTACAGTAGGGAAAGCTTATCACTAGCTGGAGGGGGTGACAGCCCCAGGTCCCTGTCTCCCTGAGCTGGAGGGGGTGACAGCCCCAGGTCCCTGTCTCCATGAGCTGGAGAGGGTGACAGCCCCAGGTCCCTGTCTCCCCGAGCTGGAGGGGGTGACGGCCTCAGGTCCCTGTCTCCCCGAGCTGGAGGGGTGACAGCCCCAGGTCCCTGTCTCCCCTGAGCTGGAGGGGGTGACAGCCCCAAATCCCTGTCTCCCCGAGCTGGAGGGGGTGACAGCCCCAGGTCCTTGTCTCCCCATTATAGATACTACCTTGGTAGCACACTGAAAAGCTCATCATGATCTCACAAAGACTGAAGAGCAGGCCCTCACTCCTCTGCCACAGGGCAGACTCTTGGTCAGCTGAATCAGAGCAGCCCTTAATGCTTTTGTTTTGCTGGTTTTTGTTCCCCAGCCGGTCGGTAAGCCTCTGTTGGGACATCTTTCCGCCTCTGCCTATTGGCACCTTTGAGTTACTGGAGTCCTTAGCAACATGTATGAAGTAGCAGCATCCCTTACTCTCCCCATGTTTCAGAGACATTTCAGGTTCAATTTCTGCACAATGTCCTGGTGCGGCCATAGGGAAGAAGAGAGAGGCACATCACTGCCCTTCCCTGTTAGTGGAAGTCTGAAATGCTTTCATAAGCCTTCCCTTGTACAAACTCTGCTGACATTTGTCTACACAGCCGTGCCCAGAGTGAGAGCGGATGGTTCTAGAGAAAGGCCCTAAGACAGCAGTTTTCAGCCTGTGGGCTCTGACCCCTTTGGGGTCTGAGTGACCATTTCACAGGGGCTACATTTACATGTCAGACATCCTGCATATCAGGTATTTATGTTGTGGTTCATAACCGTAGAAAAATTATAGTTATGAAGTAGCAATGAAAATAATGTTATAGTTGGGGTCACCACACCATATTAAAGGTATTAAAGTGTCACAGAATCAGGAGTGTTGAAAGCCGCTGTCTTAAACATCACCATGTTCTGTAGTGTCACCGCTCAGAATCTCAGCCCCCAACCACATCTAAAGCAACCCAGGTCTAAACACAGCGGTTACAGATCAATGATGGAAGTCACGGTTACTGAGCCAACTGCAGCCTCATCATTTGCCTCCTACCTCAGAGGATAAAATCATACAACATCTTCTCTTGATTATACCAATGCTTAAGATCTCAGAGCACATCAAGCTTGCTCTCTCTCTCTCTCTCTCTCTCTCTCTCTCTCTCTCTCTCTCTGTCTCTCTTTCTCCCCCTCTCCTCTCTCTCCCCATTCCCCCCATGTGTGTGTGTGTGTGTGTGTGTGAATGAGTAAATGAACCAACAAGCAAATAAATGAATCAAGAAATATCCTATTCAAATTCACAAAATTCCCAGAATCTCATCAATAGATTTTGGATATCAAAGAGTCTCAGGATGGACCCAGGACTTCCAAGCAAACCTTGACATAATTATAAAAACGAAGGCAGAGAAAGAAACAAGCCTTAAGGGTATGTATGCTGCATGAGCACTCAATCATATGGAGAGGTACCACCTTAAAAGATGCATTATTTCGTGTGACCATAAAATACATTTTGCCTTTAAAAGTCCACTCTGAAATGCTGCTTTTTAATACTGCAAAGAAAGGCTTTCATACCGTGGCAATGGTCTTCTGTAATAGTAGCCATTTGTCATATAGGATTTTCAAATATCAGTGGGTTTTGTTCCAAGCCAGGGATAAATTCAACCTGAATAAATTCTCATCTATGCTGAAACAGACATGTTCCTGTAATTAGAAACAAGTTCTAACAACATTGGGGAACCAACTATTTGCTCTGGCAAAATGTTGACATCCCAAATCAGAGAGTTTTCATTTTTTAAAAGGTCTTTTCTAAAGCAAAGAGCCATGATGATCTCAGGGAATATGTCAGTGTGGCTCTGACTCCTCAAACCCACATTGCTGGAGCAACACTGAGTAAAACCTACTCGGTGCCAGGGCTCGGGGTAGAAAATTAGACTGTCACTCTCCAGCAAAGGAAGAGAAATGAATGCCATGCTTGAGAAAACACAGTTTAAAAAAATAAATAAAAACCCCACCAGGAACAGATGTTGCCGGGAAAGGGCAGAAAGGTAATTCGTAATAAGCTGAAAAGATTTCAGCCAAAGATCCAAGCGAAGGAAACCTGCTTGATCACGTGGACACCTTACAGGGAGGAAACCTGTCAAAATCCGCTGCTCGGGTGGGCGAGACGGCCCAGCGGATAAAGGAGCTTGTTGCCAAGCCTGATAGCCTGAGTTTGATCCCAGAACCCACGTGGTGGAAGGAGAGACCTCTGTGAGTCATCTCCTAACCTCTGCTGTGTACTGTGCAGCAGGTGTGTCATCCATCTACACAAGAGTAAATAATGTAACTTTTGTAAGAAACAATTTTTTTAAAAAAAATCTATTCTTGCTTTGAAGGCTTGGGGAAACAAGAGAATCAGCAAAGTGATTTTGTTTTGCTTCTCAGGGACCAGAGCAATTAAAATATGTGGACGCATTAATTATTAATGTTGTCGTTAATAGGTCATCTTCTCCAGGGACTCTGCCCTGCTTCCCTAATGACACGTGTTCAGCGGCGTGTGGCACGCAGACGTCTCTTTTACATCTCTCATTTATATCTCTTCCAAGCCTTGCATGATTGAAACTATGTCCTCGAGACAATCGGTGGCAAAGACATGAAATTATCCCACCGCGGAGTTCACACTGGAGGTCAGGGCTGCCTGCCTCCTGGGCTAAGCCGTGCTTCCCGAGCTCAAGCTGCCAATATCTAGTCCAAGGAAAGTCTTTGTGACCCTGGGTTTTTCATGATTAATCCTCCAGCTACTGGTCATATGTGTGTGTGTGTGTACTTGTGTTAATGTGTGTGTGTGTGGCCTCGGGTATCAGCCTCAGTCACTCACCACCCTATTTTCTTCAGATAGGGTCTCTCACTGAGCCTGAGGTTCCCTGGTTGAACAACACCAGAGAGCCCATGAGCCCCCAGAGAACCTCTTGATTTTGCTTCCACAGCTCCAGGAATACAGATTCATGCAGCTGGGCTTGGCTCCTCCATGGGTCCTGGGGATCTGGCCTCACCCCAGACTGCAAGCGCTTTACCACATAAAAGCACCTCTCCTGCCCTGCAAACTGGTCCTTTTCTCTCTGCATCCCTTTTTTGGGGAACTTAATCATTCCTGACAGTAAAAGGAAGTTCCACTCAGTTACTCGGAGAACAGATGAAATAGACAGCCATCAAAGAAGCAGCAGCCTGCTCGCTCACTGTGTGCACCATCGCTGCCTGCAATAGCCATCAGCATCCGGGGAGAATATTTTATCTGCACTACAATAGTAATCAAAGAATACAATTTGCTTCTACTGTTGGCTTTTATGTAGGAAAAACAACCACATTTCTTATAGAGTCAACTGAATAATAATCTTCAAAATATAAAAATCTTGTTTTCTGCATCACAAATTTAGTATTAAGAGATCCAGCTCACGGGCTGGGCTCAGTGGGTGGAGTGCCAGTCTAGCATCGACGAAGCCCCAGATACCATCTCCAGCACCAAATCAACCAAGGATCCTGGTACATGCCTGCAATCCCAGCACTTGGGAGGGAGAAGTCAGAAGATCAGCTCAAGACACCCTCTGCTACATAGGAAGGTCAAGTATCAACTGAGATACATGAGACCACGTCTCAAACAAACAAACAAACAAAAAACAAAGGGCAGAGAGCGGGGAGAGCAAGGAAAAGATGGAGGAGGATGAGAAAGAAAAGGAGGAGGAGGAGGGTGGAGAAGGAGGGTGGAGGAGGTAGGTGGAGGAGGGTGGAGGAGGTAGGTGAAGAAGAAGAGTGGAGGTGGATGGAGAAGGTAGCTGGGGGAGGAGGATGGAGGAGGAGGGTGAAGAAGGAGGGTGGAAGAGGATGGAGGAGGAGGATGGAGGAGGAGGGTGGAAGAGGGTGGAGAAGGAGGATGGAGGAGGAGGGTGGAGGAGGAGGGTAGAGGAGGAGGGTAAAGGAGGAATGCTTAACAAGATTATTATTTTACTAGGTCACCTATTCATCCCTTCATCATATACTACATTATTATTAATCCTGATATGGTGTGATTACACTAGGGACAAAGCAAGTCTAGATCCCGAGTCACTGAGATGGTATGAAACACCTTTTTTGCTCTGTCTCATCCAGTCTATTCTTAAGTCCAGCTAGGTGCTGAGAAGGCAGAAGCAGAGGCAGGTGGAACTCTGTGAGTTGAGGACCAGTCTGTTCTTTTCGGTGAGACTGCCTCAAAACTCAAAACGGTAAGAGATCCCCCTGGGGCCCACACTGTTTATGGAGGAGGGGGCACATTTCAGGACTCTTAGCAGATGTCAGCAACCACAGATGGCACCAAGATATGTATATGCCCAGCTTGTCTCTTTACACATACGTTTCCCTAACAGAGTTCTTTTACAGCGTAGGCATTGTAAGAAATTAGAACAATAGCTACATAAAAGACAACAGTTGCAAAAGTGCACGATGCACTGCAGCACACGCTCCATTACATTAGTGCGCATTGTCTCCCAAGGTCTTAAGGGAGAGGGCGGCGAGATGGCTCAGTGGTTAAGAGCACTTGATCTTCCAGGGGACCAGAGTTTGGTTCCAGAATCTATCAGGTGGCTTATAACCTCCTGTAATTCCAACTCCAGGAGATGTGGCCTCCTCTTCTGGATTCTGTGGGCACCACACTCACACGTGTGCACATACGCACACAGAGTCATGCATACACATGCATAAAAACAATATCGTGCTGTGCTCTACTTTACCTTTCTGTCCAATGTGAGATGGTATCTAAGCAAAGCACCCAACAGCTTTCCTTCGGCAGGTCTGAGGGTCAACATCACTGCCCTTGTACTTTGATACAAGGTTGTGATAAAGGGAAGTAAGGGAGTCTGGGCCCAGATTCTCCCATACCAAGGCGTCTGAGTTGATAAATGAGTGGCTACTGCTATGGTTAATGTTCATTATCAACTAGTCAGAATCTAGAAACGTCTGGGAGTCAAGCCTCTGAGCATGCTGTGGGGTTTTCATATGTTAATGGACGTGGGGGAGGTGCGACCACTCTGGGTGGCACCATTCCCTAGGCTGGGATCTTGTATGCCTGAGGAGGAACTGAGCAGCACGATCTTCTCTGTTCCTTGTGGATGTGATGTGGCCATCTGGTTCCTGGACCTTACAAGATCTTGTCAAATTACCAAGAACAGAGCGCAATTTAAAATGCATGAATGGCTTATTTTTGGAACTTCTCACCAACTGTTTTAGACAAGAGCCTCGGAAATAGAAGGCTACAGTGCATCTGAATGACACAGAGCTGCTGATGAGAAGCGCTTTTTGTGACTGGGGAAAAGTGCCAAGTAGCAGGCAATGTCTAAATACCTATTTAGGTGTGACAAGGTCCTGCAGGCACCTGGTGACAGGGGACAGGAATGCTGATAGATATACTGGGGACACAGGGCAATCCTCACTGCAGAAATGAGCCACAGTAATTTTGAGCATAAAATGCAAATGGTATCGAGGCTGAGAAGACGGTGAACAAAAGATGCCTCGAAGTTAAAGCCGTGCCCCAGATGGGAGGGGCTGCACTGACACCAGGTGACACCTGGTGAGATCCTAGCAACAGACTGCTCACACTGGAAAAGGAGCATCAGGGCGAAGGAGGCTGACAAGGCAGAGGCAGCTTTAAGGTCAGGTTCACACAGACACCAACTTGCTTTCCAAGCCAAGGAGCACTGCTGTCCCCAGAGAAAATATTCAAAACTTCAAAGGCCTTTCAAACTCAGGTGGCAGCAATTAGTTTGGGCCAGGAGGGTCTTACAAAGCTAGAGAAAATGCCATTCGAACTGTAGGTCTCAGCACCTCCTGGCGCGTTGCCCAAATTGGAGAATGGCTAGAAAAGCCACTGCCAGCCACCCAAATGTGGGAAACAAGAGAGAAAGGCAAGGATCAGTCGGTAGGAAAGAAAAATGACAGAGTGGCAGTAGCACGTACATGAAGTCTTAACACTATGCAACTCAAAGACTTCAGACAAGCTGTGAGCCAGGACCCCTCGGAGCCTCCTGTACCATTGGGTTCTCATTCTCCTTTTCCTCCTCCTCTTCTTCCTCCTCCTCCTCCTTTCCCTCCTCCTCCTCTCCCTCCTCCTCTTCCTCTTCTTTCTCCTCCTCTCCCTCCTTTTCCTCCTCTTCTCCCTCCTCTTTCTCCTCCCCCTCCTCTTCCTCCTCTTTCTTCTCTTCTTCCTCCTCCTCTTTCTTTTCCTCCTCTTCCTCCTCTTCTTTCTCCTCCTCTCTTCCTCCTCCTTCTCTTCCTTGTCTTCCTCCTCTTCTCTCTCCTTCTCTTGAAACAGGGTTTCAAGTAGCCTAGAATGGCCTTCAACTGGCCATGTAGCAGAAAATGACCTTGAACTTCTGATCCTCCCTCCTCCACCTCTCAAGTTCTTGAATGGACATGCAAGCGCCATCATTTCCAGTCCATGCAGCACTAGGGATCACCCCAAGCTCCCTGCTTGCTGGGCAAAGGCTACCAACTAAGCTACATCTCTCTTCATTCCCCTAAAGATGGGGATTTCTGCTCGTCACACCCATGTCAAAATATGTCCAAGTTTGTCATGCTATGCAAGCCACGAGCACCGCCTGCCTAGTCTCAAGTGTTGTTTGTAAAACACACATGCTAGAGCTCCAGAGATAGCTCAGTGGACAAAACTCCTGCCACACAGGCTCAAAGACTGCAGTTCAGACACCCAGCGCCCTTTTAAAAGGCCAGGGGGTTGCTTCTTCTCCGTGCTGAGAGGGTAGAGACGGAAGGTCCCAAGGTCCAGCTGGAGAGCTAGATCAGCTGAGATGTCAAGCTCTGGGCTCAGTAAATAGACTGCTTAATAACTGAAGACGGCCGACATCAGTTGACCTGGACACACACGTGTGAACACACACATACATCGTACACATATGCAAGTGCAATAAAATTATAGAATAAGATGCACATGCTGTGTGGACCTCAGCAGGTTATCTCGCCTCTCTCCTCTCTGGGATAGCTGCGGCAGTCAGTCCCTCGCTCATTGGCTGAGAGAATCAAAGGCCGTCAGGACAAGCACGTCTTAGAACCCTGTTGACAGGTGGCTGGCTAGTTGTTTAATAAGTGTCAGCTACTGCCACTGCACAGTGAATAGGAAGTGTTCATCTCTAGTCCTCATCTCCCTCTTCCCAACTCAGCCTACTGTGGTTCATCCAGTAGGCAATGGCTATTTGCTGCAGAGAGAGACAGAGTACCTGAGAGGCCCTTGCATCTGCCCTTGGAGGAGAATGACCCCTGATCGCCATCATAAAGAAACCACGCCCCCACAGTGACTGCATAATGGCCTCTCAAGACTTTTGGTACTAGCAGGGGCAAGCAAGGCCTGCTGCTTGCTCTGCTCCCACATAGTAATTGGATGGCTGTAGATGCGGCGAGAAGTAACTCCCGAGTGGCATGGAGAAACAAGAAGAAAGAGCGCCAGGAGCAGAGTCAGCCCCATACACAACCGCCCGTGCAAGCACATGTCCGCTGAGGGCAGAGTCGAGAGCAGAGTTGGGTCTCCAACTAAACCTGTTCTTTGTGCTTTCTTGGAAACTTGTCTCTGTCTGGAGTCACCCTTGCCTCCAGAAAGGATGTGAAGAAAGTGGGAGCCTTTTCACCAGACACTAATTGGACCCCAGTTCCCCCTTGACGTGGTAGTAGTAAATTTGTCCACCTGCTGTGGGTAAGAAGCAGCTGAGAGGGGAGCTATTGGATGTTGCAGGACCCTGAATGCATCAGAATTCCAGTGTGTTAAGAGGCAAAGAAAGCTGGTCCTCTCTGCCCACGACATCAGTTTATCCTTCTGTCTCATCTGTGGTGGACGCTGCTCTCACCTCACCCAGATTTTCAAAGCTTCCCTGGCTGGCATCCAGGTTGTACTGCAGCTTTAATCTTCCAGTCCTCTGGAGTACTGAGGTCTTACAGCTCAGGTGGAGTGGATTCAGGATTCATCTGAGCCTGTATGTCCCGCTTTGGTGTAAGGCTTTTCTGATGGGACTCCATGGAGTAATACAAACATAGACACCGGCAATATCATTTCAAATACTTAAATGGATGGGCCACAAACTTGGCTGTAAGCAAATAGTATAATACAGACTTGGTGAGTTATGAGTCATATTCTCCACAAGGTAAAAATAAGCAAATTACAGGGGAAAGCCACCACATTCGTGGGATTAGGCCTGGAGAGAAAGTTGCATCAGAGTCTTTGGAACTGATGGAAATGCGTTTTGGATAAGTTCCGCAGGGCACCTGGAGACCGGTTCAAGCTATTCTACAGGCAGAAAGTTCTTCTTGTGCACATCAGAATGGCTGTGTTCATTCTACTGATATTTAAAACTGAAATATTTACTAGTAGGGGACAATGGGTAGATAAACAAGTCATCGCCGCGATTACTCAGGGGTCAGGAACAGTGGTAAGCCCTCTTATCTGTGACTATGTCTAGTGTCCCGAAAGAAAATGACTACATAACAAAGCAAAAGAGAACTTAGGAGAAGCTAAAGCCTGCTGGCAGCACGCGTCTGTTTATACAGATATGCAGAATGGCTTGATTCACAGCCTACAAAAGGTGGAAACCAGCTGACACCTCCCCCACACTTTCCTCTGCCCCACTGGGTTGAATGTGAATTGTCCTCCACTGGCTGGGACCCAGCTGGCCTTGCTGGTGACCACTCCCCTCATAGAACAAGTCCCACGTGACTATGTCTCCTGTTGGGCCCAGGAGTGGCTCAGTTCATGGTGTGTTCAAAAGTGACCACTCTCAGCCGGGCAGTGGTGGTGCAGGCTTTTAATCCCAGCATTTGGGAGACAGAGGCAGGCGGATTTCTGAGTTTGAGGCCAGCCTGGTCTACAGAGTGAGTTCCAGGACAGCAAGGGCTATACAGGGAAACCCTGTCTCAAAACAAAAAAAAAAAAAAAAAAAAAAAAAAAAAAAAAAGTGACCACTCTCAATAAATCCCCACCCAAACCTCCTAAGTGGCCAGTGGTCAGGGCAGCGGGTCGTCCAATGGAAGCCTTCCTATTTGCAAGCCCTTCTCATTTTTTTCTTAACAAATCTATATTCATTCTGCTCAATCTTGGTCTATATTTAATCTTCTTTGGGGTGGGATCACATACATGGAAGCCACGGTCTGGGTAGCTTTGGTGACGGTCAATCAGGCAAAACATCTATACATGTAGTAAATCATGCACACACATAAATAAAAACAACAATAACCACAAAGTCGTCTTGTGGCTAGGGAGGTGGCTTGGTGGTTGAAGTGTTCACCAGGCACACAAGAGTTAGGGTCCCAGATCCTTCGTGGATGCGAGCCTAGCAGCCCATGTAATTCTAGCCTCAGAAGATGGAGGCAGATCCCCAGAGCGAGCTAGCAGAGGAGACTGGCCGTAGGGGTGAGCCCAGAGTTTAACTTCAAGACTCTGCCTCAAAGATTAAGTTGCACGGTGATCAAGACTCCGAAGGCATGTGCACACACATGAACACGCACACAGGTGAACCAGTATGTACAGGCACTGACCACATACAAATGCACCTGAAAAGAAGAACACATACAAAACAAACAAACAAATAAAACAAAGAGATAAGAGAAATTTTAAAGGACTATCCTGTGGCTGACCATTAGAACCTGAACAGCAACCATCCAGACAATCTAACCTTCCTCAAGCACACGCGGCCCAAAGCTCTGCCTACCTTCGGGTTATGACAGCCTTACACTTTGTGGAGGAATATTAATGAGAGGAGCCCTGTGGCTCCCTCCTCTGCTTAAGGTACAATTATTATCCTTATCTGACTGATACAGAAGGCTCAACTATTGTGAGCCACTTCTCAGCAAAATAATAAGCCAGGCAGACTGTGCCTTGGTAAACACTGTCTATATCAAATCAAGCCTCATTATTTCACAGGCATTACCTGTTTGTGGCAAGCAGTTGATCCTGCAGCAGCACCTCTGCTTCTGAATGCAGAATCGCCCTGGCCTTTCAGGGTGATGTTTGATAAAGAAGAGAGAGGACAAGCTGCTTTCCCATAACGGACAAGCCTACTGGGGTTTTTTTTGTTTTGTTTTCCTGAGAGTTTAGACATAGCCTTGCGTGCTAAGAGCTGTCTATTATTGGAAGATGGAATCGCTCCAGGTAATTCTGGAAAACACAATTTAATTTAATTACACAGCTCTAGGGAACTTCCAGCAATTGGGTGTCTTTTCTGTATTCTCAAGTTGATTTTGTGTGTGTGTTTTATGGCCACACACTCTTTCTCTCTGCCAAACACGTATTTGGTTCATAATGAAACCAGGAGTCCGTGGTAAGAAAGTTTGAACTCACTCCAAGGAGACTATTGTGATGTCTAAGGTCCTTTGCAGGGGACTCTAGCCTTCCAGGTCCTTTCACTTGGCAGCCAGCACCCCAGGAGGCCAGCTCTAGATCAAAGGCACAAAAAGATTTCTGCCTTCAATATTCACCAGTTAGAGTGGCTCTGTGGACCTGGTGCCAAGCTGTCCAGGACCCATCACAATGCAGAGAAAAGCCCTTCAGAGGCAAGGCTCTCTCTAAACAACCATCTCCTTCCAATGTCGTTAGCTGAGCAGAGGGAATGAAATCTGACCCCATCAAACCCCGTGGAGAGGATTGAGGGGGAAGGTTAAAACCGGGCCTGGCTTTGTTGCTGAGCAGGAGACAGATGGAGCAGAGTGAATTTTAATGAACCGAACAATAGAACTGGGGGGTTAAAACCTGGACCACAGGTACCTACAGGCTCAGAGTGGGAATTAGCACCCAAGAGAAATCAGTCAGTGTCTTAAAAGTTGTTTAATTTTTAATCAACACATTGAGTCGGAAAATCTGAATATGACATTTAATGAACTTTCTTGTAATTTCAGCGGAAATGGTGGCTTACATGTCCAAAACAAAAACAAACAAAACCAACGAAAAACGCTTTCAGACTTGCCTGGGAAACTCTTTTGAGTAGGCTGGCAAACTCAGTACAGAAGAAAAAAAAAAGGGGGTGGGGCATCATGGGTAGAAACTCGAACTGGCCAGTCAAGAGCAGCTCCGCCCTGCCCTCAGCCCCAGGCGGTGGGGGAAACTCAAACTGGCC
>NW_022196897.1:156977393-156988067 GCF_008632895.1 Mastomys coucha | reverse complement strand
TTTTTTCTTTTTCTTTTTGGAGGAGAAACTGAGAAAGGAGATATCATATGACATGTAAATAAAGAAAATATCTAATAAAAAAAGAGATAGAACTGTGTGTCCCATTTGGCCCCCAGCCCCTGGTACAGAACTCCTAAAACTCCGGAAGCTAAACGACAGGGGTTGCAGAAGCATCTCTTGTTGCCTATCACAAGCTCCCTTTAACCTCACCTGACACGTGGAGACCAGAGAAACCAAGTACCTCACGTGAGGGGGTAGAACTCTCAGCCCCAGCCATGCCTTTCTGGGGGAGAAAAATGATGGAGATCAAGTTCATCACCAGTGACCAATGACACAACCACTCCTGCCACCATCACAGTACCTCTATGAAACTCTTAAATGACAGGATGGAGAAGCTTCTGGGTTGGTGAACAGAGAAAGGAGCACACCAGAGAGGACACAGGACATACAAGGCTGTCAGAACCAGACCTGAGCATTCATTCCATCTGGCCATTCTTGAGCCTTGACCTTGATTTCCAATGATTCAAGAAATGCAAACAGAGTCCTCTACTGAGCCTGAAGAGGGAACCACAGACACCCTCAAGTTTGAAGTATGATAAACAGAAGCGCTGGATGTCTGAGAGCCCTATTGGTTGCTGGGATCTAAAGTAGGGGCAGTCCGAGGACAGAACACTTCATCTATGGGATCCTTTGGGGAACCTGGAAGTCAGAAGCAAAAAGATCCTGTTTATTTAGAGGGTTCAAGTGCTACAGCACAGCACGTGTTTATCACCAGAAGTCATGTGCTTTAAAAGATCACAACTAGTGATGGGTGACACAGTCAGGTGACAGGGAATAAGGGACAGGAGAATACGCCATTTCAGAGAATGTGCACAGAGGTTCTCTGCTAGGTATCATTAAACCATTGAGCCAGATGACAAAAGGAAGGAAACTGAGCTGAGGTGACGTGCACCTGCCATGATTAGAGAGAGCCAGGGTGGTGACATAGGAGAAAAAACCTGAGAAGGAGCCACCAACCCATCAGAGCCCACCTACAGACACTGCAGTTTGCTCTAAACAGTATGAAATGTGTGGCCTCCTGAGCAGAGGACTAGACTCATACAGTAGCAAACACTATCTTAGCCAGAATTGAGCACTGGTAGAGATACAAGAAGAGAAGCCAGTGTTCAGCCATCCACATAAAAAGGCAGAAAGCCATGCCCCACAGCAGTGATGAAGAGCTGCCCTTGGCGGAGGAGGGAAAGACGGACGTGGTGGAGGAGGCGAGTTGCATATTCTCCTGGCACGCCTGTGGTCCAAACAACCTTGTCAGGCAAAAGAGAGGCTGATGATGTGTGCACAGAGAGCTTAAATGTACGATGAAGAGATGGGCCAGGTCGCCTCAGTGGGCAGCTCTGCATACCACACTTGTAAAAGCATACTGTGTCCAAGACCAGAAAGTTCAATAAGATTCTCTCTGGAGAAGATGAAATGGGTGTTCCTGAAAGCTCTGGGTCAGACTGGCCACAGACAATCTGCAATTTCTAAGGTGTCACATCTCCTTAAAGACAAAACAACTATTCATTGAAAAGCAAAAAAGGAAATTGGTTATTTCACAGCATAGAGGCAAATTCTCCAAAATGGTTACAAACCCATCATTTATTTGAATCTCATGAGGGTGTTGCAAACTTAATGACATCTATTTAAAGTACAAACTAGTTATTTGAGAAATCTGCCAACAGGTTACATTCAAACTTGAACCCTGACCCAAATGCAGAGTGTATTTCTGCCTTCTGAGAATTCTACAAAAGTATTGCGGGTCCTTTATTTTTTAACATAGTAACTAGCAAATTTTGTATCTTTATAGAGAGGAATGCATCCTCATAAATTGGGAGGGTATTAAAATTTAAAGACAATAATAGAAACAGAATAAATACAGATTATTTATAGGTTAAAAGTACATGACTCTAATATTAAATGTCCAGTTTTTTCAACATTTACTGTGAAACAGGCACTAAACATCCAATATCTATTATGCCTCCTTTCAAAAAATGTAATATATTTACTCATTTTGGGGGTATGTTGGAGGTCAGAGAAAAATATGTAAGAGTCATTTCTCGCCTTCCACCATGTGAGTCCAAGGGATTGAACTCAGAATGTAAGGCTGAGGAACAAGAGCTGTTAGCCACTGAACTATCTCACTGCTGACCCCCTTAGATCTCTTTCAATCTTCGTAATATTGACCTTCTTGATACAAAAGAATTAAGATCAGAATGTAATAGCCCCCCTCAAAAAATTATTAACTAACACATAACACACATTGAAACTCTGCCAACTTACATTGGAGGCCTGGATACATTGCTCCTACCTGGGTAGACTCAAACTAGACCCCAAATTCCTCGTGGCAAAGTAAGATCTGGTAGGAGCAGTCACGGAGGGGGTCACTGAGAACATCAGGTGGACAGTCACATGAAGAGCTTAACGGAGGACCTGGTGCACACAAAGATCTGGGAAGAGGCCCTTGTCCACTCGGTTGCCATACCAGAGCTATGACAGAGTGGTTCACAAGCAGCATCAATTACTTCTCACAGCTCTGGGAAGTGTTGACACATGTGGGACAAGGTCCTTAAGCCTCCTTCATAAGGGCTGCCATTGGTTCCTAAGGGCTCTCTGCTCCTGCAGCCTCCCAAGAGCCCCAGCCCCCAACGCCATCACCTGGATGACTGGGATTGTAGCTTATTCACCTGTGGAGGACCTATTACACCCGTTACAGAGCCATGCAGACCACCAGAGGCACCTCCTCCGTGCTGTCCCCACACTCAATCCTGTTCGGGAAAGGTTGTACTTGTATTGTCATACCAACAAGGAGATTAAAGCTCAGAAATGCAAAATGAGAAGCTGGATCCCCACAGAGGCCTTTGAATGGCAAAGCCAGAAGTTAGTCAAAGCCTATGTAACTACCCAGAGGCTGAGATGGTCAATCTCATGTTGCCTAAATCACGCCGGAACACCAACCTCCCACTTCATGCATATGCAAAATAGCATTTGACACCGGTCACAGCCCACACCTCTATCAATCATATCAAGTGAAAAAAAAAACAAAAACAAAAAACTGAGGCCAGGTTAACCCAAGTAAACTACCACAGTGGCAGCAGGAGAGACGGGGGTCGCGAAGCAAATCTCTAAGCTCGTGGGCAGACAATACACAAGGGTGAGGAGTCATTTTAATCCACTACATGCTACTACGTCTTGGGGGGTTTTGGATACCATGATATTATTTTGGAATTCTCAAACATAAAGAACTTGGAAGACTAGAATAAATGCATGCCCCTAGAGTTGTGGCAGTATTTAGAGCTGAAAGGACAGCTTCAAGAGACCCAAGAAGGAGGGACTTTCAAGTCCAGGAGGGACCTGGGGGAGCGTGAATCACCTGAGGAAAGGCAGTTTTAAATGCAGCGATACACACCGGTGCAAGAACCGGTGCATCGTTGTTAAGTTGCAGGCATCCTTGTTAAGTTGGACTCTCAGTACTTGGAAGCTGAGGCTAGAGGATCATAAATTCAAGGCCAATCTGAGCTACATGTTTGGCTTGGGCTATGTGAAACCCTGTTTCAAAACCAATAATAAAGACTTCAGTGTAAGATGAGACTTGGGTCCACTCTCGACCACACATTCTTTGAGAGAAGTCTATATTTGCCAGTCTAGTAAAAGAAATCCTGATTTCCTAGTGTGCATATCTTGGTGGAATAAGTGAGGACATATCTGTATTGAAAATTTCATCATTTACATCTCAGCTCCATCCTAAGTCAGTGTGACATCAAACCACCTTAGCCAGACATCGGCTCATCTCACGGAGGGACCTGGATGTTTGTAAGGATGAAGAAAGGCTTAACGAGAATGTTTCAAAAGCAAGATCAGGCTCTGAAACGATTCCACAGTCTCCATCAGATGCAAGGAAGTCAGAACGGGTCTAGTGAAGCTGAAAGTTTCCAAAGGGTTAAGCTTACATCAGCTCCTTCCCTTTCTGGAGTCTCTCCATCAGCTGCAAAGGCCTCTATAAATAAGTCAGAGCCGTGGAACACACCCTCACTATCTCCTTAGAGGCGATGCGCTGAAACAATGTTGCTCAGTTCTCTCTAAGACTGAATTAGAATCTTCATTTGAATAAAAGCAACCCCCCACACACCATAAGCACGTCCATAGATATTTCTACCGCAATGAAATATGTATCCTTGGCTGACAATGGCGCCCAGCATTCATATTTAAACACAGCTCCTCTCTCAGCTCTAACAGGATTACGCAACCACAAACACTTCTACGCTCTTAAGGAATCACACACGGGAAGGGAGGAGCTGCACCCCAAGATGTTGTGAACCCTTAGCTTATGGGTGCATGACACATGGCAAGTGAACATTTTACTGTGGCATACACATCTCTTTACGCTTCCCCTGTCCACGTGGAGAGCGAGCAGCATGAGGGATCAGGAAGCAGTGGGTTGTGTCAGAAGCTGTACCCGGACAACGAAGTTCCCAAGAACTTCCGCACCACAAGACTGCATCCAGCCTGCTCCAGAAAACCCCAGCTGACTAGAAGCAGTCCAGGTTATCTCCTGGGCTATCCTGGGTTTCCGGGCAGCTTGGATCTCCCTCAGAGATGCACATCATGTTCTAGTTCAAGTTGCTGTACATACCTTTCGTTGACTCTACCGTTAATTCACCGTTGTTCACTGCCAACCAATAGAACAAATGACTGTTCTTAGTGAAGAATCTTACTTTCTGAACTGGATTCAACAAGAGGGAACACTCTCTTACAAATTCACAAATGGGTCTGTGAACTGAAATTGGTAGGAGACTTCTAAGGATAAGGTTTCAAAGGACAGTTGAGTTGTAGATGTGCTGTGTGGCTATGAGCAGGAAAAGGGTCTCTTCAAAGATGTCCACACTCTCATCCCAGAAGATGGGAGAGGGATGCTTTTCTGCTATTAACTGAAGTCCCAGGAAAAGCCACTTTTGGTTTAAACATTCTACACAAACACTAGCTGGCATAACCGCCATTGCTATGGAGAGTTGGAATGTTACCAGTCCACAGCCCAAAGTATTTTGGACCCCCCTTAGTCCCTTAATAGCCATTTGTCACTCTCCCCTGTATCTGACCTAAATCTTGTGACCATTCAAGTTTTGGAACATCTTAGCTTAATAGATGGCCAGGTTCCTTCTAGCCACCTGTCTTAGTCAGGGTTTCTATTCCTGCACAAACATCATGACCAAGAAACAAGTTGGGGAGGAAAGGGTTTATTCAGCTTACACTTCCACATGGCTGTTCAACACCAAAGGAAGTCAGGACTGGAACTCAAGCAGGTCAGGAAGCAGGAGCTGACACAGAGGCCATGGAGGGATGTTCTTTACTGGCTTGCTTCTCCAGGCTTGCTCAGCCTGCTCTCTTACAGAACCTAAGACTTCCAGCCCAGGGATGGTACCACCCACAAGGGGCCCTACCCCCTTGATCTCTAACTGAGGAAATGCCCCACAGCTGGATCTCATGGAGGCACTTCCCCAACTGAAACTCCCTTCTCTGTGATAACTCCAGCCTGTGTCAAGCTGACACACAAAACCAGCCAGTACACCACCCCAAAGCTTAGGGTAGCATCGACAGTGGAATGTGGCCTCCAAGACAACGCCAGGCTCTGGCCAATCACATCTGTCTCAGAGGTATCACCCGGTACTCAGTCTGATGTGTCTTGCAGTGACCGTGGACAATGATGCTTCCCGGGTGGGGTTAGGTCAAGGATGTTGGGGTGGAGATTGCCTGGGTTGTCTGGCCAGGGCCAGTGTAACCATGAGCATTCTTAGAGAGAAGAGAGAAACAAGATGAGCAAGAAGATAAAATACCTGACTGAAAAATCCCCACGAAGAGGATCAAGCTAAGAGCCAGGGAGGAAAGATGTCTTCAAGCATCTCAAAAAACAAAACAAAAAACAAAAAACCAAACAAGAAATCAAGTTTCCCGGGAATGTCTGGTTAGCTAGTTGCTTGTCATTTAAAGGCCGATCTTTAGCAGATGACTCCAGTTACACTTCTGTAACCAAAACCCTGACCAAAAACAATGTAGGGGAGAAAAAAGGATTATTTGGTTTATACACCTAGGGTAGGGCTCACCACTGAGGGAAGTCAAGACAGGGACACAAGCAGAAACTGTAGAGGTAGACTGTGTATTTGTGCACACGCTCATGCTAGCAAGCTCTCTTAAATAATGCTAAAACACCTATGTAGGGACAGTGCCACTCACAGTGGGCCAACCTAGGCTAATTAATAATCAAGATCATCTCCCATAGACACGCTTGCAGGCCAACCTGATCTAGACAATTCTTCAATTCTCATCAAGGATATTGTCTCAGACAACTGTAGGCTGTGTCAGGTTGACAATTAGAGCTAACTGGGACCTGAGCATATACACTCTTTCGAATTTTTCACAACTGCAATGTTGCAGTACTTACTCTGTTTTAGAAGTATACATGAGATTTCCCTATGCATAGTTCCCCCCCCCCCCAATCCCTGGAGCATTCTATAAAGGATGCTCCTTACAGAGAGAATACACGTGCCAAGCCATGAGTGGTGATATGGGCCTGCAATCCCCCTTGGCCCACATAATGGGACCCTACCTCTAAAGATGAGAAGAATACACAGTCCAAATGACTGCATTTCTAGGACTATATGCATTTATATAAGTGCCTACACATCATCTGCAAATACATTAAGTAAACCGAGAGCAAACGTTCCCATAGGGGATGAGGGAGCAGAGGACACAGAAGCCTAATGGTATTCCAGAGAGATGTTAACCTTGTCGCTTCTTGTATTGCTTTAACCTCCACCATGGGAATGAGCCACACATTAGCTGCAGATGAAGGTTAATGGTGAGCTATCAGAGCAGCGTATGTTCCCAGTGGGAGTGAGGAGACTTCAAGGGGCAGAGCACAGAGAAGAGTCAGAGCAAAGGACACCATGGGCTGGACCAGCGGCACATTCCCAAGAGAGTCACCAAAGAGTGGCACATTCCCAAGAGAGTCACCAAAGAGCATCTCAGCAGAGTATGGTTTCCCGTCCAGATGGCACCTGGCTTTCCCTGAATTATGCCATGCCTGGGACATGCCCACAACTGCTGGGCTCAGCCAGGCCTGGAAAGCTACTTCACAGGAAGAATAAAATGTAGAGTGTTAAGGTTCATTGCCCTTCTCTTCCCAGAAGAAATTTAACCACCTTGAAAGGAACACTTCTAGGGTGGGGCCTTCTTGTCTCGCTCTTGCCTGTGTCCCATGAACGAATGCTCTGCCTCAGGGATGCAAACTGACCAATGCTTTTAGATGGATAAAGCCTACTAGTATACCATACTCACCCTGGCTTCCTTGGCTTAAGGCACACTTAAGGTTAATCCCTCTTTATGAATCACGCCACACACACATTCACATACACACACACACACACATGCTTGCACAAATGCATGCAAGCACACACTCATATGTACACACACTATGCATACACACTTACACACATGCACATACACATATACATGTATACCCCCCACATGTGTACACATACATACACACACTCTCACATGCACACATTTACACACACATGCATGCACAGACCAACATACACAAATGCACACACACATACATGGTCACCCCCCCACACACAAACGCACACACGTGCATTCACAGACATGTATACACCTATATGTATATACACACATGCACACACACTCTAATGCATGTGTGCACATGCACTTACACACCCATGCACATACATGCATACCCATGCATACATACACCCATGCACATACACACACCCATGCACACACACACACAACATACATGCACACTGGAAAGGCAGACACTAAAGAACCACCCTCGGCCCTTGAGTGTGGGAGGGTACCCTTAGCGCTGCAGCCGGAGCTCAGTGAACCTGCTCTGCTCCGTGGAGCTCTGTCCAGCTTGGTGACAGATCCCTAAGCAGGCAACTCACAAACCTGGACTGACTTTGAAGACAGGCAGAAACCAAGCAGGTTTTCAACTGGATCCCTGGTCTTCCTTCTCCCGGTCAGAAGAAGAGATGTTAAAAGAAGCCAAGCACCCTGAGTGTTGTGCATCATGCCTTTAATCCCAATCCTCTGGAGGCTGAGGCAGGGGGACTGCACTGAATTCAAGGTCAAAACCAGAACAGCTTATATAATGAATTCCAGACCAACCCTGGCAGCAGAATAAGACTCTGTCTCATTAAAAAATAAAAATAAAAATAAATTAAAACAGGAAAACAAATCAATAACAATCCCAAATTCAGAGCCTGAAATCATCAATCAACACCGTGTGGCTTGTGACTCTAAGAAAGTGGGAGAGGCAGGAGAGATGACTCAGCAGCTAAGGCCATTGTTGCTCTCGGAGAGGATCCTAGTTTATTTCCTGATACTCAAATAGTGGCTCCCAACCATCCAGAACCACAGTCCTGGGGTAGTTGGTGCACCCTTTGACATCCCTGAGCAACAAGCCTGTGGTTCACACGCATTCAGTTAGGTATACACTCATGAACATGAAATAAAATAACTAATTCTTTAAAGAGAGAAAAAAAGGAAGGAAGAAAGGAAGAAAGAAGGAGGGAGATAAAGAGGGGGGAGGGGGAAGGGAGAGAAGCAAGAGAGGGCAAGAAGGAAAGGGAAGAAAGAGAGGGGAATGGGATAAAGAGGGAGGGAATGATGGAAGCAAAGTGAAGAAGGGAAAGGAAGAAGGGAGGACAGAGGAAGGAAAAGAAGGAGGGAGGAAAAAGGGAGGAAGGATGGAGGAAGGAAAAGAAGGGGGAAGGAAGAAGGAGAGAGGAGGAAGGAGGGAGGAGGAAGGAGGGAGGGAGGGAGAAAGGGGGAGGAAAAGAAGGAGGGAGAGAGGAAGGAAGGAGGAAAGGAGGGAGGGAGGGAGGAAAGGAAGGAGGGAGGGAAGGAAGGAAGAAGGAGGGAGGGAAGGAGGGAGGGAGGGAAGGGAGAAGGAGGGAGGGAGGGAAGGAAGGAAGGCGAAAAGGGAGGTTTGGTTTATTTTGTTTGTTTGTTTTCAGCTCACTTCCAACACTGAGCAGAGCAAAGCTTAACACAGTTCAGAATTCCTGAACTGCAGTCCTCCTTGTCTCTGGCTGGTGACCGGGACCGCATATCAGCTGTCCTTTATAATAGCAGTTTTAGGTGACTTCCGGCCCCAGAAAGACACTCAGTTGTTCTTTCATTTCTCCAGGAACCTTGTCTTCCATGTTCTTTCCTGACTCCCCTTCAGTAGCAAAAGAAAATCCAAAACTTCTCTCAGAAAGCCACATCACTACGGTTGCCAGGCAACGCTCCCTATATTTTAAAATAACTTCAAATTCTTTGGCAAAGAAAAAGGAATATGTAAGACTCCATCAGGGTTTTTTTTTTTTTTTAAGTACACCTGAACCTATGTTAGCATGAAAAGGTTGGGCTGCCGTTTCTGAAATCCTTGGGATCCCTACTCTATCTGTAAGTGGAAGTCAGACCGCTGTCTCTCAGAAACTCTTGCCTTCTCGGACAGTGGAAGGGGTGGGTGTTAGTACTAGCACAGAGATGTCCAGGATGATGAAGGAAGAGAGCAGTGTTGCATAAAGACGTGACTTCCCGAGTTAGGGGGCAGACACGACCAGGACGCTTGCATTCCAAGCCAGCTGAGGGCCAGAGCAATCCTCTCACGCAGCCAGCACCCACAGTCCTGCCACCGTGTCCTGTTACACTGTCCACAGTGAAGAGCAAGTGTGAAGAGCTGGCCACCACTCAGTAAGGGATCACAATAGCAAAGCTGGGGGTGGGGTCACACTGAGGACACCCCTGCCAACCCTCCCTCTCCTTCTGCTCATCTGCCCTGGTTTGAAAAAAAAAAAAACAACAATTTTTTAAAAAATATAATGGTTTTGTCTAAAATGGGATGAGTTCTTAATACCAAGAAAAATTTCCCCATGTTTCTTCAAAATGTTACTCTGCCTCGGGTCCATTTTCTCTGTAATATTCTCAAGAAGACAAGGAGGTAATTAGTCATTTTCAGCTATTTAAAGTCCCTCCACATATCTGGAGACTATTAATCAGTGTACAGCCCATTCCTCTCCAACCTCAAGAGTCTCTTCCTGTTTCCTTCATCCTGACAAGCGTTTTTTTTGGTCCTAACTCTGTGCAGCTCATTTCTGAAGGAGCAACAACCACTCCGCAATGACTGAATGAATAAACCAACCAGTCAGGTATCACAAGAAGGTCCCCTCCCTGTGGATATTTGGGGTTATTTGCACCCCCCTGAAGATTAAGAAAACGTTTATATATCAAATTTCACATTTTAAAAAAAAATCAGATGTCCACCCGCTTTTGCTTTCCAAAATTGGAAAAACCTGCAAGGGTGAGCACAGGCAAGTGCCAGGACAAGCGAGCAGCCGCTGCTCCGTGCCACAGCATGAGACTCCATTGCAAGGCCATCCCTACCCAGGCCTCTTCCTACACTCATATTAGTTAACCACCTCATGATGTTTGAGCTTTTCACTATCTAGAATAAAGTCTTCAACAACCTCGTCTCATCGCTGAGCAACAGCCACATATCAACCACGTAGACTTAGATCCATCATCATGCCTCATCAATAATCCACCACCAGCTTCTATCCCATTCCCAGCAGC
>NW_022196897.1:156975212-156977051 GCF_008632895.1 Mastomys coucha | reverse complement strand
TAGACTTAGATCCATCATCATGCCTCATCAATAATCCACCACCAGCTTCTATCCCATTCCCAGCAGCCCTACTGGTTAAGGATTGTGTTCCTTCCTACTTTGTGAAAGGTAGGTTCTGGGACTAAGAAACACAACTAGGAATTTCAGCACAGGTTCTTCAAAACCAATGCACCGCTTCCTTCCACACTGAACGAACGCTCCAAATGGAATAGAGGGTTTGCCAGCGATATAACCTCGGGTGCGTCAGAAGCAGTGAGCTCATCCCCACAGCTAGGTGAGCGGTCCACAGCCTGATGAATCATGGTGAGCGCTGGAACTGACCCTGCTGAACCCTGGAGGCCAGTGTGGGCTGTAGATCCTGACCAGTCTGGAGACGGCTCCCTAGCTGTGAAGCGGTTTGCAGCATTCTAGATGCTTCAGCGTGGGCTTGTTTGCTTAAGCTGATAACTCCATTTAACTTTACATACCCACGTGACATGAATTCGTTATGAAAAGTAAATTTAGACCTTGCTCAAGAATAGGAGCTATGAGCTGGAAATTCCCTGTGATGGTTTAGCCTCAGACACCTCGTTTGTAACAGAAATGGTGTTGCAAACTTTGACAACACCTCTGTGGCAAGAGCTAACATGGAAAGGCGAACACAGAGCATTGAGCGCAATGCTTGCACACACTCCACGAAGGTCAGCTACCCGCCCTTTGTGTTGCTCTCCTTTCCAGGAATTGTGTGTACCTAAGCACAGCAGAAACATAATGAATGTGGCTAAGTTCACAGTCCCAGGATGCTCCCCTTCTAAGTACACACTCTTGCTCCACCCTGGGACAAGGCAAAGACATTGCCAGCTGTTATATTTGGATATAAAATGTCCTCAACACACATGTGATAGCCAGCTAACCCATCTGATTGTGAAGGCTGTGGAACATTTGTGGCATGTGACGTAGCTGGTAGAAGTGATTGTGCTGGACTGGTCGGAGAATAAATGACAAGTCTTAATAGTCAGGAACAGTCCTTAAAGAAAACCCAATTCTCCTTCCCCAGTAAGAATCACCTATGGGTAACTGCTCAGCGAGGGGTGAGCTGTGTGCCCTCTCCATGCTGACACGTGTGGGCCACCAGTCTCCTTCATTCACTTTGGCTGTATCTATTGGGCAGAGGAAGTACTTGTTGCACAGATGTGAATGAGTTAAATAACACTGGTAAAACAGCATCAATGATGCCTATGAAACACCCATTATGCACCAAACACCACCACACTTATTTAATACGGCAGCTCTATGGTGACCCATCAGGATCCCATTTCAAACCTGAGTCAGCATGAGCCTCCAGGAATTAGGCCCTTTGGTCAAAGTCATGGAGCTAAGAGGTCATTATTTCAGTACTGCTAACCTTAAGGGGGAAGTGTGGGAACTTCCTCTAGCTGAGAGGAGGCGCTACCAGCTCCCTGCAGTCAAGGCTGAAGACCAAGCAGATGTAAGTGTTCAGCTCAGCTCTGCACTGTAGAACAAAATCCTACTCAGAGAGGCTGTCACTGATGGCCGCCGTTGGGTTGAAGTGTGGTGTCTTTGATTGTCTTCAGACACAGATGCTGTACACAGAATAAGTGAATATATTCTACCCTATTCTTTAGCTATCAGACTATCAAAGCAGTGAGTCCCAAGAAATTGGAGTTTCCCCAGAAATCTCATCCCAGGAGAAGAAAAGCCTGGCCAGCCAGAGTGGAACCCTTTATAATGACGGGTCGGCGTCAAGCAGGAATACACCTAGACCAGAACTGCTTAGATGTATGAGTCTCTCTCTGTGCCTTTGTCTCTCTCTCTCTCTCTCTCTCTCTCTCTCTCTCT
>NW_022196897.1:156971045-156974828 GCF_008632895.1 Mastomys coucha | reverse complement strand
TCTCTCTGTCTCTCTCTGTCTCTCTCTCTGTCTCTCTCTCTCTGTCTCTCTCTCTGTCTCTCTCTCTGCCTCTCTCTCTCTCTCTTTCTCTCTCTCTCTCTGTTCTCTTTAGTTTTGCCTGAATGCGTGTATGCATGCCACGTGCGCACCTGTTGGATCCTCTGAAACTGGGGTTGTGTGTGGTTGTGAGCGACTACTCGGAATTCAAACCCAAGCCCTCTGCAAGAGCAGCACACACTCCCAGCTGTTGAGAAAGCTGTCTTGCACTTCTCTATGTATCTTTTAACGATACTTTACAACCCCAAAGATGGATGGGACAGGGTCACTGCATCTCTTTATCCCTGTCCCCCATATGGCCACACTAAGTAAATCTTTTCTCTGCTTTCTACTGTATACTCAGCTGTTTCAGCTGCGATCTCTAGGACAGGTAGCTGAGCGTGGCTTCTTGGAGTACAGATCTTAACCACAAATCTGGTCACTCTGTTACTCTGTTCCCACCATGGACAGAAATGTTGATCCAGTTTGGCTGAGCTCACTGACTCATTCCCATTTGAATGGTTGCTCTCTCTCAACTCCAGAGACCCAGCTGTAGAATCAAGTAACTGCACTTGGAGACATGCTATGCCCCTAAGGGCTGCACAGGGAGAGTAATTCTAGCCCAGCGAGCACATAAATCCAGGCAGCCCTCCAATCCCATGCAATACCCCCAGGGTGACGTAAGGGTAAGCCAGCCAAGAACAGAGAGGATAGATGGGCTACAGATCTGAGATTAAGACATTCACTCTGAAACCAGGCCAGGTGGGTGCCATAGAAGCCCTCTGAAAGCTCCCCAACATTTCTCTCCTTACATCATATTTTCCTTTTTTCCAGTTAGTCACTACTATATACCAGGATTTTGGACTCAGACCAAGTTCAGACTTTACAACTTTGGCTGATTCAATGAGATAACTGTCACCTGAAATTCAACATGAAATGGCATACTTTCCTTTTTAATTTATTAAACAAAAATGTGTACAAGTACATGGTTCCAAATTAGCACTCTACTACGTGGGGTGTGTGTGTGTGTGTGTGTGTGTGTGTGTGTGTGTGTGTGTGTGTGTGTGGTGTGTGTGTGTGTGTGTGTGTGTGTGTAGAGTAAGCCACTGGAGAAATGGCTAAGCAGTTAAGAGCATTGGCTGCTCTTCCAGAGGGCCCCCTGCTCGACTCTCAGCACCCATGTGGTGGCTTACAACCATCTATAACTCCCATTCTAGGGGCCCAGTGCCCTCTTCTGGCCTCCACAGATACCCGACACTATGTTGTACAGGCTTATATGCAAGGAGAAACTCATATACACAAAACAAAAGGAAAAACTTTTAGATATATGTCGTTTGGCATACATGTATTACAGGATCAAGCAGAAAATGTGACTTGACTCCTGAGTGTCTGAGCATGGCCAATAGGTAACTAGTCCATCTCTGCCTCCTTCTTAGATTCCCCCCACCCAAACACACTAGTTCTCTTTGTCTGGGAAAGAAAAATAAAAGACCCTCCTACGGGGAAAACCAAATCTCTCTCTTTATCAAGGCAGAGTCTTTTCCAAAGAATGCAAACAAAGGAAAATACCAGCCAGTCATCCTAAAAGCATCCACACTGTCATGCAGACCAGTCCCAGGGACGTTTCAGATCTCTGCAAAAGTGGACAGTTCTCAATAGATTGGCTCCAGGCAGTGTTTGTCTCCCAGAGAGGAGGTGGCTGGGGTCAGGGAAAGTTGGCAAGCAGTCTGTGCTGAAGGAAACTTCTCTCTGTGATTAAAGCTTGGTCCACACCAGCAGATGCTTCCAACTTACAGAATCTAATCAGGAGAATGGAGAGGGCAGAGCGGAGCCTGTTCTGGTCCGTGATGAATGTCTACATCGGTGTCTCGCCTCAACATCGTTCATGTTCTCACTCGCAGTGTGTGAAAGGCAGGAAGGATGGGGAAGGAAGGAGGGGGACTAAGGCACTGGACATCCTTTCCTGCTCAAGCCTCCTCCTTGTTAACTCCCATCACACGCAGAATAAACATATGGGGGCCCTTCCAACAGCCTTTCACAGAACCCCGAGGCAGCTCAGACAACTCACACCTCCCTCAGTGCACACACACAGACACACACAGAGACACACACAGAGACACACAGACACACAGACACACAGACACACACAGAGACACACACAGACACACACAGAGACACACAGAGACACACACAGAGACACACAGACACACACAGTCACACACACAGACACACACAGACACAGACACACACAGTCACATACAGAGACACACAGAGACACACACAGAGACACACCCAGACACACCCAGACACAAACACAGACACACAGATACAGACACAGAGACACAGACACACACAGACACACAGAGATACACACAGACACACACAGACACACAGAGACTCACAGACACACACAGACACACAGACACACACAGAGACACACAGACACACACACAGACATACACAGAGACACACACACACAGACACACACAGTCACATACAGAGACACACATAGTCACACAGAGAGACACACACAGAGACACACACAGACATACACACACACACACCTAGAAGTCTCAGGCTTTAGCCACATTTCTGTGGATTTCCACCCTGACTTGAAGCCATCTGTTCTGCCCAGAAGAGTCATTTCCATAATGGTGGAGCTCAGTGAAATGACAAAAATCAATTTAATTGTGTGTGTGTGTGTATGTGTGTGTCTGTGGGGGGGGGGCATGCGCACACACGTGCATGCATGTGTGTGCTATAATGTGCCTGGCAGAAATACAAATTTTAAAGAAAAAAGTGGCTCTGCTGGCAAGCATGAGGACCTGACTTCCATTCATGCTGTGTCAAAAGAGCCAGGCGTAGTGATAAACAGGCTTGCAGTCCCAGCAGCAAGGCAGCAGAGACAGGTGGGTCACTGGAAGACAGCCTGGCCTAGTCAACTAGCTCTGGGCCAATGAGAAATCAGTCTCACAAACCCAGATGGTTGGCTCCTGATAACACCTGATGCTGACCTCTGGCCTGTACATACTCATGTATGCACACACACATACCTACACATATACATACGTTCATACATACACACACATGTACATATATATACACATACCTACACATACACATATATGCATTCATACATACATATACAAACATACATACACATATATACATATACACACATACCTACACACATACCTACACACACCTAAATACATACAACATACAAAGCAAGTATTAGCCAAAAACAGCCTGTAATGGGTGAATTGATGTTAAAATACATATATGCTAAATTAAAAACTAAACACACTATAACATAAACGTACATATCTTCTTGTTTTGATCATCGGAAGGAGCTAAGGTATCAGAAAGACTGAGGGACAAATGCCCTGTTACCTACGGCTCCATCTCCAGCCTCCTTTGCCTGGATGGACGCCCTATTACCTATGGCTCCATCTCCAGCCTCCTTTGCCTGCATGGCTCTGACATATCAAACGCCCTGTTACCTACGGCTCCATCTCCAGCCTCCTTTGCCTGCATGGCTCTGACATATCAAATGCCCTGTTACCTACGGCTCCATCTCCAGCCTCCTGTGCCTGGATGGCTCTGACATATCAAACGCCCTGTTACCTACGGCTCCATCTCCAGCCTCCTGTGCCTGGATGGCTCTGACATATCAAATGCCCTGTTACCTACGGCTCCATCTCCAGCCTCCTTTGCCTGGATGGACGCCCTATTACCTACGGCTCC
>NW_022196897.1:156961688-156970902 GCF_008632895.1 Mastomys coucha | reverse complement strand
ATATCAAATGCCCTGTTACCTACGGCTCCATCTCCAGCCTCCTGTGCCTGGATGGCTCTGACATATCACACCCCTTCCCCAGGAGGCCCTTGGCCTTCCAAAGCTGGATGTGGCACATATCTTAC
The DNA here is from genome assembly GCF_008632895.1 of Mastomys coucha. NCBI lineage: Eukaryota > Metazoa > Chordata > Mammalia > Rodentia > Muridae > Mastomys > Mastomys coucha. The sequence continues at coordinate 156,970,777 of NW_022196897.1, read as the reverse complement.
AGCTTCCTGCTTCCAGTCTGTTCTTTCATGTCCCATCTGCACAGCAGTCCCTGGAAACGTAATCAGATCCCATCTTTACACTCTTCCATTGGGTCTCAGTACACTTAGAATGCTTCCCATTCTTTGAGGACCCAGCCATGAGAGCTTTGGAAGCCATAACACTGTCTTCTTCATCCTACGTTTGTCTTGTCTCTGTGACCTCAGATGACCTCAGAAAGCACACCCCCCACACCAGGTTCTTCGTCTTTGCTTTAGGATCTACTGTGAAAGGGACCCCCAAACCCTTACACAGCCACAGCCTTCTTGACAGTTTGGTCTCCCTGACCTCCCAACTCTACCCCGCGTCCCTTGAGACCCGTAATGCTCAATGGACCAACCACCTGTCACACAGATCTTTACCTGGTGAGCATCCCCAGCAATACACATTGAGCGTTAATAAAAGACTCATGAGATTTCTGAAGACTTGGAGGAAAAAAAAGAGCATAAAAGCTTTATAAGTAATTTTTTACAATTCTCACATGCTCAAATAAAAATATTTTGGCTGCACTCGATTAAAAATGTTATTAAAGTTAATTTCGCTGATTTCATGTTGCTTCTAGGAATGTAAAGCCGTGCCCATGGCTCCTATGTGTGCTTCACATTATCTCTCTCCTGGCCATTCCTGCTTTATACTGCAAGCGGTTTTGATCGTCTATATAACTCTCAGTTCTACTTCCATCTCTAGTTCTTACCATCTGCTCCTCCTTCCAGCCCTGCTATGCTATGGAAAATGGGATCTTTTTCTATGGTGTATACACTACTTCCGTCAGTGCTACTGAAGTTCCTGGCGTGTGGTGTGTAGCCAGCAAATGTTTGTGAAACCAATAAACAGTGTTATAGATTCTTTTATAGTGAGAGCTAATGACAACTGAATGCCAAACCTTGCTATGCAAATAAAATTGATGTGTCTGCTTTATAGACAAAGACAAGAATATGGAGAGATTAAGGGACTGGGGAGACAATTCAGAGGTAAAGCATTTGCTATATAAACAGGAGGGCCCTGAGGAACTACGGAAACCTGGATGAAGTAGGTAGTGTGTGTCTGTGATTTCAGTGTTCCTGCAGGGGGGAGAAAGACAAACACAAAAGCATCCCTGGATGTACATGGACCCCCAAGTCAGTGGAGAACAGGCAGGAGGCGAAGACGGACAGTCCAGGTTGTCCTCTGACCTCTATACACCCTCATCTACACACACAGATGCTTGAACACACATTGTGTTAGTCAGGGTTTCTATTCCTGCACAAACATCATGACCAAGAAGCAAGTTGGGGAGGAAAGGGTTTATTCAGCTTACACTTTCCACATTGCTGTTCATCACCAAAGGAAGTCAGGACTGGAACTCAAGCAGGTCAGGAAGCAGGAGCTGATGCAGAGGCCATGGAGGGATGTTCCTTACTGGCTTGCTTCCCCTGCCTTGCTCAGCTTGCTTTCTTATAGAACCCAAGATTACCAGCCCAGGGGTGGCAGCACCCACAATGGGCTCTTCCCTCCCTTGATTGCTAATTGAGAAAATGCCCCACAGGTGAATCTCATGGAGGCACTTCCCCAAATGAAACTCCCTTCTCTGTGATAACTCCAGCCTTTGTCAAGTTGACACACAAAACCAGCCAGTACACACAAATATGAATGCACACACTCGCAAACATACACAAGAATATATAAAGACTAGATCATCTTTAAATGACAAATGTCAAAAAAAATTTTAAAAAGAAAGAAAGAAAGAAGGAGAGAAAGAAAGAAAGAAAGAAAGAAAGAAAGAAAGAAAGAAAGAAAGAAAGTCTGGACCCTGGTGGCCCGTGATCCACTGAAACCACACTGCAAGGCATTTCCTGTCCATCCCAGGAAGTCTGGGGCTGGAGCACAATCGCTGTCTCATCTCTAGTACTGACACACAGTACGTCTTACAAAACACTGGCTAAAGAAGCCCTTGGCATTAACATCCATCATGATAATAAAGGCGGCCAAGGTTTACTGAGCATTGGATATAAAGCAGGCATCACCATTCCCAGCAGGCTCATGCCCAGCTAGATGCTTAACAGGGGTCTCTGAATTAATGTGACGCATTGGGGATTGTACACTCTTCCTTTAGAGACCCCTCTGCCTCCATTCCCTCACCCCAGCGAATGGTCCTCTCATTCTCCCATTGACCAAATCGAAGACTCCATATCATCCCTGACTTGCCTCTCTTCCTCCAAGCACTCTTTGCCTGCCAGGAAAGCCATATGTTTACTTTTATCTTCTATGTCATACCTGGCTCCTGCTGGCCACTACCGCCACCATGACCTCCCTCAAGCTACAGTGGCCATGCTGGGGGCTCCCACCCTACACCCCCCACTGGGACCTTCTGAGAGCAAGTAGTGTTTTCAAAGATATTTATCTTTAAAGTGGTGTCTTAAAATGTAAACTGAGGCATGTGTGTTGCCCACTCTGAGACAGCCAGTGTCCTGTCTCTCACACAGAACAAAATTCAATGTCCTCTCAGTGGCTGAGGAAATCCCGCCCCCAGAGATAGTCTCTTCCAAAGCTCCCGTCTAATGTTCTCCTTAAGGCAACTCTGAGGCCCTACCAGCTGTTCCTTCAACACTCCAAACACTCCGGCCTCGGACACTCCAGTCTAAACCACTCTTTACTTTCCCACATGTTTCCATTTCCCTACTTCTTGGAAACATTGTATTGATGTTACTCTTTTACTGTTACTCTTTTACTAGGGGAGTCTTCATCATTCCAATCTAAATCCCACCTCACTCCACATGTGAATGTGTGTGTGTGTGTGTGTGTGTGTCTGCCTTTCTCTACCCAGTGTCTAGTAGTCAATAAACACATGTGGCCTCAGTTTACCTGTTTTAGTACTCCTAATCCAGAATCAACCAATTTTCTGTTTTCTGAGGGGCCAAGTGTGCTTGCCACATGAATTTAGCTCAGAGGCAACTCCTAGACAATGTGTAACGAGTATTGAGGATGGGCTCCATTGGAGGGTCACCTGTGCACACAAGCAGGGGAGGGGTCGGTGGGTGAAAGCCACCCTTGGAGCACGGTGTTTCTCACACCTACCACCTGACTCCACAAGAACACTATCTCACCCCGAGACAATCTCGGTTGCTTATCTCAACTCAGACTGCTGACAAATTGCAGTGCAAACTCTGACCACGCAGCCAGATGTGGGGGACGCACAAATTCTAGGGTTTAGAGGACTCAGAGATGCCTCGTACAGTGCAGATGAAATGTGAAAAAGAAGAATCTGGCCAATTCCCTCCACAAACAGATCCCAGAAAATCAGAACCATGACATCCGCACAGCAGCCACTCAGAGTCCTTTCATAGATGAGAGAGAGCCAACAACCTTTCAGAGATATGAGCCAAACCACGCTTTTGTGTCCCCATCCATTTCTTCAAAGCCCACAAGCCTTTGCTGCAGACAACCTTTGTGTTTGATGCGTGGCCAGCTGAGTCTTCAGTCAAGTGGGTCTGGAGAGGAACACAGGCACATTCCAGGGCTGGGATCTTCCCTCTTCTGCTAACATCTTATTCTCTGCCTTCTCCTTCCTTCACTAAAAACATGAAAAGGCACAGGAAACCACTCAAAACACCACACAGTCACATCTCCACCACGCAAGGAGGCAGCGACTCCCATAGGCCTCGCTCTGAGTGCCAGCCCTGGGGTTGAGCCAAGGAGAGCATTCTATCCACTTGGTAATAGTAATTGAAGAGCCCCTGTCCCCAAGCCTTGCCAATATGTTTTTTCAGTAGCGGGAGCCTTGAGCTTGGAGCTTTCACTAAGAATTCATGTAACTAGGATCTAACCAGTTTGGTTTTCACTGTGCTTGTCATCTACTGTGAAAGATTTGTTTTATGTTGTCTCAGTAAAAGGAGGAACTACACCTTTGGAAGAAATGTCTTTCTTGCATGGGTCTTGGTATCCCATAAAATGCAGGAGGTGGAAGAAAAGTGGCCATACCGCTTGCGCCGTTCGACAGGTCCCTGCAGCGCACACCACAGCTGCTATTTGCATTGTCTGGTGTGATGGTTTACTCGGTTGACTCGGAGCCGCACCTGCTCCAGTGCCTGCCATGACCCTGTCAACCCCTAAGAAAGTCTAGCCAGGTACGTCTTACACTCCACACTGACAAGCCCCCTCTCTCCATTGCTGAACTTGGGTTGGAGGCTCTGAGAAATGGGTGCTTCCAGCCACCCATATAGGTTCCAGCCAGTCACAACCGTTCCTCTGGAGGTCTCTGAACGTACAGTGTTGGACCCAACACTAAGCATACCTATAGTCTGAGCTGACCCTCACTTCTCCCCAAACCCCAGTCTGACCTTATGAGCCGATGCCCTATCCCACCCCTACCTCCTACCCCCGCCAAGCTCCATTACTCAATATTTCTAAGTCTCTAGGCTTTTCCAATGAAACCTCACCTAGGACAGCTTCAATAGCTGGGACGTATCATGTTGCTTAACAGTCCTGTACCAAATATTGTCACGAATAAAAGCAAAACATTTCAATGAAAGAAAATCACACCGTAGACATCACCCAGAGCTGATGTGGGAATTACTGACAACTGGGAGAAAGATACTGTTTCCTCATGGTCTGCAGAGAAGCGGGCAAAAAACAATTGGAGCCAACCAATTAACTGCCATGGCTAGGTCATCCATACTGTGTATGTGCATGTGTGTGAGTGTGTGTATATGTGCGTGTGCATGTGTATGAGTGTGCATGTATGTGTGCATGTGAGCATACATGTGTGTGAGTATATATGTGTGTATGTGTCAGTGTGTGTGCATGCGTGTGCATGTGTGAATGTGTGTATGTGTGTGTTCATGTATGTGTGTCAGTGTGCATGTGTATGTATGTGTGTGTCAGTGTATGAGTGTGAGTGTGTGAGTGTGCATGCATGTGCATGTGCATGTGTGTGTACATGTGAGTGTGTGTGTGTATTTGTGTGTCTGTGTGTGAGTGTGATATGTACCTACATTCAGACACCAGAGGACACCAGGTTCTTACTCTATTCCTCTGCACATCATTCCCCTGACACAGGATCTCTCGCTGAGTCTGGAGCTCACACTGCAGTCTGGCTAGCATCTGGCAAGCTCCATGGAATCCTCCTGCCTCCATCTCCCACAGTGCTCAGATTACAAGTGCCTAAGCCCCAGGCCTGGCTTTTATATAAGTGTTGAGGATTGAACTCAAGTCTTCACATTTGTGTGACAAGCACTCACATGAGTGCCCACCAGGCCAACCCCAGCTTGTCTGCATGTATATATGTCTGTCTGTATGCATGTATGTATATATGTCTGCCTGCCTGTCTGTATGTATGTATGTATGTATGTATGTATGTATGCATGTATGTGTGTGTGTATTCATGCACTCTCATTTGTACAGGAAACCAATAAATGCAGAGCCACTCAATGAGAGACACTGGTCTGGAGGTGAAAATGGAGCAATGGGAACCAGACTAGAGAAACTGCTGAAATCATTTTTAATTTTGGTCTATATGACTCTACTAATTTTAAAAATCTTTCTTTTTCTTTAATGATAAAGTTAAAAATTAAAATTTGACTTACTGTTATACTGCCATTTTCAAAATATGCTTTAAAAAGCTTAAGGTTTTATTTTTGAAGCTGGTCCTGGGAAGTAGAGTACCATCACATATATACACATACATATATACACATACATATATACATGCATACACCTGCATCTCTCTTTACACATGAGACAGAGGTGTCACAAACACAGTGTGGATCAATACCACCAGACTCATTCAAACCATATTTTCTGATAGTCATAAAAAGTCACTCCATTTTAAACTCATAATTTCAGTTATTAAAAATATGCGCAAACATACCTATTCCAATACTGTGTTCAATAAAAATGAAAATCGATGACATTCATAAAGATTTATAATACCTATAATATTTAATGTAGTTAAATACTATGCGTCTGGGAACGTGAAGGGACTGATCTCTAGCCATGTGGAGAGATCTGTGCGGAGTGAAAAAGAGAACGTATAATGTATCAGTACATGTCACTGAAGAACATGGGGCACACACAACACCCATGTAAAAACCTGCAGACATACATGTGCATGGATAGACTGATAAGTCAGCAACATGGATGGGAAGATGTACAGGGAGCTATGGCCGCTCTGGAGGGAACTAAGTGGTCCTCTGAGAGAAAGATGGTGGCGAGTCTTTTTTGTTGGGTATCATTTTTAAACTTTTAATTTTAGAACCTAGAGCTGTGAACATTGCCTCTTGAATTTTATCAGTTGTTATGGAAACAAAACAGGGATTGGTTAAATGAGTGTAGATCACAGGACCAGTGCTTACCAGTCATCTATTTGCTGCTTTATTCTGAGTCTAAGTTATCTGGGGTAGCAAGATCTGAGTTGGAAATAATACCTCCTCAGTGAACAAAGGGCGCTGAATAAATGAAAGAAAAGAATGAATGAATGAGTGAGTGAGTGAAAGAGTGAGTGAGTGAATGAATGAATGAGTGAGTGAATGAGGGAATGAGTGAGTGAGTGGATGAATGAGTGAATGAGTGAATGAGTGAGTGAATGAGTGAGTGAATGAGGGAATGAGTGAGTGAGTGAATGAATGAATCAGCAAATGAGTGAATGAGTAAATGAATGAATGTGCGAGTGAATGAATGAATGAGTGAATGAAATCTATGACTCCACAAATGGAGTGCATTACCTATCATATAAGTGCATTAGGTATTATAAACTACTAGAACATTTAGTTGCTGGCAGTGTGACTATTAAATTGATCTGCGGTTCCTGTGGTTTCTGACAGTGCCAGGCACACCCCACGGAGAGCCAGAGATGCCTGCTCACCATGTGCAGACCTGGAGCACACTCTGCCAACCAACCTTCCCAGCCTTTGGGGCACACACACACACACACACACACACACACACACACACACAGAGCGTTATCAACAGGGCATAAGCCATAAAGCTAAATCCAATGCCCTGTCATCTGCAAGCTTAATGAGCAAACTGTAATCATGGCCTTCATCCAGGAATCAGAATTTGCTCAAATTCATAAATCAATACCATGTGTGTTCTTCCCAGTTCTGGACTAAATGAAGTCAGAATGTCCACAGTCATCGTTTGAGGTCGATTATTGATGTGCCGGAGATGGTGCTGCTCATCCTTGCAAAGTGTGTTCTTAATTTTTCTCTGATTATAGTGAAAATCATAAACGAATGAAAGAATTTACAGAGGTTCTATACCACAGATGTCACAAAGCACTGTGTGTGCGCACATGCACATGTGTGATTCATGCTAAGGTCTAAAACATACAAGATATAACATATAAGGATGACTTGGTGATATTACCTGCCCAGGGGTGAGAACAAAACAGATGTGAACTTCGCCAGCAGCCTGGGAATGTTAATGTTGTTGGCCACAGATGTTAGGGATGATAACAATGTTTGTCTTATCCAGTCTGTACATTCTCACATAAATGTCAATGATGCTTCCAAAAGAGAACCATCACCCTAAACTGAGCTTCAATTTGAATGAACTCGCTGGTCTGGGAGATTTTTCTCTTAATTTCTGGCCTTTTTTGGGGTGGCAGAGGATGGATTTGAAAAGCAGTCAGCTAACAGCCATATTTTTGGAAGAAATATGCCACCTGTCACCTGTCCATTTCACTGGCCCCGGTTTGCAGGCTTGCTTACTTCCTTTGTAACTTAGTAGGCTTTACGTATTTCTCATGACACCCTCTTGTATTCCATGCAAATATTTGAACGGCTCAGCTGTCTCTTCAGCCCCTCAAACTCCCATCTTAAACATTGATAGTTATCCCTTCAGACAGCACAGGCAGGAGTTGACATGCCCGTGACCCCAAACGAAGCCAACATAGTATATGTCAAGGACATAGGCTATCTGAACTCTCTAGCCCCATAATCAAACCATTCCAGGGAAACAGTACAAATCATGGTCAATTCTGAACATCCTAGGTGTCCTTTCTCATGAGGGACAATTTCAATGCTTTAATTATCAAGTCAACATAGACAATCCTGAAGATCATGTGAGCATCCTTGGAAATGTTCAGCATAGAACACAGCAATGGCTGTCCTTCGGTATCTACAACAGACGGACTCTAAGGCTCTCTACAGGTACAGGGATCTGTGGATGCTCATGTCCTCAGCAGCTGACAATGATGTAGAACTTGCACATCAAACCTGTGCACATCCCCCTGGGTACTTCAAATCACCTCCAGATGACACGGAGTACTCAGCAAAATGCAAATGCTGTGTAAATAGTTGTTATCTTGGATTGTTTAAGAAGTAACAACGTGAAAACATCTGTACGCTTCCACAGCAGGTGCAATTTCAGATGAGTATCTGAGGTTCACAGTTGATTGGCGCCGTGTATGCAGAGCCCCATGTATGAAGACTGGCTGGCAAATATTGCTGCAGGTGATATTCTACATATGTGCTGCTTATAGTCATACTAACTTTTTAATGTTTAGGAGAAAGATGGAGATAGACTAAAATAATAATTTCATGTTAGTGTGATGGGTTTATATAATTTTTAATATTAGTGTGATAGGTTTATATAATTTTTAACAAGGGAAATGCATGTATACTCTTGGGCCATGATATTCTGTCTACACGAGCACATGAGTCGAAACCTTAGCTTTCCCTCCCTTGTAGTCTGGACCCACTATTGCTTCCTTGATGAACACAATGTGTAGGGAAACGGTTCTATGTTCCAACTGATGGCATTGGCAGAGATGTCCCTGAAAGCCCAGGCTACCCGTGCTCCTTATTAAAACAGCATTAACAATGCCACTAAACATAAAATAGTAAAAGTCTGTTTCAATCACCAAGAGATCTGAAAATGTTTTAGACTGAGTAATTATGGGGCTGGTCATCTTTCCTGCTAAGAAAAACAAAGAGAATGACAAATGGGGGGTGGGGGTTGCATATGGATAAGCGTGCCCTAGCCCTGTCCAAGGTCCCAATAGATAGATAAAGGTCAGTGACATTATTGGAGGGAGTCTTTTCAAACAACACAAAATATGAATGAATATATG
>NW_022196897.1:156918334-156961543 GCF_008632895.1 Mastomys coucha | reverse complement strand
AAAGCCTCATGTCTCAAACACGTGGTCATCATATTTATTTTTAAGACCCTGCAAACGTGTGAACTACTAGCATTCTGTCACCATTCTGAACGTCAGCTGTGAGAGCAAATGCATCGATGAAGAAGCGGGTGAGGGATGGCACAGTGGGGAGGAGCTGGTGAGGAGCACTGGCTGCTCTTGCAGAGGCACTGAGTTCTGTTCTCAGCTTCCCAGTTGGGTGGTTCACAACCTGCTCCATGGGTTCTGATGCCCTCTTCTGGACTCCATTAGTAACTGCACTCATGGGTACATACACACACACACACACACACACACACACACACACACACACACACTAAATATAATGATAATGATGTTTCTGAGAGCCACTGCAGAGCTTTACAGAAGTCAGGAAGTCTTGGCCCCAGCTTCTGGAGCCACTCTTAGCAAATCTCTACGAACTGTGCCAGTTTCTGCCTCGCACTTTTCCTTGACTTTGAAATTTGAACTCCTAGCCTTCTGTTACCCTATCATCCTGAAACCTAGTAGAGTCTTCATGGTATGTGTGTGAAAGAGAAGTAAGAAGCGCTTAAAATAGCTCTCACATTCTCTGTCGGAATTCAAATCAGATGCCCGCATATATCTCAGATTGAACCTTGAAGCAGATAAAATGAGAACCTTTATTTTTGAATTCATATGCCTGGCGCTAATGTGAAATCAAAATTACAGATTCTCTGAAACATATGACCTTAACACACAGGAAGCTGACCCATTTGTTGAGTTAATATTGGTGCAATAGACCAATAAAATTTTTTTCATCTTATATTATTTAACTTCATCTAAAAAAAAAATCTCTGGAAATTAAACTTCAATATTAAAGGCCAACAGAATATCCAATCTCCCTTTCACACACTTGATCCTGTGTGTGACTGTCTCGCTAAAATGAATTTAACTTCAGAAATGTATTTCCATATGATGAAAGAACTTCTTTAAACCAAATGGCCAATCTCCTTAAAAGTCAACCCAGCATCCTAGGGGATGCTTGCATCTAAATCCTTAATCTATATCAAAACATCTTCCGGTCAGCGTACTTCTGTAACTCCATCTCTCTAGTGAGATACTAAAGTTTCACCCTGAAAGTCAGAGACATCCAGTGCACCCAGAGTTATGAAGAGAAAAAGAACAATTCAAATTTTCTCATCTCAGTGGCTGGGTTGCTGTCCAGAGGAAATGGGATTAAATCGATTGGACACAGCATCTTCCTTTTCTTGGGCTCTCAGTAAGACTGAATCCCTTGTTATGAAGGTTCATCCACAGGTATTGTTATGAATATTCATCCACAGGTACTGGTGGGGAAAGCTGTGACCAGGCTCTTAATGACAACCGAGAGGTCCGGGCGCCACACGTGAAAGCCTCACCTTTTGTTCCTTTTGGGGCTTTCTTCCTCAAAAGGAAAGGCCTTTGATACTGATAATTTTCCCTGTACAAGTCAGTGTAACAAACTCATTCAAGAACACTCCTCATTTGAGTAGATGAATGCTTGCCTTGTGGGGCTGACTGTGGGGGGAGGTGCTTGCTCATGAACCCGATGGCCTCGGTTTGATCCCTGGAATGCACAGGGTGGAAGGAGAGAAGCATCTCTCAGGCATTGTCCTCCGGCACCACAGGCACACCATGACACACATGTGTGCACACACACGCAAACACGATGAATGATTCCTTAATAAAGATAAATCTGGAAAAGAGGCGGATGTGTTTGAACAGCGCGGTAAACAAAATGAGCCTTTTTATTTCCATTTTTATGAGAATTACAGAACTGTTAGCTGGCTTGTTAACTGATTGATCTCAGGTTTGGAGGCCATTGGGGCTGGACTCTTCCTTATGACCAGTAAATTCGAAGACAAAGCCTAATTGCAGGTCTGTGCTCAGTCAGAAGAAAGGGCCGGAGAGTAGAGCTGTGAGCTCTGAACCGCTTAGGCAGCCATTAACAGCTATCTAAATCTCCTCAGATTACCAGCTCGCTGGGGCTTTCAGGAGGAACAGAGAGAGACCACCATTTACCTCCCCTAAGAGTCAATCAAATGAACCTGCCAATCATCTGCACAGGAAACTCCTCCTGGAGGAACACTATCTGGAGACTTCAGAGAGAGTAGGAAGCCTCCTTAGCCTCCTTAGCATGCAGGTTGGCACAAGCCTACCTGGCCATTGTCTACTCTCAGCCCCTGAGAGCCTCCACTCTCCCCTGTGAGGTCTCTACCCACCCTCTGCTCCACTCCCCTCTGCGGTCCTTTGACAAAGGGCAGAAGGACTGAATAGCCATGGGGATTCCAGAGTGACAGAGCCACTTCAGTTGTGAGAACACTCTGTCAGATGCAGGGGGAAGCCACAGACCTTCATAAGGCCGGATCCTGAAGCCCGGAATGCTCCCAACACCTCTGCGGGAGCCCGAGCGGGAGCCCGAGTGGGAGCAGAGCTGAGCCTCATTGGCAGCATCTCGGTTACTCACCAGGCTGTGGATGATCGATCTTAGGAAGCAGACAGGCGTGCGAGGCACACTCTGGGGAACGGTCCAGGGCAAGTGCCTTGGAAGGAGTTGGCTGCATGAGACAGTTGTCAGACACTCTCTACTGAGGTCTCCAAAGATCCTGGGCTTCACTCACAACTATGATTGCATCTGACTGGAGTTGTCACGAATGGAGGGAGTGGATGTCCTGGAGGCACCCTGTGATACATACCCCGTAGGTCAGGGCGAGTCATGGTCAATCTTTGCAGTTAGGCAATGGGCTCTGCGATACCAGCCTCATGGAAAACTTAAATATTTCCAGGTGATAATAACAGTAACAGAATCAACCTTTTCCAACTGGAATATGAGAGAGAGCATGGGTAAAACCATGGAGTGGTTGGTCCTTCTGAAAGCCCGTGCTGGACACTAAGAGGCAAATGACAAAACCAAGCGCTAGAGAGAATTCTTCAGTCCATGTATCCCCCACTCACTCCTTGCTTCAACAATTAGCTAGTGAGGGACTACCTGGGAATAAAGAAGTTAGCGCCAGGCCTGCTGAGCCCCTGTGGAGCTCCCAGCTTAGTGAAGCTAAAATCATCAAAACATATCATTTAAGCCATCCATCAATGTTATACAGACACGGCGCAGGCAGCATCATGCAACAGAGCTCTGTACAGTGGTGGAAATATGTTCTATACGCGGTGCTGGTATGGTTGCCAGAGATGAGCTTCTGTGGCCATTTATAACTTCAAATGGTTCATGCGCCAAAGGAGTTTTTAAGATACTTTTTAAAAGAGAGATTGAGTGTGTGTGTGTGTGTGTGTGTGTGTGTGTGTGTGTGTGTGCATGTGTGTGTGTGTGTGTGTGTGTGTAGGGGGTGCCTATGTGAGATGTGAGTTTTAGGTGCTCCATATGTATGCAAGCACCTAAGAGGGCGGAAGAAGGAGTTGGCTCACCAGGAGTTGGAGTTTCAGGTGGCTGTGAGCCATTCAGTGGGGAAGCTAGGCACTGCACCTGGGCACCTGGGTCCTCTGCAGAAATAAGCAACCTTAACTGTGAAATATCTACATGTGAGTGGCTATGCCCGCAGAGGTGGTGGGTGGTGGCAGGGACACCATCACAGCCCAAGGTCGTGCCAGCTGGGATCATGAGGATGAGAGTTAGAGAAAGCAAGAACGGAGAGAAGAGGTTGGTAGCCAAAGGAAATGAAGGGAAGTAAGGCAGAGAAGACCATTTGTTCTCCGCGCGGGACTTTTCCCCACGGATGTTGGGAATGCATGGTGACACTGGGCAGGTGAGGCCACAGCGTCTGTCTGTCCACACAGGGTCTTGACGGCATGTGTAAGGGGAAAGAATTGGGAGTTTTAAGTAAAGATGAGAGAGGTTTGGTTTAACTTAAAGGATCAATTTGGCAAAATCAGACTAGACTTCCAGAGAGATGGACGGGACCAAAGAATGGTTAAATATGAGTGTGTGTGTGTGTGTGTGTGTGTGTGTGTGTGTGTGTGTGTGTTGTGGGAGAAGCACACCCTGAGCCACAGCCTAATATTAGTAAGGACTAATTAGTAAGGACTCATTAGGAATGACCATCAGGTCATTCCTAGGTACAGAGTCCCAGTACAGGAACTGGTAGAACTTCAGTTCTATTCATACAATTTGTAAATGTGCTTGGCTTTCTAAGAGCAGCTTCCTGATCACCACTCATCTTCACATGCCCAAACATACCACCTTTCATGGTTTAAAATGGGAAAAAACAGGAAGTAGCTGAAGATTTTGATCATTGGTGAAGTTAAAGAACTGTGTGAAAGCAGGCTGACAAAACCGCTCAGGTCGGGGGTAAAAGTGCTTGCAGCACAAGCTTAAAGAGCAGAGTTCAATTCCCGGAGCCTGCCCATGTGCAGTGTAAGGGACAACCTGACAGCAGAAAATGTCCTCTGACCATCACCCATCACAGGCATGACATGGCTCGTGCACACCTGTGCATGTGCGTATGTACACACACACAGACATACACACACACCAAAAATGAAGAAACCATAACATAGCCAAATAAATGAATGTTGACACCCACAACCTTTTGAAGAGTGCTCCAGTATAAGTTAAACAGAAAGGAGAATTATGTAAATACTATATAAGAGTGATAGGAGTGTACTTATATACATAAAATAAATAAATAAATCTTTAAAGAGTAATAGGAGCATACTCTGTGTAGAACGAACTTTAAGAACACGCTTCTGTGTTCATCTGTGAACAAAAATCGCTGCACAAGAGTTTGCTGAGTCCAATGTCCTGGGAGTTGCACAAAGTGGGGGAAATGGAAAAGATTAGCTACACAAGCATAACACTGCACTGTAACGTGTCTCCACTCTTCCCCGTACAAAGAACAGAGTCCCCCCCCCCACACACACACACACCTTCGCCTTTCTGACCTTATTTTCTTACTTTTTCTCTTTTATGCCTCAGAATCCATTTCTCCCACATTGTAATATACGGTCACTTAATGAATTCAAAATAAACAATAAACCAAGAGTTGGCACCTCTTATTTGGGGTTGAACAAAAGTCATAACTATTTTAGAGAAAAATCCCAAGATTTCTGTGCTACTTTGCATACGTCATGATACAGAGACATCCATACGGGCAAAACACATGTGCACATAAAATAAATAAATGAATAGTTAAGGAGATAAATAAAAGTCAATGAGTGGGGCTGGCGTGATGGCTCAGCAGTTAAGAGCATTGACTGCTCTTCTGAAGGTCTCAGGTTCAAATCCCAGCAACCACATGGAGGCTTACAACCATCCATAATGAGATCTGACGGACCTCTTCTGGCACATTTGAATACAGCCACAGTGTGCTCATATACATAAAATAAATAGATCTTAAAAAAAAAAAAGGTCAATGAGTATTCATTGAGTACCTACTGTGAGCCAGGCCCTGTACTAAGATAGACCTTTCTTCGGGTGAGAAGTACATTGTTATGCTTATTTTTGTAACTAAAGAGGCTAAATCAGACAGAAATTACATGATTTATTTCAGTAAACAGCCAAGTTGAGATTCAAAGTAAGAATTCGATTATCAAATATTGCCATCGTGAAAATAAAACCATGCATCCCATGAAGACGTGTAATAAAAACACGCTGCTCCCAGTAGGCCTTCTTAATTGTAGACATTATTTTAAAGTTTATACTGAAAGATAAAGAAATTAAAGTAGCTAACTATTTTTGACAAAAGAGCAACTTAGCATACTGTATGGCTGCCACTCAGACATGCATAGACATCCTGAGATGCGTTTGCATGTCCACAGAACAGTGGGCAGAGCAGACTACTGAGCAATTGGACCCGATTAAGTGCCCAGTGGAGAAGACAGGATTTCAGCAGATGGTCCTACAGCAACTGGACATCCATATATAAAAATGAACCTTGCCCTGCATTTCACTGAACTGTAAAATTTGCCCTATGAAAGACCATCCTACGGGCTGGCCATATGGCTCATTGCATATGGAGGTACTTTCTGTCAGGCCTAATGGCCTGATCTATCCTGGGATCCACAGGATGGAAGAGGAGAACTGACTCCTGCAAGTTTACTCTGACCTCCATATGTTCACACACAGACACAACAGAGAAACAGGCACACACACACAAACACACATACACAAAGATATACATACAGATACAGATACACCAAAGATACACATACACAGACACACACTGAGTCACCAACACAGATACACACAAAGATATACACAGAGAGACACATACACACACAGACACGCATATAGACACACAGCCACACACCCACAGATGCACACACACAGACACACAAACCCACACACACATAGACACACAGACACACACCCACAGATAAACACATACAGACACACAGACAAACAGACACACAGACAAACACACACACACATAGACACACAGACAGATACACACAGACACACAGATACACACACAGAGATACACACACAGAGAGATAGAGACACACACAGACACACAGACAAACACACACACATACGCACACAGACACACACAGAGAGATATATACATAGACACACACAACAGAGAGACACCCAGACACACCCACACAGAGAGATACACACACACACACACACACACACACACACACACACTCTTAAGATAAGCAATACAAGGCTCTGGTGATTAAAAAGCAGCTCTGTAGACCGTGAGAAGCTGCGAACCACATATCTGAAAAGACATCTGTATCTAGAATGGATGAAGATCTCTCCAAACTTGATGGTGAGAAGACAAGCCAGGCATGTACTTGCATGTGTACGTGAGTGGCAAAGAAGAACAAGACTAGAAGGTCAACAGTACTCTCCCTCAGAGAAATGCATGTGGAAGCCACACACAATGCCTCCATACACCCACAAGGATGACCAGAAGTAAACTATCAACTCCTGGAGGAGCTGCAGAGAAATCGGGTCACTCAGACACTGTTAGTGTGAGTGTAAAAATAGCAAGACTGCTTGGTGCTTGGAGAAAACTTAGAATAGCCTAGGAGATTTGTGTGTGTGTGTGTGTGTGTGTGTGTGTGTGTGTGTGTGAATATGTGTCTATGTGTCTCTCTGGAGGTGTGTGTCTGTGTGTGTGTGTCTGTGTGTGTCTGTGTATGGATATGTGACTGTGTATCTCTCTGGGGGTGTATATGTCTGTGTGTGTATGTGTGTGAATATGTGTCTGTGTGTCTCTCTGGAGGTGTGCATGTCTGTATGTGTGTGTGTGTGTGTGTGCGTGTGTGTGTGTATGTGTGTGTGTGTATTTCTAGAGAGGTCTAACTGGCTAAAGGAAGCCAGCATCTTCCAACTGGAGACCCAAAGGTAAAGCCATTTGCCTGGCTGCCTGCATCATTCTTCTTTCACACATGGGGACCTGGCTGCCTGCATCATTCTTCCTCCACACATGGAGATGTGGCTACTGCTTCTGTCTCTAGTTACTGCCACAGACAACTCCTGCTTCTCTGGCCTTCCAACTTGGATTGAATACCAGTATGTCTCCAGGGATCTCCAGACCCCCAACATAGGCCTGGAATTGCTAAGCCATGCAGCACTGTGTACTGAGCAAGCTACCAGGTTCTCTGTTCTCAGCACACAGACTTTCCATGGCTGGAAGTATAGCCCCTAAGAAGTAAGCCAGCTTAATGATGCTTCACACACACACACACACACACACACACCACTTATATATAAACATGCACTCATTCTATTTTATTCTGCTCTAAAGAACACTGCCTAATAGTTTCAAGCCACTAGACCTACAAGTACTGCCTAGCCAAGCAATGGCACTCCTGAGTACCTCAAGTTATGAAAACTTACACAAAACCCTGCACACAGAAGTTACATCATCCCTCTCTAACAACCCAGTCTGGACAGGGCCCAGATATCCTTCAACAAGCAAAGGCTATAAAGGACCTATGACCCATCCTGGGTCACCAGAGAACACCCACCACCCAGCATCCGCCAGCACCCTGAGAAACCTGGATGACTCCCCAGAGAATGACTGTGAGTAAAACCAGGCCCATCCCCAAAGATTCCACGTGGTTTCACTTACAGACATTCTGCAAGGGACAGAATTCTATAACTGGAGAACACAGTAGTGGTGTCAAGCATTTGTGAGCATGGGGAAATAAGGGACAGCTAGGAAGGACACCGCCATTGGCCTGGAGCTTCATCACAGAGTGAGCTTCCAGAACTCTTCCTACCTGCACCCCCCCCACCTCACCCCCAGAACTCTGGGGTTACATGCATGAGGCTTTTTTTGTGTGGGTTTTGGGAATTCACATGTAGGTCTTTCCTTTTGCAAACAAGGTCCTCTACCAAATATGTTATTTCCCCAGCCCTCCCCACCCCATCTTCATGGGAGCCTACAATTACATAGAAATAAAAATTTGCACGGAAAACAAATGAGATCATGATTCTTTTGGAAATGGTCTGGCATCAGCAGGAAGGTTCATAGGTGTGACATGTCACCACAAAGAAGTCTGCCAAATCCTACCCCCTAAGGCTGGCTGAGAGCTCTGTGCCCCCCAGCTCAACACAGACCTAGCCAAAGGCGAAGAACTCTAGTAAAGTAGGAAGGCCCACAAATGCTCCCCAAATCAGCTTCCAAATCCGTATCCAAACACCACCCGGCTGCACATTAGAAGGACGCTATTTTAGTTCCTGCATTCAAATACATCTGGTGGCATTTCAGAATTCACAACTTCATTTTGAATCTCACAAGGATGGGGGCGGAAGGGAGGCCACCCCATCTTTTCCTAGCCTAGACTCTCTGAAGGTTTGGTCTTCTTCCAGCTGGAACCGAACTTCTCGAGTAAGAGGAGGCGCACGCACAGCCTCCTGCGTCCCACAAGTGTGGGGAAAGGAGCTGTCTCCGGCCATCTTCGCCCATCCTAGACGACTTGTGCACTCACAGCAGCTGACCTTTGACCCCTGAGAAGGTCTAAATGACCAGTTTAATTTGATGACAGTTTTTTTTTTAAGTCAGACTGCCGGTTTACTAAGGATTTGACTGAGCTGTCCTGTTTTCTGTGGTTTGCATAGAGCGCAACACTAAGAAACACTCCCTGGATGTTTGACAGATAAGGAAGTAAGGACCACAGGTGCATCTCACATGGAAAGCAAATTCTTAAGGTGCCAAACGTAAGTGACTCCTCACCAAAACTGCCCAGGCTGCCTAAAAATACACATTGCCAGTTGCCTAATGAACATAATTTAAAAGCCACACTGGCAGATGTTGGGACATCATCATCGTATCAGTAATTTGGTTTACGTCTCCATACAAAGCCATTAAATTGGCCGTTCATTGCTAAATCAATCTGGGTGATCATAATTAAAAGCAGAATACGTGCACAATCAATCATATCCTCCGTGAGCACTGACGTATCAGCTGGAACGTTATTCTTGGTGTGGAGGTCACGTCCGTGAAGTTGAGTTGGATGGAGCCGGGACACTCAAGGATTTTCACCACACCACGTGCCGAGGATCTACGTGGACATTCATTTCACTACTGACAAACGAAAATCACCCAGAGCCCCTCTGTTCTGTAAGGAGCGCAAACAGTACTTCAGGTGTCTGACTGGACATTGCATCTGTGTATGAGCTTGCCTCGGTCCCCTCAAGAATGGCATAAGATGGCCCTTGTCTGTCTGGATGACTTCCGTAGGGTGTTCCTTCCTTCTCAAGTATTATAGCTTGGGTATGAAACTTCTCCCATGGGCTCATCAGTGAGAACATATGCCCCAGCTTGGAGCATCCTTTGGGGAAGTGGTGCTGTCACTCGGGGTGACCTCTGGTGGCTGTAGGCCAGCTCCACTTCCTGACGGAGTTCCTTGCCCCCTGAAGCCGTATCTGTGGGATCCTGCTACTCCAGGCTGCTACACCCCAGCTACCATGCCCCCCTCGTCACAGTGGGCTGTAGCCTCCGACCAGTGAGCCAGAAGATACCCTGACTCCACTAAGCGGCTTCGATTTGGTCACGGTGACGAGAAAGGCATCAAATATACCTGGGCCCTGTAGCAAATGAATCAAAATCTAAAAACTTCAATGGAATGGGAAATCCACAATGGGATACTGCGCCAAGTGGGACAGGTAAATGAAGTCGAGAGGGGATGCTCCTCCCTAAACGCTGTCCATTCCTTGTCTGCTTTTCAAGACAACTAAATTAAGAGAAAAATCTCCTGGACCAGCGGGTTCATTTAAAGTGGTGTTCCAGGGAGATGTGCATCCTCTTTGGAGGCATTATAGGCTTTTATGCAGATTCTGTGGAAAGTCTTATAATGGCGGATACTCGCTCTGTCCCTAACATCGGTGGCCAATGGTATTTGTGTTTGCCCATAAATTATCCTTTGGACATTAAGTGTGCTTTTCTAACTAAGCAGCAATTGCTTTGAGTTAGCACAGTAAAGGCTGCGAAAACAATAACCAGGCAAGTACAGCCATCTCTACCCGCAGTAATTGTAGGACCGAGAACAGAGCAGTAATAAATATTAATTGGATTTTTCTCTGTGCTAAGCATTGTGTTGAGCCCCTTATGATGATCATGTATTATGTGGATATCAAGAGTCTCTCTGCTCCTATAGGATAATCGGGCTGGTAAATATTTTAACACTCACACCAAGTCATAGTCATCATGCTGGGATTTTTTTTTAATGCACCCTTGTATCAGAGGCAATGGTGGTAGAAACCTTCTTCCATCCACTGATTCTGCGGGTCTTCATTGGGTGTCTACTCTGGACACAGCTGTAGTGAGAGGAGAGAGGACTCCCATGGGTATCTCATGTTCCCTGGCGGGGCTGGGGGTGTACAAGTAAGAAACAAAAATGCAGTCTAAAATGTATAGGGTGGTAAGAAAAAAAAACATCTAGGGATACAGAAGCTGGAAGGAAAAACCAAGGAGGTTTGGAAAGGTCTCACTGAGAAGGTGGGAGCTGAGCCGAGCAGAGGAGTGAAGCTGCGTGAGCCAGTAGAAGAAGCAGGAGCAGACATGGGCCAGCGGGTCAGTGGAGGACCCAGCAATGTAGGAGATGGTGCTGAATAAGAACGGATGAAGATGTAAGCCAGTGAGGGAAGTTACTCCAAACCTACAAAGCAGAAAGAACGGGGCATTCACCAGAGTGGTACCAGTAAATGATTAGAGGACAGGAGATGGTCAGATTCTAGATAGAGCTCAAAGACTGAACTCACACGACATTTTGATGGAATGGCCATAGTGGTATGAGGCGGGTGCTGGGGGGGGGGGTAGATACGATGCCAGTTTTGCTTGGTTTCTGGCTTAGGATTGATTTTTCCAGAGCAACCAAAATGCTGTCTAATGGCTAGGATGAAGATACTGCTAGAAATAGCCAGCATGGGTAAGTCCATCAAGGCTGCACATGCATTGAGCTTGAGATGTCAATCGTAGGCTCTTAGCTGGAGGGGTGGGCAGATGGAGAACTGGCCAGAGGGGAACTCAAGTGGTCCATGCCGATAAGCTGTTAGATTAGAGCAAAGAAGGGTTATTTAAACACCAAGTCATTGAGGAACAATAAGGAAAATGGGTCTAAATTTAAGCTCTGAGAGTTGCATTGTGGATCAGTCAGGATAATTATAGATAGAAAATTCTCCTCATTGCAAAGAAAGAAACCAAACAAAGATCCAAGTGTAATCCATCTAAATAGCACACTTAGCGGGCTAATGACGCAGACACCGCCTCGTCCACTCATCTGAGAAATCTCCAGTGTCTTTTGAGAATTAGATAATTATAGATAGCTGCTCCCCTCCTCCCCATAACTCTCCAAATAGAAACATCAACATTCCTGAACAAATATTGTACCCAGGGCAGGGCCTGAGACCTGGAGGAGCCAGTGTGGACAAACGACACAGAGACATCTCAATTAAATGAGTTGAATTTCATTTGGCTTTCTGAGGTTCAAAGCAAGGAGTCAGTTTACACCGACTTTGATTGCTTAGGGCAAAGATTCGGACTTTCACTGAAGGTGACCTATCTGTGGCCCATCTGAATAGAGGGGTTCCTAGTTTACTTCCTGTCTAATGACAAATCACCTAACCATAGCTTCCCACCTTAGTTATAAAACTATATTATTAAATATATATTTGTATGCGAACCTTTTGTAAGAACTTCATTCAAAGGAAAGAAAGACCTAAAGCAAGATACATATGTCTGCCTCAAAAAAAAAATAACTTCACTAAGTGAGGGTAAAGATACTTTCCCTGATTTAAACATTTAAACCACCACACACATGCATCAAAGCACAACTTGGTACCATAAGTCTGGACACCCTTCACGTTCTGATATGTTTACTGAGGTAAATTTAAATTTAAATAGTAACAATGATAAAATCTGCCTTTGGACACATACAGACACAAGGCAAGAACATCACAACCCTGAGAACATCGCCACCCTTAGCTCATCTTTGATCATGTTAGAGATAAAACCGAGGTGAGAATCAATACTCTGCCCTCTCTCTGCATGTGCACAGATATTATCTTATTTAATGTCACAAGAACATCTTCAAATAGCATGCACTGTATAGATCCTGGA
The DNA here is from genome assembly GCF_008632895.1 of Mastomys coucha. Lineage (NCBI taxonomy): Eukaryota > Metazoa > Chordata > Mammalia > Rodentia > Muridae > Mastomys > Mastomys coucha. The sequence goes on along the minus strand of NW_022196897.1, from coordinate 156,948,995 downwards.
AAAGTCAAACCCACAGAAGGTCAAAAGTCATCGGCCTAATAAGTCCCACAGGCAGAGTCCGTTCCTAGGTTTTCCAAAGCTGGGGACCATCTTTGACACAGCAGCTGCTTACCACGAAATTCAGTTTACTTGTTTAATTATAAATACTCCCAGACGTGGCTCTCCTCCACAGACGCTTGTCTGGATTCCGTTAATAAAGCCATTGTCATATCACTTACCAGTTGCAAGGCCATCCCTTACTCTGTGTGGCCCCTGGGTGTGTCACATACACTCTCAGTCTGCTGAATCTGCCAGAGCCACTGCCTTAGCGCTCCTGGACTCACACCGTGCCCAGAATATATGTGTTCCATGCTATATACAGCCTAGATTAACACCAGACATTCCTGACCTCGGACACTGGGTCCTTATGATCACTTCTCATAAATCCTCCACCTTTGCAAGTCTTCTAACAGGACGATGGAACTGGCCTTCTTTATAAATTGTAACACAAGGACATCTTAACAGACTGATCTACTGGTAGAACAAGGTTAACAAATAAGTCCAGTCTTATATGGTTGTAAACTGATTTTTCTATCTGTGTGGAATTACCATAATTGAATGAATATTCTTGTGTATATTTAGGTAAACACAGACAAAATGACTACATGTTGAGAAACTGGACTATCCAAAATTCTGTAAATATGAAACAAGCGCAAACTAGACTGTTCCCCCCCCATTTGCCTTTAATGTCTATCCAAAATTTGTTGGGATCCACACAAGACTATATTGTGTCAATTATAATAATATAGAAAAAAAACTTGAAAGTGATGTTAACCAGTTTTTTCTATAAATCAGCCTTGTCAGGATTTGGCATCAACTCTGATCTTCATGAATAATTCATATTCAGTGCATTAATAATGTATGTCCTCTTCCTGTTGGAATGCTCTCTAGCCCAGAATGAATGTCTAGACCCAATCCCTTCCATTGACATGATGGAGTAAATGCAAGATTAGAATGTGACTTTCTAACACTCTCTTTAAAACTGTAATACGGGGTCGCCACAAGATAATAAAAAATGTGACACTCAGGATTTCTTCCTCATCACGCGGAAGTCACTGGGTTGAGGACCCAGGGAGACTCAAAGAAACTGTAGTGAATCTAGGAAAGTTGGTTAGTTTTGTTACGGTTCTTCTTCTCTTTGTTTACAACTTCACTGTTGGAGGAAGCAAGGAGAGAAATAGGCCGAAGGAACCAGGCAAGAGTTTTATAACAACCAGGCTGTTTCTCCCAGCACACACTCCTCTCTAGCGACAGTTACTACTGAGAAATTTCTTTGATTCCCAGTCAAATTAAAGGCACATTAAAATAAAAACCAGAGACTATACAAAAAACTGGTAGCAGATACAACGGATTTGTGGACAAAGATACCCATTGGATCACTCAGCCTAAGGGAGACATTGACATTCTCACCAACACTAGCTTTCCTTGCTAAACTTTAATCTCAGCCCTGCCTCACCACCACCACCATCACCACCCCTCCTCGCCCCCAGCCTCTGGCAAACACAAACCAACAAAAACAGCAGCGGTATTAGACACATGGCGAGAATTTATGAGGTAGCCTGAAATACACACATATTCATATACATATATATGTATACATACTCCAATATGCTTCCCTCCCTAAAGATTGTACTGTCACTTAAAAAGAGAGACAGGATGGTTCTCTCCTAAAGTGGCCCCAACAAGAGACAAGCAAATCAGTCTTAAGAAGGGAGCCACTGGGATTCATTCATTCTTTCTTTCTTTCGGCTCATATTCCAGGAGCTCCACGCAGGCACCATACTCCACACGAAATGATCGTCCAGTGGATGTCAGAAGCTAGAGTCTAAACAAGAGAAACCCACTGCCCAGGCTCAAGAGTAGGGGAGTTCTCGATCTGGGCTTCTACCAGGGAGTTGGCCTGGCCTGAGGCCAGCTCTCTCCACCTCTGCTAACACCTGAGCCGCAGAGCAAAGTCCCTGGGGCCGGATAGTCACTGACCTTGATCCCCACTCAAGAGTATCTGCCCTGTGTCCTGGCCTCCATCCATCCCCTGGAAAAGTTAAGTTGGCGCGAGTCGGGATGCCGGCCGGGGACATCCGGCAGGCTCAGCACCACGCCATGCTTTCCAGATTCAGCACCCATGGCTACCGGGAAATATTTATTCCGAGTCAATGGGCTCCGGTAGCCACCGCTAGAAAGTCAAGCCATCCGAGAGATAAAGATAGCACCATGACATACTGGATGCTGGCTTTAGCGCCGCAGCCGCGGTAGCCTGGGATGTGGGCTGCGAGAGCCACCAAGCAAATCTCCGGTGCCAGGAACCGGGATGCTGGCCGCAGACGCAGACCCTGAAGTCGCGAACAAGGATCACGGAAAAGATGATACGTACCCCTAGGCGTCTGCTCCGGATCCTCACGTACCCCTGCTTCACTATGTCATTAAAATTGGAAGCCATCCCAGACAGACAGTGACCCTGCTGCCCCCAGCGTGCGCTCGGCACCCTGAGTGGCTTCGAGGAGGGATGTGGGGAGGGTCAGGACAGAGACTGAGGGAGTGAAAGTTGACAAGGTGATGCGGTAAAACCAGGCGTCAGAAGGCGCACATCGCTTTCCCTGTCTCCCCAAAGCCTGAAAGTGGGCGGCCCGCCGGCGCCCAGCAGCCACTTTGGGGGAGAGCGGCGGGGAGGCGAGACTGGAGCGCGGCGTCAGCTGACTGGGCGGCAGCCAGCCAGGAGGAGGAGCCGCTCCAGCCCCCAAGGAGGAGGAGGAGGAGGAGAAGGACCAGAACGGAGGAGCAAAGAGAGGAAGGAGGAAGCAGATATGGACCAGAAGGAGGAGCACTCTGGTCCCCTCCCCCAGCATCCGCCCACCTGGCCCCCAGCCGCCCTGATCCCACCTCCTCTCCCCAGGGGCGGCTGCTTGTCCCTGCGCATAGCAGACATCCACGAAGCTCCAGCTCCTGCCTGTCTTTTAGAAAGAAGGACAACGGACTCTTTTTTTTTTTAAACAACTGTGTGCCCCAACCCATCCCTTCAGCCCCATCTTTTTCACATAAGAGCTAATTAAGGTTGTGTATGTGTCCAGGGAGACTGAGCTGCTGGGTTTACCTGTGACCTCTACATATAAAGACAGAGCCATCTCCATGGCTTATGCTCAGCTCTTCCATGAGGACTCGCTGCTGTATCAATTGTCCCTTTTCTGGTTTGAGCCTGTCTTCCCAATAAGACTGTAAGTTTCCCCAGAGCTAATTCTTGGCCTGTCGCTGCTTTGTCCTCAACCCTCCCACCTCCGCTCTGTAAAGATGATCAATAGATCTTAGGACTTTGTCAAGGTGGCAACTTGTACTGGGCAGGGCTCTGTCCTTTGTATGCATTGACTCGGTTTCAGCTCACCCACACCCATTGAGGTGTGCACTCTTTGTGTAATTACCAGGCTCCCAAGTAAACCTCCATAACCTGACAAGATAGCTGCCCCTGGCAAACATTGTGCTCCACCTTCCTTAAGCAAACTTAAGTTGATCACCACGGATACTCTCTGAACATCATCTTTCCCGGCTTTGCTACTGGTAGAGCGATGGTGATTTTAGCATTTAGGTTTTACAGAACCCGAAGCTGAGAAGAGACAGTCCCTGGGGACTAGCCCACCATCCCACAGCTGGCCAGCACAGGGCCAGGACAAAGGGATGAGGATTCTGAAGGGACGATGTAGAGCTGATGTCATAAGCACAAGGTTGTTTCTTAATCTCCAAAGTAGATCTTAGTCTTCCTTTACTCAAAAGCTAGACCATTCTTGGTCATCAGAGGTGACCCCAGTCAGAGCTAATGAGCTGGGCGACCTTCAATGAGAGTCACAGAGAAAGAGTCATCTATTTCACAGGTCCTTAGATCTGATGACATTGAGTGCCTCTCATCTCTAATATCATACAGGACTTCCTTTGTCTGTGGGAACTCTCATTTTAGTCATCCTGGCTTGATGAGTATTAGTCAGTGAAAGAAGAGAAATCACCCAAGAATGTGTCATAGAATTGAGGCTAAATTGGGACAACCAGAAAACAGAGATGCCGATGAGAAGAACTCTTTGCTATATTGTAAACCATCTGCTCTGTCTTCGTGTTTCTGTGCTATGAAAAATGATGTTGTAAGTGTCAGCCTTTTGCCCAAAGAGGAGAAGATGGTGAAGTCCTTTGGAAGGCTGCTTTAGAAGAGCTGGCACTGCTAACCAACCCTGCCCTTGGTGGCTGGGAAATAGGTGTCTGGGAACGACATCTGTCCAACACTTCATTTATAGACCAATTACAGTGTCATAGGAACAGAGAATGAATCGATTGCATAAGAAGCTGGAGGTGGGTGGCTGGCCCATAGTAACAGAAATCATAGATGAAGGAAAAAATGGGTTTGGAAATAAGGATGATCAGATCAGACTAGAAAATGCCAGCTGGGAAGAAACAAATAATTTTTCAAGTGCAAAGTTGAATGGAGTATATGGTTTTATTTGGTTGGTTAAAAACAAAACAAAACAAAAAAAAAAACAAAAAAACCCTGATATCACACACATAAACATACACACACTATAAACTGTGGTGTGCCAATCACAGGACAGCCTCTAATTCTTCTATAAATTAGGCAATTCCCAATGGTGTCAGGAAAGGAGAGATGCACAGGGATGCAGAGTCCAGCAGTGCCTGTGGATTTCCTGAGGATTCACTCACCATGCACGGCTAGACACTGCCGGTTGCAGCAGCACTGGAGGGAAAGCTGCTTTCTCTCTAGAGAAGTCTTCCACACACCAGCAACATCGTCTTAATTCTGCTCTTCATTCAGTTTCAACCCTTAAGACTTGTTTTTATAATACACATTTGTCTTATTTTTCTTAGAATCCTTTCTTGTGTTTTCAGAATGTTTCTTTGTGTGTGTGTGTGTGTGTGTGTGTGTGTGTGTGTGTGTGTGTGTGTGTTAGGCTCAAGTAGGTATAGGTACACATGGAAGGGACCTGGGGAGCTCTACGTGTTTGCTGTTTGTCTTTGAGACCCTCTTTGATCAGCAGGGGAGCCCCAGAGAATCGCCCATCTCCACTTTCCAGCAGTGTCTCAGGCGAGTGCTGCTGCACCTTTTCTTACATGGGTTTCAGGAATTGACCCCAGGTCTTCACACTTGTAGGATAGCTCCTGAGCCATCTCCCTGGCTCTCCATCTGCTTCCTTAGATGACTGGTGCTTTCTTCAGACATGGCATATGGTTCCAGCCGGCTGGTTGGAGTTAATTGGCTTGCATTTAGGAAGCATCCCCTTGACTGCAGCTCTTTAAACTTGGCAAGCTCTTCTCTGGATCTCAACCTTAAAAAAAAAAAAAAAAACCTACTCATTTTGTTTAGTGTTTCTGTGTCTGTCGTGTGTATCTCAGGGTCTCACCGTATCTCAGGCTAGGCTCGTTCTCACTCTTCTTCTTAGGTAGGGTTTACCGCTGTGAACAGACACCATGACCAAAGCAACTCTTATATGGACAACATTTAATCGGGGCTGGCTTACAGGTTCAGAGGTTCAGTCCATTATCATCAAGGCAGAACATGGCAGCATCCAGGCAGGCATGGTGCAGGAGGAGCTGAGAGTTCTACATCTTCATCTGAAGGCTGATAGTGGAAGGTTGGCTTCTAGGCAGCTAGGACAAGAGTCTTCTAGCCCACACCCACAATGACACACCTACTCCAAGAAGGCCACACCTACTCCAAGAGGGCCACATCTTCTAATAATACCACTTCCTGGGTCGAGCATATACAAACCATCACACTCTTATAGACAGGGATAAGCACAAACTTCTGATCCTCCCCCTTCCACCTTCTGGGATTCTAGCTGTGTATCACCAGTCCTGGTGGGATGGAGCGCAGGGCTTCACAAGTGCTAGGCAATGAGTGCTCTACCTACTGAGCTGCATCCTCAGCCCCCATCTCAGCCTTTTGAAGCATACCGTGTTGTCTAGAACCTCTCTGACAGGACCCAGTTTCCCCTGCTGCATCCCAGAGAAGAATCACATCTTTCCTATCTCAGTTTGAAAGTCAGCATCAAGCAAGAAGTCTCCTGTGTCCCTTTCTTCTCTAAAGGCTCCCAACTAGTTCCCACATTGCCTATAACTGACATCTTAACTATCAGCACCTCTAGGCACTGAATTAGTCTGTTGACAGCTTTGGTTTATCAGTATCTACACGTACGTGCATGTGGAAGACACTGTGGGCGACCTGTTCTATAGCATTCACTTTACACACACACTTGTGTTTTGTTGTTTTGCTTTTAGTTTTTATTAGATTTTTCTATCTCTATATATGAGTGGTTTGCCTGCATGTGTGTGTGCACCCTAAGTGTGTGCCTGGTGCTCCCAGAGGTAACAAGAGGGTGTCAGAAGCCCTGGGACTGGAGTTAGAGATGGCTGTGAGTCACCACGACTGCACATGCTTGTTGGCCACAGGAAAGAAGGAAGACCGGAGAAGAGGGCATCTGAAAAGCAGAGCTTTCTTCCACATGATTGGGTGTCACTTCCAAATCACCTGTCTTTATTTAGCGAAGGCTGGTGGCACAGTGACCTCGTACAGAGCTAACCTCCTTCCTGGTGATAGCCAAGTGGCTTTCAATAGCGCTACCTTACCTATCAGAGAAGAGGCCCCACGTGCTTCTGTGACTCCTGTGACACTCCCCCTGGAAGCAGCAGGGGTGGGTGGGAGTTGAAGTTATTTTTGGTAAAGGCACTGGACAAGTGCCACACAGCCTCAGCATTCGTGCTTAAAGTGTAGAACTTAGAGGAACCTATCACTTGTTCTGGAAAAGTGCAGAAGTCTCTGGATTTCTGCCCATATTTTTCTAGCCTAAGGAGCTCAACAATAAGAACAGAGGCTGGCAAGATGTTTCAGTGGGTCAAGAATGCTATGCAATCCTGAAGGCCAGAGTTAAGGTTGCCAGTGTCCATAAGAGCAGGGAGTAGAAGTGTGGCTGTTTATGCTGGGGGGATGGGTGGAGACCAGCAGATCTGTGACTGGCCAGCCAGCCTAGCCAATCAGAGAAATCCCAATTCAGTGAGAAACCCTGCCCTAAAAATTGAAGCATAGGGCTAGAGAGATGGCTCAGAAGTTAAGGGCACTTACTGCTCTTTCAGTTCTCCACATCTGTAAGCCTGCTCACAATTGCTTGTAACTCCAGTTTCAGGGCACATGACTCCCTCTTCGAGTGTCTTCAGGTTCCTGCATGCATGTGATGCACATATACACATGCAGGCTCACCCATACACATTAAACAAACAAACAAACGAACAAACAAATAAATAAATCATGAAAAATAATGAGGTGGAGAGCATTGAGGAAAACTCCCAGAGTTGACACATACTAATAGAGCTACTAACAGGTGGCCCTGCCTGCTGAACGCCAGAGCCAGCACAGGAGCTGATGGTGTTTTGTTACTGTATCTGCTCTGGAGAGTGAACCAGCCGCCCTGGTGTGAGCAGTGAACCAGCTGCCCTGGAGTTGCCGTCTAGCTCCGCAAGGCTGCAGTTAGAAGTTTCTATTTTAGTGACCCGTCAGCTTTGTATTGTATCAACAAGTTGTCCACGTGCGAGTCAGAGAAGAGTACTGCTGTCTGATTCTCTTCGGAATCCAGTAAAGACTTTGCAGTATCAAGGCTAGCAGAAGTGATCCATGTGATTTAAGGAAGCGTGCACTTCCAGGGTCTTGATGATGGGAGTTTACTACTCACACAGCTCTGACATTGAGAGCCTCCTTAAATTCTGTGCCCTCGCACCTCATTTTCACCCCTTACTGACAGATCTTAGGAAGAAGCTCTACCATTCTAACTAGAATGTGTTCCCATGGATGACAGAAGACACAAGTATGACTGACAGTACTGGAATCCAAGAAGTGGTTTTAGGTCTGGATCTTTCTCCAGCCTCACTCACTAGTTTTGCTCTCTCCTAGAATCTCATTTAGCGAAGGACTAGAGTCCTACATGGGATTTTCTTGGGCCATCTGAGACTACTGAGTCAAGTTCAGTTTGGAATTTTGAAGCGTCTAGTCCAGTGTTCCTCAACCTGTGGGTCACAACCCCTTTGGGTTGGGGGGGGGGAGAACAAAGAGATTTATGTTACAACACATCACAGTAGCAAAATCATAGTTATGAAGCAGAAATGAAAATGATCTTATGGTCGGGAGTCACCACACCATGAGGAACTGTATTAAAGGGTCACAGCATTAGGAAGGCTGAGGACATTGATCTAGTCACAGAGCTGTGGTGCCTCCAGCAAGGACTCCCTAATGTTAAACGACAGACAGTCTCAGTATTGAGGGTATGTAAAGGACAGAAGTGAGCTGGTGTCTTAGAAATAAACGGCAGACACACTCCTCCCCAGTGTGTGTTGTACTGACTGGATAGAGACGTGATGAAGGACTAAGGAGACATTTCCCAAGGCTGTCTCTTGTGCTGGATCCGAAGTCTTCACATGATGGCTCAGTCCCTGGGAGGCAACGAGATCATGAGGGCTCTGGCTAATCCATGGGGGTTTTGTAATTCAGTTATTGGAAAATGCTAGAAACTTTTAGACCCTGGGCCTCGTTGGAGAGCAAGAGTGGGTTCACTTGAGATGGCTGATATCTTGACCAGGACGCTCCCTTTCCTCTCTGTCTTTCTCTGATGCCTGAGGTAAGAAAGTAGAACCCAAACCTGTGGAACCACCAGACACAGCAGAGCTGTCCTCAGATATTGGTCACAGCGATGAGCGGCTGACAGAGGGCCTGCATGTTCAGAGTACCTGTGGCCCTGTGGACACACTGGTCTGAAGGATGCACGAGAAAGACGTTTGCAACACCATGGCCACCTTCTCTGGGAGGCTGTCTCCCGCCATGCTCTCTTCCCTTCTTGGGAACCGGAGGCTGTCTCCCATCATGTTCTCTTCCCTCCCGGGGAACGGGAGGCTGTGCCATGCTCTCTTCCCTCCTGGGGAACGGGAGGCTATCTCCCGCCATGATCTCTTTCCTTCCTGGAAAAAGAGACTAGACTCAAGGATGGATGGAAACCGTGACCGGAGGAGTTCAGAAGGACACATGGACCTAGTTGCTCAGTGTTCTCATGGGACCACATTAGCCATCTTCCAGAGGCAACTTGTCCAGTCAGAATTGTTACCTGAAAAATGGCGAACTGTTTACATAACATAAGCTGTTAGATTTGGGGGTCTATAACAACAGCTGGGGTCCTACTGCAGTAGCACAACGTACTCCTCTGATCCTGGCTCAGTGGTCTCTGGCAGGTCTTCAGGATTGACTCGGCTTCTCCTTAGCTTTTGGCTCTGCTTCTTCTGCATGTTCCCTGGCCCCGCCATCTGCACACACATACACACGCTTACATGCATAGGCACATGCGCTTCCTCCTCTGGGGTCTTACGATGGTGCCTGTAACTTTTGACTGCTTTTTATCCACAGTATGTTTCCAACCATCAGGGTAGGAACCTTTGTCCCAGAGAAAACAGGAAGGTAAATGTATTCTTGAAGCACAGGGGGAACATTATCCATCCCTGGAGGCAGGGGAAGGAGATGGAGTTTCTCTGACAAAGAGGAAGTCCTAAAGAAGTGACAGATCTATTTATTAAAGTATTGATCTACTTGATCAATAAGAAAATGAGTTAAAAGGGTCTTAACATCTTTTTAATAAACAGTTATTATTATGTGTATACGTATGTATGTACACATGTGTATACATATACATGTGGGCATGCATACCATGATATAGATGTGCAGACCAGAGCACAGCTTTGTGGGATTGGCTCTCTTCTTTCAGTTTTATGTGGGTCCCAAGGATCGAACTCAGGTCTCCAGGCTCGGGCAGCAAGCCCTTTACCCTCTGAACCATCTTATAGGCCCCTCAAAAGCACTCCAGTGGCAGTTACCCAAAAGCCTTTAGAAAAGAGGACTAAATGGGATTGAGAATTTGAGTCTGGATCCACCGGGATAACTGAGCAAGTGTGTCACCAGCTTCTGAAGAGAGAAAGTCCCTGACACCCCCGACACTTGACCCCATGATACCTGCTGATCCTTGACCCCAGCGGTGACCGCTCCAGAAATGCATCTCAAGGCACAAAAGTTAGAGCCTAGTGCTCGCTTCCTTTCCTTCCTCAGCCCCGTCCGCTGCCCTGTCATATGCGGGCTAACTGTGTGTGTGCCTGCCCTCCAAACAGAATGTGTCTGACATCTTCTTCCGGAAAATCTTTCCCACATGGCCCAGCTCTTTGCCGTGGAATGTTCTCTAGATGTTTTCTGCCCCCAGACCCAAGGTCTTCTACCAAAATGAAGCCAAGAGAAAGTCATTGTGACCATCACTAGGAATCTTCATCCCAGTAGCCAAGATGGATGCAGGAGAGCTCACGAGTTTGCTCATGGGGCAAGTATTACTTGACCCAGGCATGGGACCTGGGAAGGGTGGACAGGGAAATCAGAGTCTCTGTCCTGGGGGAGGTGGCCACCAGTGTGGGGGGTGGCGGGCAGAGATGTTAAAAACAGATGAGTGCGTGTACGACTATCCACAGAGAGAAGTCTTGCAAGGCTGGGTGGAGCAGACTGGATGGCTTTGGAAGGCGGGAAGTGGGGAAGTTAGGAGGCTGTGGTGAGATGAGGACGGGCCGCTGTGTTCAAGCAACAGTGGACAAGCTGGGGGTGGGCACAGCACAAGCTGCCACTCAGGAAGGCAGGGTGCAGCCAAGTGAGAAGAAAGGCCAGGGTGGCATGAGGAGAAGCAAGCATGCTCTGTGAAGCCAGAGGCGGTGAGGGGACTCTGTGTGTATCAGTCAACATGGCATGGGCTGTCCATCTTGCTTGTTACACAGAACAACAGACAAGAAATGTGTACATTAAATATTGCCCATGGTTATTATTTGTAGCTAAGAATACTAGAGCTTTTTGTTTTCTCCTGTTTTTTGTTTGTTTGTTTGTTTGTTTGTTTTAACCAATGTATTCTAAAAACCATTTACAAAAACAAAATTACTTTTTTTTCCTGCGTGGATGATTGTCAAGTCTTATGTTTCGTCTCTAACACTAAGAGCAGCACAGCTCTAGTTAGCTTTACGGCAGCACAAAGAGAAACACACGTGTGATCACAAGTTCTCCCGGACAGTTTCTGGGGAGCACTTGGTTGTGTTTTGGTGAGGGGAGCCCTCCTTTCCACAGATCATGGCAAAGCTGCGTCGAGACAGCAAGTAGAGCCTCGTGGGTGACGGAGGCTGCCAACGCGCTCCTCGCACTGCAGCATGCACTCAGAAGCCCTGCAAGACTAGAAGTCAGTGTTGCAGAGCCCGCAGCTGGCTGCCCTTCTCACTCACTGAGTGACTCCGGACAGGCCATCTGCTTCTCTCTACCTCAGGGCTTCTCAGCCTTCCTGAGACCCTCATGCTGGGGTAACTGCCCCTCCCCATCCACACACCATAAAATTACTTGGTTACTACTTCACATCTGTAATTTTGCTACTGTTATGAATTGTAATGTAAATATCTCTGATATGCGACCCCTGTGAAAGGGTCATTAAACCCCTAAAGGGGTCAGGACCCACAGGTTGAGAACTCTTGTTCTACCTCGTAACCTGGCATGGAAACAGAGCGATGTGTCTGCCCAGAAGCAGCATGCTAGGAGAGGCGAGTCTTCCGTTCAAAGCAGTCTGCCCATATGACTGAGTCCACATAGTGCAGGGCCTCATAGAGAAAGGCTTGCCGGATGACATGGGTGCCTGCTTCTGAACACGGCTAGCAATTAGGAATAAGCATTTCAACGTCGCTTCAAAAATACCATGAAATTCTGTCTGCAAGGGTTTTCTTTTCAAAGTTTCGTTTCTGTGTTAATCAATTTTAGAGAAAGAAAAATAAACAGCTGTATTTACAAGATAATGAGACAGATCCATTGGCAATGCCTTTTGTGAATTCAAGGCTGTAATACTACATACACCCCAGTTCAGTTTTTTATCCCGTGACCATCTCTACACAAACATGGGAGAAATGCAGACTTTCTGGGATGCGCCCTCTGGTTGGCTATCTACCGCAAAGGAAGATGGGATGTTGCGTGGGAACTAAGAGGAGTCACGACCGGCTAGAAAGCCACGGGGTTTCCTGCCTACCTCTAGAAAATTTAATCTTGCTTTCGAACCCCTGAGGATAAACCCAGGGCCTTACACACTCTAGGCAAGTGGCCACTTTGTGCTTTTTTTAAACATTAAGAAAGATTCTAAGCTATCTATACTGTCTTTAATTCATTGCTTGAAGCTTAGGCTGGCCTTGAGCTTGTGATCCTCCTGCTACGAGGTCAGGCATCAGAATGTCTGATCTTGACACGTCTAAAACCAATTTCTGCCTTCCAATCATTACTCCTTAGCAGTGTGCCCTGTTATAGCTCATTCACCAGCGACTCAGGCCCAAGGCGTTTATTGCTCTGTTTTCTAACTCTAAGACACTAGGAATTTTAAAACGCGACCCTGCTTCACCCCGTGGGGAGGAATAGAGTAGACTTAGCACGTTTTTGTATCAAGTAGCAATCACATATTTTAAAAAGCACCTTTACTAATATGATTGACCTAACCAGTCTGCATAATGTGCTCAGAATTCTTCCTGCTAATTGAAAGTCAGGTTATTTTCACTTTGAGGTCTCCTTTTTCCTGATTTATTGATTTATACACTTGCTTTCTTCACATTACCCTTGGGTTTTTTTCTCCGTATCTCTATATCCCTCTCCCTCCTATGTCTTCTCCATCTGTCCATCTCTCTGTCCCTTTCTTCTCCCGTTCCTCCTTCCTTTCCTCTCTCAACATGGAAGCTAAGCTGCCTGCAGATAGTCCTTTCTGTCTGCTTTTAAAGATCTCTGTAAATTAATTTCATGTGTACAGTTTACCTACCTGCAGTACCAACAGGAGCCAGAAGAGGGCATTAGACTATCCCTCTGGAACGGGAGTTACAGATAGTTGTGAGCCTCCTCGTGGGTGCCGGGAATCAGACCCGGGTCCTCTGGAAGAGTAGAGAATGCATGTAACTTCTGAGCCATCGCCCCGTTTTTTTTTTCTTATATCAGCTTGAAATGTTATATATTTCCCTTTCAGTTGGTGTTATCTAATCCATTTCAAATGTTGTATTTTTTTATGTTAAATTAAAAATTCTTTCTCATTCCATCTATTTTTGAACATTGAGTTAGGGACAGTCGGTGGCTTGGTTTGAGGACTTCCCAGGTATCTTTTTGTCACTCGTCTCTCCTTTAATACCATCAGGGTTGAGGATAGTTGGCATCTTTGACTACATATTCTTTACTGAGGCCTATTTTCTGGCCCCAAATAAATCTGCTGTGGTAGAAACTTGTGTGGACTTGAGAGGAATGTCCCTTCTACTGTTATTAGAAACAGACTTCTAAAACATGAAGCCAGATCGATGGTCCTCTGTCTGCTTGCTTCATCAACTATTGGAAAACAAGTATTTGAAGTTCGGAAATAACCTGAATTTCAATAACTGCACTTGTCTGGTTGATGTGTTTGCTTTATGTGTTTTCAAAGCTGTCATTGGCTACACAAACATGCTTTAGATGGTCATAATGTAGCGTGATTCCTCAAGTGCTTGGCTTTAGGTCTGTTATTCAGTTTTCCTATTTGTTTCGTTCATTTTTTTCTCCCATTTTTATTATCTTAATGTATTTATGATCCTTTTTATTTTCTCTGATGGCTTCTCGGCTATAAATATCTGTCTTGTTATTTTAGAGGTTGACACTCTTCTTTTAGTTGAAAGCAAATTTATCCCCATAAGGCTTCTGATGTCTGCCTCTTACATATGTCACAGCCTCTGGCTATAGCGTGGGGGTGGAAAACTACTTGGCTATATTTTATCTCTATAATTAAACAAACAAAAATTGTATTCGGTATTGGCTTTGGTGAGGTAGGGGTATGGCTCAGTTGGTAGAATGCTTCCCAAGCATGCATAAAGCCCTCGGTCTGATCTGCAGCTCCGCAGAAATCAGGTGTTGTAGTGTAAGCCTGTAATAAGAGCATGGGGGATGGAGAGCCAGGTGGATCAGCAGTTCAAACTCATTCTCTGCTCTGTACTATGTGCAAGAACAGCCAGGAGTAGATGAGGCCTTGTTTGTTAGATTAAGGAAAGAAAGAGAGAAAGAAAGGAAGGAAGAGAAGGAGAATTGAAAAGGAGAGGGAATGAAAGAGGGGGAGAGGAAGAGGGAGGGGGAGAGGGAGGGAAAGAGGGAGGGGGTGAAGTGGGAGGGGAAGAGAGAAAGAGTAAGAAAAAAAGAGAGAAACAGGGAGACAGAGACATAAAGAGAGAAAGCAGAAGAGAGAGGAAGGGAAGGAGAGAGAGGGAGAGAGAGAGAGAGAGAGAGAGACAGACAGACAGACAGACAGACAGACAGACAGACAGACAGACAGACACAGAGAGAAATCAGAGCAGGCTGGATAATAGTCAGCCTCCTCTAAATGTGCCGCCACTGTCCAGCTCCTAACACAATCCAGGAAGCCTAGGAAGCACCCGGATGTTTGCCTTCCTCTAGATGACTACCCTCAGATCTGTCGTGGAGTTCTTCCCCGTAGCCCTCGGACATTCCTTAGATACCTGCCTCCAGTCTAGGCTTCCAGCTCAACCCGCTTGAGCCCCATGCCTGCGTCTCTTGGCTGAGCTAATGATGGACAGCCCACTGATCTGACCAATGTGAACTCCACGGACACTCTAATGATCTGCCTTTCAAGCAGTCAGTTTAACCACCCCCTCGTGTTGAAAGCGGACTATTTAAGATGTTTTGTCGCAGTGATAACGAGATAGCTGATGAAGCCCTTGGTTTGATCTGAATCCACAGCCGGGAGAACAACGCCCTCTTCCCCCTCTGTTCCACCTCGCAGACCTATCTGCAGTCCTGCTAGTCACCAGACTCTTCTCCATAGCGGGCCTGTGACAGCCACATTGCTGTCTGCTGGGTCATCGTTAGTGGCACCTTACAGCTGCTAACCCTGTAGGATCCGCAGTGCTGTTCACAGCAGTGAACTTCTTCCATAAGCAGCCAGATGGGAAAACATGGCTAGTCAGCCCGATGCTGCTGGGACCTGCTTCCACCTGAGGCTTTCTCAGCTCTCTGCCGAGTCCCCCACTCTCCTCCTATCTTCTTTCCTTGCAGCTGTTTGAACCTGAAGCTTCCCCCAGGCCATTCGTCCTTGTTCCTTCGGATGGCTCTTTGTACGTGTCAGCTTGCAGCCTGGACCTCAGCGCGTCTAGACGCTTGGTTGAGCATTGCTTTATAGAAAGGCTGAGTGAGGAGAGCTTTTCCTGCCTGCTCAGGCACTATTGATGTTTCTCCAGCATTCAGACTCATCTAGGTTCTTGAACATGTAAGATCCACGCTCCTGTGTGACCTGCTTGCTAACTACACGCCCTCACACTTGCTGAGACCCAGAGTCATGTGTGTCAATTCTTATCGTAAATTTAAATATGGATAAAAAGAGAATCTGTTTAGTGTTGTCCCTCTGTAGAATCCTGATTAGTGTTCTCTTCTTTGCTATTTCCCAGTGGCTCCTGATGTCCTCATATGCTCCTTATCTTGGCTTCTGGTCTTTACCTCTCTTCCTCTCCCTCTCCTCCCTCTCCCTCTCTCTTTCTTTCTCTCTCTCTCTTTCCCTTTCCCTTTCCCCTCCTCTCCCCCTTTGCCTCCCCCTCTCTCCCCCTTCTCCCCTCTTCCTTCTTACCCTGTCCCTCTCCCCCTTTCTCCCTCTTCTCTCTCTCCCTGCTCCCTCCTCCCCTCCCCCCTCCCCTGCCTCCTTCCTACATTTCCCCCATCTCCAGATCTACTTTATTTTGCTGTGTTTGGACTGAAGCTAGAACTCTGTGTGTGCTAAGCAAGTGCTATACTGTCAGGCTACACACTGGCCATCTTTAGTTTGAGACAAACTCTCCCTAAGCTGCCCAGGCTGGCCTCGAACTCACTCTGAAACCCAGATGACCCCTGAATATGTGGTTCTCCTGCTTTAGCCTCATGAGTGGCTGTAATTACAGGTCCACACTATGAGGCCTAGACAGAGATTCTGCCCTAAGACCATCAGTGTTCTTTAACGTCATTTTGTGGTTTCACCACACACCTCTCCAGGGTGACACTTGACACAGACATGGGCTGTATGGAATGAGGTGACTACACGTTGAAGAGATTTCTTTCTCACTAAACTCCACACAGTGGGTTGTTTTTGTCTACCTTATAGTTGAGTTTTAGCTAACTGTGATGGTTAATATATATTGCCCACTTGGTAGGATTTAAAGTCACACAGGTGACAAACCTCTGTGCATGTCTGTGAGGGTGTTCTCAAAGAAGAATAAAGAGCCATCTTGAATGTGGCCAGTTCCAGCCTATGAGCATGTCTGTGAGGGTGTTCTCAAAGAAGAATAAAGGGCCATTGTGAATGTGACCAGTTCCAGCCACATTCTGAGCTGGAGTACCAGACTGGGTATGAAGAAGAAAACAAAGCAAGCACATGTACATTATTAAAAATAAAACAAATGAGTAATTAATAATAATTATTAATAATTATTATTATTAATCAAATAAATGCAGACCAGAAGAAGGCACTGGATCCCCTGGTACTGGAGCTAAGGACAGTTATGAGCTACCTGAGAGATAAACCTGGATCCTCTGCAAGAGCATGCTTTTAACCATTGAGCCATCTTTCCAACCCCTGCATCATTTTTCTAAAATATCTTGATAAAACTAAAGAAAGAGAAGGTTTATTCTGGTTCTCCACCTGGGGTACAGTCCATCTAGGTAGAGAAGTCACAGCCACAGAAGGCCAAGACAGCCAGACGTAGTACATTTCAGTAAAGAGGCAAAGAGAAATGAATTCTATGCTTGGCTCATGTGTCCTTTTACACGGTTGAGGATCCCACCTAGGGAATGGTGCTGCCCATAGTGGGCAAGTCTTCCTACCTCAGTGAACCTAGCCAAGATAAGCAATCCTTACACACATGTTCAACAGTCTGCCTCACAGCTGAGTCTAGATCTCATCAAGTTGGTTGTTGATATTAATCATCACAAGAGTAAAGTTGAAATTCCTTTAACCTTGTCTCTCTTTCTTAAATAGAAACCAAAAAGGTGATTATGCCTTCCCGATGCACCATAAGAGTCAAACTATATATGGTTAAATCTTTCTGTATCTAAAAATCATTAAGTTTCTGTATCTGTTTTTATTACAACTCTCCTTTTCTCTATTTTGCTCCTGCAGAGATATGGACATATTAATACATGAAGATCTAATTTATTAAACTGCTGGATCATAGTCCATCGCATGACAATAACATTTTATTTCTTCTTTCTTCATTGACAGACATTTAAATTATTCCCATTGTATCCCCATGACAAGGAAATAGATTCTACGTTGTTATGCCTACACTGAAATAAGATCACCACTGTAATAATGTCTTCCTTTAAAAATACCTAACCCTGCTGGCGATCACAGATACTCAAGATCAGAGTTCTTAAGGAATCCATGTGCTCCTGGGCTTCTGGTAAAATGAAGTAAAATACGCCACAGACTTCCTAAAGAAATATTGCAATAAAAACAGTCTTCTCACAGAAATTCTGTAGGGAGAATCTAACCCAAACTAATATAGTTTAAAGATTTCTTTGATTTCCCATGTAAGCTTCAAATTCTACTTTCACTTCAGTCTATTTAAATAACCATAGAAATAAAACTGCTCCTGACAGAGGCAAGGACATTGTGGACATTGCATTAGCATTTTAGCTGAAGGAAAGACAGTATTAGGTCTTTTTTAAATGTATTTTTTACTTATGGATACATGTGTGTGCCTACGCCCATGGAAGGCAGATGAAGGCATCAGGTCCTCTGGAGCTGAGGTAAAGGTGCTCGTGAGGTGCTCAGCATGGGTATGAGAGCCAAACTCAGGTCCTCTGCAGCAGCAGCACATGGCCTTCACTACTGAGCCATCTCTCCGACCTTAAGCACACGTTCTTTATGAACTGGCCTGGTGAGATGATTCAACAGCTAAGGCACTGCTGACAAGTCTGAGGGCCTGAGTCCTATACCTGGCTGGGACCTGCAAGGCAGAAGCAGAAAACAGATTTCCCCCTGTGCTTCATGGCAGTGTGTAGACGCATACACACATACATACACACTCACACACACATACATATTCACATACAAAACAGGCACATACACACACTCACACACATACACACTCACATACAAACACATGCACATACACACATACACACAAATACTCACACACACACATACCCACACACAGGCACAAACACACACTCACACACATACACACTCACATACAAACACATGCACACACACACATACACACACATACTCACACATACATACCCACACACAGGCACATACACACACTCACACTCACATACAAACACATGCACACACACACATACACACACACACATACCCACACAGGCACATACACACACACTCACACACACATACACACTCACATACAAACACATGCACACACACATTCACACACACTCACACACATACACTCACGCACTTACACATACATGCACACAAATACATTTTTAAAAGGTTTGTTACGCTTATTTAATGTATGTGCCCCATGCATGTGTGGAGGTGAGCACACGGAGTTCAGGAGTCTCTTCCCTCCTTCTACTGTAGGTCCTAGGGGCTAACCTCATGGCGTCCCACATTGTGCTGCTAAGTGTCTTTACCGGCTGCGTCATCTCAGCGGCCCCCTGTGTACTTAGGAAGTATCAAGATCTAGCTTTGTTCCCTGGACTCCAGCTATGCTGCAGTGCTGTAGATTCTAGGTAACTGATGATAGGCAAATGCATCCCCTTTGAGAGTGTCCGCTTGTCTCCGCCCCTACCCCAACCCCGCCCCCAACCCCGCCCCCAACCCCGCCCTGCGTAAAAACCAGATTAGTTTGCCTCTAGATGCTGAGAATAAAACCAATGACCTTAAGAATGGTACCAGCATGCTACGCTCCAGCCCGATTCTGTGCGGTTTTGGGACCGAATACAATATCAGCCTGCGTCCTGCTTACCAGTGAAATAAAACCATCAACACATGTTCATTTGACATCTGTCTACATGAAAATTATTGTTTAACCCTTCCCTGAAAACTGTCCTTTAACAAAGGTCAAAGTCATTCTCTCTGCTTTGCCAGAGGGAGGCTGGCCTAAATAATTTTTGTTTCCTTATAGATAACTTGATTTTTTTTCTATTCAGAGTTATTTTTCTTCACCCTTAAAGACTGGCCATCCATCGTAGATGAATGTTATTTTTTTCATGTACCGATAATTGAATATTAGTGGCTTTTTTTTCTTTTTTGCTATATAGCAAGAATTGAAAATTATGGTAGGTAGCCATTAACTTAAGACAAAGGCAAAAAAATTTGTTCTGATTATATTCCTGGTTTTGAAGGATTTGGTTGAGTGAAATTTGTAAATGTTATCAAACAATATTAAAACTGCAACAGACTATACATTAGCGCCATTAATGATCTCAGTGTTGGACAGGGATGGAGAATCTAGAGGGCATCTTTTTGTGAATACTCACTCATCTTACTTAATTCCTGTCAGGTCAGAAGAAATTCCAATTGTGCAGTTATTATCTCAAATTTCAAGATGAGAGTTTGATGTAACAGTGTGTTATTTTTGTCTAAGATCTACCCTTCAGACGTTGCTTCGCTCTCTCGCTGTAATATCATCAAAGCTCGTGTGTCTCAGAATGACGCTGCTTATAGCGTACAGAGGCTACGGCGTCACATACGTGGCGTGCTCAGATGCTAAATTTAAAGGGAGGCTTATTTTTAGAAAACAGATGCAGTGCCTCAAACTTTGCTGCTTTCCTCTTCCAGTCGGACATTTCTGTCCCCATTTGTCACTTAAAATTACCCCGCATAAGACAGCAGCGGAATGTTTATCTCTATGAGTCATATCATGTGCCGAAATACACAGAGATGAAATTATTCCGGAGCTTCAAAAGATGGTAGCTCACAAGTGTCAGCAAAATCCATCTTGTTGAGACCCACAACTCTCCATGTGACATCACTGAGAAACAATGTCACCGTGGAGGCCTCGAGGACCCTGCCTAGAGAACGCTGCCTCCCACATTCCCGTAGATATTAATAGAGAATAAATAGCTGGGCTGGATTTTTAATGGAAGTCTTGAAAAAAACTTTAGGAGGAGAAAGAAGGGTGTGGGCGTGGCCAGTAAAGTGTTAGCCTTGCTGGCATGAGGTCCGAGTTTGAGCCCCAAAACCTGTGGAGAAAATGCTGAGAATGGGGGTACAGGCTCGCAATCTCAATGTCAGGGAGGCAGAGCCACGTGGCTCCCAGGGGCTCACTTGCCAGACGGTCTAACTTAGTGAGTGAGCTCCAGGACAATGACGTGCTGTCTCGCTGCACGGATGAGCACAAATGCACATACACACATATGCATACCACACATATGCATACCACACATACAAAAGCGGTAGAGACTGGAGAGATGCGTATACCAGACCATGACTGCTAAGAACTGTCAGCAGACCCCCAAAGGTTCGAAAAGGCAGAAAGACTACAATGAAAACACGGCTCTGCAGATGCCCCGGCATCCAGAACTGCAAGATAATGAGCCTCTGTTTTGCTAAGACCACCCAGTGTGCAGTGCAGGTGTATATTATTTAAGGATGGAACAGTCTATGAGAAACTCACCACTGGGCTAGCCTGCCCTCGTGCAAGTGACAGATAGAGTGATGGACACTGTTTTATACATACAGTGGAGCGCTATTATGGTAAACACATAGGTGATAGATTAATAAATAAATATGAGTAGGTTGGAAATAGATGATAGGCAAATAGGCAATGAGTAGGTAGAAGACAGATGACAGATAGATAGATAGATAGATAGATAGATAGATAGATAGATAGATGATAGATAGATAGATAGATAGATAGATGATAGATAGATAGATGATAGATAGATGATAGATAGATAGATAGATAGATAGATAGATAGATAGATAGATGATATATAGATAGGTAGGTAGGTAGGTAGATATTTGGATGGATAGATGACAGAAAGATGATATTGATAGATATAGATGATAGATAAATAGATGGTAGCTAGATAGATGATATAGAACATAGAAGATAGATAAATGATAGATGATATATACATGGATAATAGATATGGAAGATAGATAAATTATAGATAGATGATATTGATAGACAGATGGTAGATAAACAGATAGATGATTGATAGATGATAGATAGATGGATAATAGATGATATAGAAGATAGATAGATGCATAGGTAGATAGATTACAGATAGATGATATTGATAGATGATAGATAGAAGATAGATGATAGATAGACAAATGGATATGATCATGTTGGGTCATAGATGCAGGTAGATACAGGATGTTAGATGCATAGAGTAGATTAGGCTCTTCATCTGTATGCCATGGCCACCACCCTGGAGTCATCTTTTCATTTCTGTTGTAGTTACAACTAAACTAAACTTAGTTACCCTAACTAAAACAATGTAAGAAGAAAAAGGGTTATCTGGCTTGTAGCTCCAGGACAGAGTCAGTCACTGTGGGGATTCAAGGCAGGAGCTTAAAGTATCCTATCACAGTCAGGAGAGGATAAATGTCTGAATGCGTGCTTGCTCTCCGCCAGCCATCTCCACTATTAAACTGTTGAAGACCTTCTGCCTAGGGAGTGGTGTGGCCAACAGTGTCCACGGGTATGCCCACAGGCCAATCAGATCCAGATCCTTCTTAAGGCTCCCTTCCCAAGCGATTCTTAGACAATGTTAACAGTTAAACCTACCCAGTAACCTTTCCAGCCACCACATAAGTAAGACACCCCTGGTAAACAACCCACTCCCCAAACCACTCCCCGGGATTTTATACCCACCTGGGTCAGAATTTCCTGTTCCCGGGCTCAGTTGGCCGCTGAGTGGCAGCAGCCAGTCCCCTTCAAAAGCTGACCGCAGCTGTCCCATCCTCAAAACTCTAGAGCATGGAGTGTGAATTTATAGCGATAAAGACTTACCTTTCCTTTAATCTTCATTTAATCGTTCCCAAGATTGATCGTGGAGTCAAGAGCACAGCCAGCAGGTTAAGCTAGGCTATAATTTCCCATTACCTCTCATAGAGTCATCCATCCATCCGTCTGTCCTGCCTCCCCTGGGGAGTCAAATGTCTGCTTCTTAAGCTTTCTGGAAAAGCAAGCCTGGCTTTTGGGCTGGGAGCTGGCGTATTAGGAACAATTACCTTAAATGGCTGCGCTTTTCACATCAAGGAGGCTGCCCCTGTGGCTGTCCTTTTCTAGGTGGTTAACCCTGTTACCAGAAAGAAGGGAAGAATGGGCCCAGAGCGAATGATGAGCTAAAGGGAATCAAATGTCCCGATTTAAACTGCACATGGACTTGAAGGCTGACGCAAGGTCAGCCTGCCTTGTTCACAGAACACAAACCCTGAAAGAGTGGTGCAGAGAGAGAGGCTGTATATGGAGCCAGAGATAGTCATTGTCAAAAGCTTGGCTCTCCCTTCACCCGCCTCAGGGTCCAGTTGATACACATACCTACCTCTCTGTCTGTCTACGTGCCCATCTGCTGATTTTCCCGTCTATCAAAGTGTGTTAAGACGGCCTCCTGATGGGACTGTTGTAAGCTAAGAGCGCTGTTAGCATCAGCATTGAGGAGAAGAGACATAGCACTTTCCTTGGAGTCCATCCTGTCAAGAATCATTTCAAATTCTCCCCAGATTAGTACAGTTCACAGCAGCCTAATGGCACTATGCAGGCCCCACAGCTGACAACCCATAAGCCCTTGCCTCTGTACCCCTGAGCCCTTCCCCTCCCCTCCTCACACACACTCATTAAAGGTTATGGCTTTCCATCACTGCAACCGTCAGCTTTGACTTAGGAATTTTAGTGGGTGACTGGGGCTCCTCATGCTTAGCAAACTATAAACTCAGCTTTTTGTTGCAGATCCTAAGTGGCGGGTGTCTTTCTTCAACATGGGAAGAGTATAGATCATTGGATTCAGACTGATGATGATGATGGTGATGATGATGATGATGGTGGTGGTGGTGGTGGTGGTGGTGATGATGATGATGATGATGATGGTGGTGGTGGTGGTGGTGGTGGTGATGATGGTGATGACAGTAATAAGGAAAGATAGACAATAAGTGAACAGACTGATAATAGTTAATGCATGATAAATAAATGCTAGATAAAAATAGATCTGAATAGGTTGGTCATAGATGGTAGATAGATAGATACATAGGTGTGTGTATTGGTAACAGGTGCAAATAGATGATTTCTGGAAATTTAAACATATGGCAGGGCTACAAAGATTATAGATTGATAGATAGATAGATAGATAGATAGATAGATAGATAGATAGATAGATAGATAGATGGTAGATAGATGATGGTAATAGATAGATGATTGATAAATGATAGGTAGATTACAGATAAATAGATGATAGATGATAAATGAATGGATGGATAGATAGATAGGTGATAGATAGATAGATGATAGATAGATAGATAGACAGATAGATAGATAGATGGTAGATGAATGATAAATTTATCCTTAGTGCCAGGTATGTATTAATCTCTTAATATATATTCATTGTGCTTATTACACAGCACAGTGACCTTGATCTCCTAGATGGGCCAGCAGTGGGAGAGTCAGCATATGAGCATAGCACTGAAAATCTAGGACTCAGGGATCAGAACAACCTAAGTTCACACTCTAGCCACACCAGAGGTGTTTACAAGCAGGCCTGTCCCCTGCCCTCCAGGAGGGCCCAACCATGCCGCACCACACCCCTGCAGCATGGTAGGCTTGCCGCACCACACCCCTGCAGCATGGTAGGCAAGGGGCTAAGCATTATTCTTGCTTGCTTCTGAAATAGAGATATAGTAGTTGGTCTATGCGGTGCCTGTGGCCACTCTTGAGCCATAGCCATGGAATTGAGTTACAAGGCTTCTCTGAAGCCAGAACAGAATGGTTGGGGTTAGCTAGCATCTGCCGTGCACTTGAACGTATCCTGCAGTCTAGACATACCTAGAGAAAGCACAGTGCTGAGTGCGGGGCTCCTCTCAGAAGAAATCCACTTTGCTCTTAAGCATCAAAGACACCAATCACTCCTCCTCTGCTGTGTTAGTAACTGAAAGAACACATCAGGTGCTGCTGGCACACACCTTTAATCCCAGCACTTGGGAGACAGAGACAGGCAGATTTCTGAGTTCAAGGCCAGCCTGGTCTACAGAGTGAGTTCCTGGACAGCCAGGGCTACACAGAGAAACCCTGTCTCAAAAAAATCAAAAAAGAAAAAAGGAAGAAAGAAAGAAAGAAAGAAAGGACACAAGGAAGGCAGGCAGAAACCCCTTGCTGAGGGTCAGAACTGCCAGCCACATGGGTGGCAGACGCTCTGGGTATCTTTACGTTTTATCAAACCTGAGCTGTTTCAGGTGCGGCCCTCACTTCTGTCTGTCTGCCACTTCAAGCCCAACACACCTTTCCTAATACCAGCTGTTCCTTCTTTTGCTTTTGGGTGCTCATCTAAGAACTCATTAATAATCACTGGGTTCTGTTTACATACATAAATTTCTTTCTAAGTAACAGAACATTTAGCACAGAGTAGACGCGTTGTAGCCCTGGTTTAAATTAGCTCATTGCCAGCACTGCTGTGGGCGCTTGGGAAGGAAGAGTGACTTTGGCTGACTGGGAAAAACAGCCTAACTAAGAGGAAAGATCTGAGCTGAGCCACCTGTGAAAGCAGAGAAAGAGAGAGAGAGAGAGAGAGAGAGAGAGAGAGAGAGAGAGAGAGAGACAGACAGACAGACAGACACACACACACACACACACACAGAGAGACAGACCGAGAGACACAGAAACAGAGAGAGAGAGGGAGAGAGAGACACACAGAGAGACAGAGAGAGGGGGGAGAGAGAGACAGAGAGACAGAGAGAGACAGAGAGACAGAGAGGCAGAGAGGCAGAGACAGACAGAGACACAGAGAGAGAGAGAATGCTAGGCAAGGTGAATGCCTGGGGCTGAGTGAATGGGGCTGGGGCTCCCTAGGTTCAGAGCTGAGAGAACGGGGTCCCTCAGTCCTGGGGCTGGGTGAACGTAGCTCCCTCAGTAAGAGGCAGTAAGCCTGATGGAGTGGAGGCAGAGCAAAAGAACAAAGGACACAATAGGGACCCAGCCCTGTGCACTGAGGACCACACAGGGCTTGTCATAGTCAGGGTTTCCATTGCTGTGAAGAGACACCATGACCACAACAACTCTTAGAAAGGAAAAAAATTCATTGGGGCTAGCTTACAGTTTAGTTCATTCTCATCATGGCAGGAAACATGGCAGCATGCAGGCAGACACGGTGCTGGAGAAGGAGCTCAGAGTGCTACATCTTGACCCACAAGCAAGAGAAGGAGACTGAAGATTCACTGGCCAGACTTGAGCATCTGAGACCTCCAAGCCTGGCCCCAGTCACACATTTACTCCAGCAAGGCCACACCTCTGAATAGTGCCACTCACTGTGGGTGCCATTTTATTCAAACCATGCAGGGCTCCATGGACTCAGCGAAAGGTGCGGAGTTTCATCTAGGAATGGGGTGCAGGAGGCACTTTTGAACATAGACATGGACTCTTAGGACTGAGGGAGGTTCAACCATTAAGAGCACTTGCTGCTCTTGGAGAAGACCCGACTTGGGTGTTAGAAAGACCTCAGGCTGCTCACAACCACCTGTAGCTCCACTCTAGGGGTGAGATGCACTCCTCTCTGGCCTTTTAGGGCATGTGCTCACTCAGCACACGCAGCATGTGTGCACATCCACGTGACTAAAAATAAAAATAAAAACAAAGAAGAAATGGATTCCACTTTACTTACATGTGCATGCATGCTTTACATATGTATGCATGTATAAGTGTACTTACGTGTTCCTGTATATGCTGATACATGCATGTGAATACACATGTGGACATCAGAGGCCAACCTCAGGCATCATTTTTCCTTAGGCATGGTCCACCTAGGCTTTTGAGACAGCTTCCTGCTTTGTACTGGGGCTGGCCAATTAGGAAGTGCTTATCTGTGCTTCCCCGGCACTGGGACCACCAGCACAAGCCACCAAGCCCAGCATTTTTATAGTTGCCTCCTAGGGGCTGAATTTCATAGCAAGCACTTTACCAAGTGAGCTACCTCCAGACCTTCTCTGTGACTGTGACAAGCAGCATGACAAAAGCAGCTGGGGGGAGGGGGCGAGGATTTGTTTCAGCTTCTAGCCTACAATAAAGAGAGGTCAAGGCAGAGCCCTGGAGACTGAAGCAGAGGCCGCAGAGGAATGCTAGACTCTGGCTTGCTTCCTCTGCTTGGTCCATCTGCCTTTCTTATGTACTGCAGGTCCTCCTGCTGAAACATGGAACCGCCCACAGTATGCTAGGCCTGCCTATGGCAATCAGCAATCAAAAACAAAAAAAAAATGTCCCACAGACACAGCCAAGGGCAGGTGTGATGGAGGAAGTCCCTTGATTCGGGGCCCTCTTCCCAGGCGTGTCTAGTTTCCGGTCTTTATTAAGTTCACAAGACTATGACCCAGATACTGATTTACTTTCTGCAAAAGTCGCTTGGGTGAGGAGTGGCTGAATGAATTAGTGAGTGAATGAATGAATGAATTATGGTAGTCCGCCTTTGTGTTCACTATTAAAAGTCAACATGGAGGGGATGGGCGATTCAATAGAAATCAGGCAGCACGAAGAGCCCACAGTGGACGTTCCTTGTGGGCAGAGCTGGCTGTGTGTCCCCTGACAGATCTGCTGCGTGCTGCTGAGCCAGACACGGAAGGGGCCCCGCCCACGGATGGGAGAGCCCCGCCCACGGATGGGAGAGCCCCGCCCACGGGGGGAGAGCCCCGCCCACGGGGGGGGGGGGAGAGCCGATCTGCAGTGGCAGCAGATGCTAGAATTCTACTCCCAAAATGTTTTTTTTCCTTTTTTTTCTTTTTTTTTTAAATCCACTACACAGATATTTAATTAAACTTGGTGACTCAAGCTAGAAATAAACAGGTCAACATTCCAAACTTACAAATGTGTCATAATCTAGTTTAAAAGAATCCAGACAAGAGATGTTTCACTGTTCCTGTTGTTTTTGACATTATTCTGTCAGGGTGGAACTGCTTATAAAATCTTTGACTCAATGACCCCATTATATATAGTCTCTAAATTTAAATAGTCAATGAGAACTTCAGGTCTTTGGTTGTGTCCAGATTTGTGGTTGGTCTAGACACATTTGACTTGCTGTTCCAAGTCATTCATTGCATTAATATTAATTTGGAAAATGTATATTTTAATGTATAATGGAATGCTGGAGAGATGGCTGGGGATTAAGAGGCCTTGTTTATGTAAGAGACCTGGATTCAGTTCCCAACTTCCACATGGGAGCTCACAATCATTCATAACTCCAGTTTCAGTGGGTCTAATGACTTCTTCTGGCCTCTATAGACAATGAGTGCACACTGTGTACACACATAAGATATCTATACACATAAAAAACAAATCTGAAAAAATAAAAGTTTGTAATACACATCTTTGATGAATAACATATTTTTAATTATTAGTAACTTAAAATGAGTGTGTTTTTACTTTGGTTTTTAGATTTAGATTGGTTTTGTTTTGGTTTTACTTTG
Source organism: Mastomys coucha (assembly GCF_008632895.1). Lineage (NCBI taxonomy): Eukaryota > Metazoa > Chordata > Mammalia > Rodentia > Muridae > Mastomys > Mastomys coucha. Next base: position 156,921,276 of record NW_022196897.1, on the reverse strand, counting down.
GTTATTATTATTGTATTATGAGTGTTTGCATGTATGTATGTTTATTATCTGTGTGTACTACAAGAAGAGGCCCCAAGAGGGCAGATGTCCTGGAACTAGAATTACAGACAGTTATGAAGAGCTACGGGGCTGCTGGGAACTGAACCCAGGTCTTCTGCAAGCAGATTAAGTGATCTTAGCTGCTGAGTCATCCCTCCAGCCCCCTAAATTAATGAATAGTAAGCAGAAGGAACCCCTGAGGCTGTGTCAACATGGGGGATCATGGGCCTGAGCGTGAGTAAATAAACCAGCACAGAAATGACAAATTCAGGAGCCAGACATGGCATACACTCCCATGATGCACTTGGGCGGCTGAGGCAGGAAGACAATGGGCTCGAGATCAGCCTTGTCTGCAGAACAAGATCTGGTCTCAAGATGACACAAAAATACTAATGCTGTATTATCTCGTATATGGAACCCTTAAAATATCAAATTCATAGCAGGAATAGAATTGTGGTGGCAAGTGGCCCAGGAGAGAGCGGCCAGGCAGGCTGTCAAAGTGCAACATCCAGTTAAGAGTGGGTCTACACATTTGGAATGTCTAAAAAGGTAGATCTTAAAATCTTACCAAAAGGAAGGGGAGGAGGAGGATGAAGAGGAGGAAGAAAAGGAAGAGGAGAAAGAAGAGGGGGAAGATGAAGGGAAGGCCTGACATAGTCATACATTCTTATAACTCCAGCATTTGGGAAACTGGTTCAAGAGCTGGCCTGTAGAATGCGACCATGACTCAAGCAAATAAGCAAGCAAGAAAGAGGAAGAGATGGAGGGAAAGAAGGAAAGGAAAATTAGAACAGAAAGAAGGAAGGAGGGAGGGAGAGATGGAGGGAGGGAGGGAAGGAAGGGAAAAGAGAGAATGAGGAAGGGAGGAAGAGCTTAAATATGGTTACTGTCAACTAGTCAAAATATGGAGAATGAATGTTGAGTGTTTGGTCTTAAACAGGACACACACATACACCAAGGCTCAGGTAACATCTAGAAAAAAGGGAAAAAAGAAAACAATTGAAAATACAGATATTGTTAGTATAGAAATATTAGCTGAGTTGTTTTAGTAAAAATAGATGTACATGCTCAGTCAAAGGAGCAGATAAATATTGTCCATCCAACGTAACAAAAGCTCCATAGAAAAAAATCATTACCGTGGAAAAGGATAGCTCATTAGTTTGTTGTAATCGTTCCACAATGTGTGCATTTACCAAAGTATAAGTTTCCCACATTCAACAGAAAAATAACTTGTATTTAACAAGTATAACTCAATGATACTGGAAGACTATTAGCTAAGTGTCTGCGGCAAGTGTAAGGAGCAGGGTCTCTCATAACAATTAGTTCTGACCATCCCCACTGTCAGTGTGAGACTTCTTATTACTACCATAGCTAGTTAGTTCTCAACCAGGACCTAAGCTCTGACAGCTTCTATATCTCTGTGTATACACATGTTCCCATGTGTGAGTGCCAGGGCGTGTGAGTTGTGGTGCACATGTGGAGGTCAGAGGACAACCTCAGGTCTTGGTCCTCATCTTCTACCTTGTTTGAGGCAGCATCTCTTGTTGTTTGTCTTCATATGGCAAGCTAACTGGCCCATGAGACCCTGGGGATTCTCCTGTCGGCACCTCTCATCTCCCCATAGAATACTGGAATTACAGATGCATGCGGGGTCTGGAGGGCCAAACTCAGGCCATAACACTTGCATAGAAAGTATGCTGTCTATTGAACCTTCTCCTCTGTGCCACTCAGAGAACTTTTAAGCAGTTCCCTATACAGATATTGCTTAGATTTCATGTATATGTGTATGTGCATATGTATATTTCCTACATGCAAACACACACACGTCATTCTCATACACACATGCATGCACACATATGCAAGCACACACACATACAAGCATACACACATGCACACACAGAGTTATCTACATAAAAATATATTCATGGATCTAAGTACAGTCAGAATCTCTAACAAAATCTCAGTAACTGACTTTTACATGATAAATGAGCTGAGCTGGGCATATGAAACACAGCCAGAGTTTCTTAAACCTTTAAAATAATATAGACCTAATAGCATAAAATAAATCTCCATGAAAAATATCCTGTGATTATGAACCTGAAGCCTAACAATAAATTTTCGATGTTGCAGCTTGGGGTTTCAACAGTAAGGCACTTCTGCACAAAGCCCTTGAGACACTCCCAGACATCTCCTGATTAATGTTCACTTCTACATCCTTCGGTAGGAACATGTGCAAATGACTGAAACCCCTACCAATGACGGGCAGACTAGGGAATATGGGTAAATGGAGGCAAACAACATTGACCAAACCCATGAGGAGGCAGCACAAGCTGAACACAGGCCGAGTGACCCACTGAGAAACGCAGCCTGCAACTGTGCTTGTCTGGGATTTTTGCAGCAGGCTCCAGGCACAGCTCTCTCTTCTGCCTTCTGCTTGCAACCCATCAGCTGCATATGCCAGGGAGAACTCAGGAGAACACGTGGCTTGAGTGTGATTATAAAATAATCCATACAGAGGCTCCAGGAAGGACAGCTCTTATCCAGATTAAGTGGCAGGCTCTGCATCCATCACCGCACCACACAGCATGCGTAGAAGTCCAGAGCCTTTCTCCCCATTCATTACCTGGGGAGAAAGTGTCCTCCAAGTGATGTTTGCTTAGGGACTGTAGCAATCCAGTGCTTCTTTCTCAGAGGGTGACAGGGAAGAAGGGCGCCAACATCAAGACCAACAATTTCTTATGTGTGTATAATTGTGCATGTGTGTGCATGTGTATGTGTGTACCTGTGTGTGGTGTGTGTGTGTGTGTGTGTGTGTGTGTGTGTGTGTGTGGTGTGTGTGTAGGCAGAGTGGGGAGGCATACAGAGAGGGGAGGAACTAGACTAGGATGTAAACACTATTTGCA
>NW_022196897.1:156912620-156918088 GCF_008632895.1 Mastomys coucha | reverse complement strand
CTCAGAAATCCGCCTGCCTCTGCCTCCCAAGTGCTGGGATTAAAGGCGTGCACCACCATGCCCGGCTCCAAGTACCATTCCTTAGGTACCACCCACCATTTTGGGGGGGACAGTATCTTTCACTGGCCTGAAACTCTCCAAGGAGCCTAGCCTCACTGGCCAGTAAGCTACAGGAATCTACCTGCCTCTGTCTCTTCGGTGTTCTGATTACATGAACATATCCCCGTGCCTGGCATATTTCACATGAGCTTGGAGCTCAAACTCTGGTCTTCAGGTTTACACGGCAAGCATATTGCCGACTGAACCTTGGCAAGATTGTTGCTGTTCCAGTCTCAGAATGCTGTGTTCTGAATACCGATATGCAGGTTCATATTCAAAATACCTGTGCTGAACCCCAGGCACCACCACAATGATGTGATGTCACTCAGTAGGACCCGTACGTGATGGATCCGTGCCGAGAATGAAGCTCACGAATGGGATAAGCATCCTTCAAAACACATCAGTTTCTCTTGCTGCCTCCACCAAAGGGAGACAGGGCAAGACCTTCTCGGAACCACGAGTCAGCTCTCAGCCCCTACCAAGTTGGCTGATGCTGTGAACTGGGACCTAATCTCCAGAGCGGCAAGAAATAAGTCTGCGTCACTTCTAAGTGGTCCAGTTTACGGTGTCTCAGCATCCTGAGGCGTAAGACGCAGAACCTCGTTCTGTTCCTGTGGCCAGCAGAGCCCCTTAGGAAATATGAAGAACCTTCGAACCATGTGACCCCCCACACGGACACCGAGAAGGAACTTAACCTTCCCCGGGGGACAATGGAAAGGTGATTTTTTTTCTGCAGAGGGGATGGCATTGAGGAAAAAGCAGAAGTGGTCAATGCCTCTCATCCTTCGAGAAGCTGTTGGGTAAGGATGCCGTGCTTGGAAGGGAAGGAGCTTCAAGGAGGCGGACCTGGAGCCCTCGCGTTGTTGAACCACCGAGGCATCACCACAGCGATCGCTTCTCTTCACAGATTCAGAAGCCGTGTGGTGGGAGAGATGTGGAGCCCTCCGGAGCCAGCACAAAATGGTCACCCTCTGGTATCAGCATCCTGATTTAGCCCTCGTTTCCCTGCTACGTTGTAAAGCAGTGTAAGCGTCGCGTGGGATCGTGTACGAGTTCCAAGGAGGTGACTTTGCAAGGACAGTCAGTGTGCCTCCGGCTGGAGAAAGCTGGAGGTGTGCAGTGAAGAGGTCATGATCATGACCCTGCATGCTCGCCCTGGGCACAGCATGGATGCAAAGTCACCACTGACTGCTCTGTGCCCAGGTCACTTTTCAGGGCTCTGTTTGCAGGGAGGGACTCTGAAGGACAGGTACCCTATCACCGCCCCTCCCCCAAGAACAGTGAGTACCCTGGAGAGTCGCTCACTGTTACAGCAGCAAAGACTCTCCTCCTCTGTGGTACAGCCCAGCCAAACCCCTCTACGTGGAAAACCTTTACAATCCCCACTTTCCCTCCAATGATAACCTGGAAGGCAGTAGAAGCCACAAGGCGCTTGAGGTTCAAGCTGTTTGATACACATGATAAAGTCCTTTGCTTCCAGCCGAAGACCCTCCTGTCTCCTGCTAGCTACAAAACATGGAAAAGGCCACAGAGATGGCCCTGTTGGTAAAGTGCCTGCCTTACATGCGAAACGACATGAGTTCAATCCCAAGGACCATGTGAAAAACAAAAACAAACAAACAAAAAAAAACAAAACAAACAAAGAACAACAAACCAGGAGCATATGTGTAACCCTGGTGGGGACCCAGAGCCAGAATCTTCCTCAGAGCTGGCTGAATCAGCCAGTCTAGGCTACTGAGCACATTCCAGACCAGTGAGACAGCTTCTCAAAAATAGGGTGGGGGGTAGAAGATGCCCAAAGAATGACACTTGAGGTTAGCCTCTGACCTCTACATGCACACAAGCACAACTGCACACACATTCACAAATATATACATACACATAAACGTTCACAGACAAGATAACATCTTTATTGTCAAGATGTTATCTTTTCAATCGTCAATATTGTCAATGGTGTCAAAATAACATCTCTAACAAAGTTAACAGGATCTGGAGCAAAATGTTTCCCTGTTACCTGTTCCCACCATTCCTCCCACAAAAACTGGGATTGAGTCCCCAGAAGTCAGGATCATGCCACCCAAGAGCACGTCCTCAAGGGTAGACCCAGTCCTTGTTGAGTCTGCAACTACGTAACTCTGTGTGACTGTTGACCCTCTTAACTCCAACATCCTCACTTGGGAAACAGAAATAAGGGCAAGATGTTTCAGGGTGTAACCAGGAGCCATTCCATTCCAGCGGCACAAAGGTGAGGTCTGTAAGCCTCATGCAGACTGTGCGGCTGAAAGGACGCGCTGTAAACAAAGTCTGCATGGGTTCTCAGCTAAAAGGCCGTGCTCTCTTTCCCAGCCGATTGTGGACGCAGTCTCCTAATAGCTTCCCTGATGGCAGTCAGCCTCTGTGTTGAGTCATTTCCCACAATGCAGTCAAATCATCGGTTCAGGTATCAGAACAGGTCCTCCTGCCCTGTGCAAGGGACAAGTTCGCAGGGCTTGTAGGTTCCACCTTGTTCTCTCTCTTTTCTCAATTCACAAATTGGCTTGTTTTTCATGTCCTTCTTGGGCAGGCCAAGGAGGCATTCCGCCTGCCGCTCCTGGTCTGACGCATGCTCTCTGTGGACACCGGCAGCTCACATTGCTACTCATGCCTTGGCTCTGTGCTTACGTGTTCTCTTGGATGGTCTTGGTCCCTCTGCTAAGATTTGTGCAATGATTAGCTCCATTCTCCATGGGATTATCTTAGACCATTACTTTTTGTTTGCTTAGGAAGTTTTCTTTTTCATTTTTCTCCTTTTGTTAAGATATGCATTATACATTTTTAATAAATTACTTTATTCACTCACCCATTTATTTAGTGTGCTCATGTATGTGTGCGATGAGAACATGCCACAGCATGTGTGTAGAGGTTAGAGGACAACTTGTAGAAATCCTTTCTCTCCTTCCATGTGGGTCCCAGAGCTTGAATTTAAGTTGTCAGGTTTGGCCGCACACTCAGGTTTGGCCGCACACTCCCTTTATTCCCTGGGCCCCTTGATAGCACCATGAATTCTACTTTGAATAGCTCGAACATTGACATTAAAGGGAGCATCAACAGTGTAGCTGTGCTGCTGGACAAATCAACAACTAGCTATTCCACTGGCAACAGGTATTAAGGAAACAGAGAATCATTGTATCCTCAACTTTAAGAAACAATTCCTAGGCTTCTCCAAACCCAGGCTCATTTTTTGAAAGCCTTGAGAACAACACCATATCTTAACGTTTTTGCAAAGCAAAGTTCAGACTAAAAACAGCATAGGCAGTCTTCCAACTTTAAGGATAACTCCGTGAACTTGGCAGAGAACTCTCTGGAGATGAGGTGGTTGTTAACCACAGCTCTTGACTTCCACTCCCATCAGGACTTCGTGATGGATGTTAAAACAGCATAAGAGGTAAAAAGGACAGCAAAGTGCAGAAAAATAGGTAAATGAAGGCGTGCTGATGGCTTCCCGGCTAATGTGTTTTTGAGATGCGCTCACAGATGTTGATGGTTCCAAATGACATCTGTGATGTATAGTAATATATTCCACAGAAAATGACCCATTTTGGGACAATCATCTAAAATGCACTTTCTCATTTGAAAATGGATTTTTTTTTGTAGTGGAAGAGGGGCTTTTAAAAAAATCATGATGCCCTAAAAGGAGCATATTTTAGGCCCAATTCCCACTAAGTATGAAGTATACATAATGTCACTAATATCCTGGAGAAACACTATGCAGGCATTTGTAATACTTCTGCACTATCCAGCCTGTGGGTGCCCATGCATAATCTAATGGAACTGTTAAACTGAGACTGGCTGGCAGTTTATACACAGTCTAGGGGAATCACAGTCTTTGTGTCCTCATTTATAACATTCTTGATGATGTCATGTGCTTATTAACATAGATGTATTAATTTGGTTAATTATTAATTGATTATAAAAGTAAGAAAAAATATTTTGCTATGAAAAATAACATTAATACTAACCAATCTAATGGGAAAATAAATAAATTTTTCAGGGCAGGGAAGAGCTGATGACCGAGTTTCATTCTATATCCCAGGCTGGGTTCAAAACTGACATCCTCCTGCTGCAGCACTTTTGAATGTTGGGATTACAGGCATGGGTCACCATGCCAGGCAAAATGCTTAAAGTTTAAGAAGTTTATCAGATCAGAAGGAGGAAGGGGGCAAAGAAAAATACATAGGTAAATGCATGGCTTTATTTTCATTTGTTGTTTATTTGTTTATTTTAGTGTGAGACCTGAATAAGACAAACTTGAACTGCATGTTCTTGTTTTCCTGTGTGATTAGTCCTCATGTGTGGCTTTATCCTCAAGATCACTTCACAATAGCTAAATGGCTGCTGCAACTCTAGCTATATCTATATTCCACTCAAGGAAAAAAAAAAGGGACCAACGAGTTAAGCCCTTGAAGTGTGGGTCCTGGAAACTCTTCTGTCTGCATCTCTCACTGGTCTGAATTAATCATATTGTAAGCCTTATCTTACAATATGAGGGGTGTAAGAAGCAGACTTCTTACACACGTGCGTGCTCGAGTGTGTTTGTGTGTGTGTTTGTGTGTGTGTGTGTGTGTGTGTGTGTTTCCTGTCCTCAGAATCATGGTTTCCCTTAGAGAGAAAAGTTGAAGAATGATTGGTCAGAAGAATCTGCTGTCATACGGTGACATAGGATAGCGAAGGGCAGACACCCAACATTTACAAGCAGGAAAGAAAAAAATAACATTTTCCTGTGGTCTCATGTATTATGCTGACCCTATGGGTTTGTTCCCAAATACTCTGAAAAATTAAGCAGCCAGGTTTGGCCTTTCAATCTACTAAATGGGAATGGGGCAACAGAACAATCAGAAGGCGTGCTAACATTTTAGCTGTTAAACAACCACAGTCACTGAATGATCCGTGACCAACAGTAAAGACTTGATGCTGCTGAACTCCTAGATGGACTCCCCTGCTGGGTTAAAATGTGATGTTTTTAAAAAACAAAATGGTATGAATCATAAGACACAATTTGGAAAGAGGACCATTATTTCTAACCATCACTGATGGGAGGGTGGTGGTGGTTGTGGTGGTCATGTGATAATGGTGATATAGTAAATGATGGGGATGAGGATGATGATGTCATGATGGTGATGATGATAATGATGATGGTTATTGTAGTGATTGATGGTGGTGGTGGTGATGGTGATGGTGATGGTGGTGGTGGTGGTGGTGGTCATGTGATAATGGTGATGTAGTGAATGATGGGGATGAGGATGATAATGTGATGATGGTGATGATGGTGATGATGATGATGATGGTTATTGTAGTGATTGATGATGGTGATGGTGGTGGGGAGGGGTGGG
>NW_022196897.1:156897534-156912218 GCF_008632895.1 Mastomys coucha | reverse complement strand
GTGGTGGTGGTGATGGTAGTGGTGAATGTGATGGTGGTGTGGTGGTGGTGGTGGTGGTGGTGGTGGAGGAGGTGGTGGTTGTGATATGGAGCTAGGTTGGATGGTGATAGTAACATGGTAGCCGGATATGAGACTGTCTTCTAAGATCTCACAGATTCAATCCAGTGAAACCTTACATTCTTCCTGTGAAACATAACATTTTAAAACTCCTTTTTATACGTGAATGAAAAGAAGATACCAAGGATATTTGGGCATCCAGGATTTAATGGTAGACTTTAGAGTCTAGCTCTGAAGTCCCACATTACATCACCTTTGACAAGAAGGATGGAGAGGGGTTCCAGAGGAGGCGGGAAATAAGAAGCTCCCGTTCTTTCCAAGGCTGCTCTGCCTGAGTTTGTGTCCCTCTTGCTTTGCCCTCCCTCAGAGGCTCTGCTGTCCCAGAGCCCAGAAGACAGGAAATCACACAGTTGAGCCCGATCCAACACGAGCCTTTGTCTCTATGTCGGCCAAAGCCCACACCTAGTAGGAAGGACTAGATAGAAAGAGAACTCGCACTTGGGCTGGCCTAGGGCCTTCTTGTATCGTGTAGAATAGCCAATGAGGACCTTCCATGCTCTTTCTTGTTATCTGCATTTGTTTATAGCATCCTAAAACCTAGAACTGCAACAGACCTGTGACCTGCACAGGCTGAGCAGGAAGGGAGAGAAGGGTGTTAAGTAGAGATCATACTTTGGAGTAAGGAATGCTTTTTTATTGTAATTCTTAGTTTTAAACCAAGTGACTCAAAGAAATCTTGGACACGAAATAACAAGATCCTAACATGCAAAGGAGATAGTATAGTATGGCAGTATTGGGTTTTGCTTATCTTGTTCAGGACCATTTCCCATATAATTAAATATCCTTGCACATTACATACACCAGTAAGAGTTAGTGTGTCTATTCTCTTGTAAGGTAACTCACAAAGAATCAATAAAAAGTTTTTTTTTTTTTAGAAAAGAATAAATAGAGTACAGTATTTTTTATTGATTCTTTGTGAGTTTCAACTCTCTGTCCCCTTATATCTGCCTTTTGCTCTTGCACACCCCCCAAATAGCACACGCACACATGTGTGCATGCGTGCGCACACACACACACAAAACAAAGCATAGAAAACATCTCATCGTGGAAGCTGTAGTGTGCCACAGCGTGTATCTCTCTGTCCACACATCTGCACTTGCAAATGCTCATTGCACTGAATCATTGGTCTGGTTCAAGATCTCTGGCTTCTGTGACACCATTAATATCAGATCCTCATCGGGACTCCTCCCGGTTTTCCTATTGTTGTCCTGTGTCGTGGAGATCCTGCAACTTTGGGTCAGCATGACTGGAGCTTTCTTGCATCCCAACTGTTCAGAGATGATGTAGATATTAGGGGAAGGGGGAGCAACTCAAAACTCAAAGCCCTGGATCTGGGCCTGGTGGTATCTGAGCTGGTCAGCATACTGGCTCTCCCTTACTCACACCACCAGGGCCAGTTCTCCAGCACTGCTCTGGCTAGGCCACCCAGTGCTGCCCTGGTCAGGAGGCAGGGTTAGCTCTCCTGCTCTCATGCCCTCAGAGCTAACTCACCCACATCCATGCCTCCAGCGCCAGCTCCTCTACACTCCCCAGTCAAAGCCAGGGCCTACTTTCCCATGCAGCCTGCTAGCTGCAACTCTCCTGTGTTCCCCGGGGTGAGGTACAAGGCCCACTCTCCTGAGTGCCGCAGTCTCCTGTGAGGGGCTAGACCAGCTCACTGGCTTTCCTGAGTGTCTCTGGTGGTGAGGGAGTAAGGGGCAAGAGCAAGGGGGTGAATTCCACTCCCCAACAGGTGATCTCACAGCAAAAGAATGGTGTGGCCAGCTCTCCTTCATTCTCACCCTTGGGGCTGGCCCACCTGCGACGCCCTCTCCACAGAGACCAGCCTTATTGTGTCCTGTGCTGCTCAGGCATGGTGCAGGGCCCACTCTCCCACATGCAGCAGCAGGCAAGATACAGAGCCAGCTCGCCTGCTCTCACCATCCCAGGGCCAGCACTGCTGACTGCCGCGGAGCTGAGGGGCAAAGGGAGAAAGACATCACCCTGTACCCGCGCTGCCTCGAGGCAGATAAGTGGCAGGGCCAGCTCTCCCTAGCTCTTTCCTTCAGGGCCAGCGCCAGCTCACCTGTGCCACCACCAGGGTCAGCTCTGCTGTGCTATCCAGGTGAGACACATAGCTGATGCTCTTCTGGGTACTGCAGCTCGTGAGGGGTGGGGCTGGCTCTACCATGTGTTTGACCCTTTGAGGGGTCATAGGACCCGACTATTGGAGTCAGCTTCTCACACTCATGCCCTCAGGGCCGACTCACCCACACCCCTGCCACCAGGGTCAACTCCACTGTGCTGCCTGGATGAGGGGCGGAGCCCACTCCCCAGCCTCCCAACCCCCAACCCTCAGTACTGCCGCCAGTGAGGGGCAGGGCCAGTTATGCACAGCCCCCGAACATCTTCGTGGTCCCTGGCCCAAGCAGCCATTAGTGGTAATTTGAGCTGCAGATCAACCCCTGCTGCTGCGTAGCCAGGGACGCAGACATAGAGCTCAGTGGCATCTCGGGCTGGGACCTCAGCATGGTAGGGCTGGCGGGGCTGTCAGGGCTGGCGGGGCTGGTGGGGCTGGCTGGGCTGGCGGGGCTGGCGGGGCTGGGCACTCACAGCAGGCTACTCCTCTCCAGCCTCCAGTCTCCAGTTCCATCTCTCTTCAAAAGGCTCAAACTGTTCTACCACACACTTCCCCATTGTGGTTGCTACGAGCTGGCCAAGGACCCCGGGGTGGGTGCAAGCAGGTGTCTATGGCCCGCCTGTGCCATGGGCAGAGGGCAGGTCTGTGGGTGGCATATTGCTCCAAAGTCTTTGTCTTCCTCCTCCCTGGCTTGGTGGTAGGTGGCGCTCTGTGTGTCTATGGCCACCTGTGTCATGGAGACCAGGGCAGGTCTGTGGCCATCTTTCCCCACCTGTACCTTGTGGCATGGCAGAATGAAGGTCTCTGTCAGTCTTTCTCCTCCCACACTGTGCTGCCTGGATTGGATTTGACTTTATGAGTCGTAGGCATAAAACAGCTTTGGTCACCAAGCCAGACATCAAGCCTGCCATCTGCTCTGCCTCTGAATGATATAAGAGCAACACCACCAGGGCTGGAGAGGTGGCCCAGTGGTTAAGAGCACTGACTGCTCTTCCAGAGGTCTTGAGTTCAATTCCCAGCAACCCCATGGTGGCTCACAACCATCTGTAATGGAATCTGATGCCCTCTTCTGGTGTGTCTGAAGACAGCAACAGTATACACATAGAAATAAAACAAATCTTTAAAGAAAGAAGGAAAGAAAGAAAGGAGGAAAGAAAGACAGAGAAAGAAAGAACACCACCAACAACAAAATGTCTCTTTGCCCATTGCTAGGGGGTATTTACTCTTGATCGTCCTAAATTCTATGATTCTGAGAAAGTCCATTGGCATTTACTCTTAATAGTCCTAAATTCTATGATTGAGAAAGTCCATTGGTATTTACTCTTAATAGTCCTAAATTCTATGATTCTGAGAAAGTCCATTGGTATTTACTCTTGATAGTCCTAAATTCTATGATTCTGAGAAAGTCCATTGGTATTTAATAAGCATCACAGCGTATGTGTAGCTAAATCTTCACATATTCCCTTTGCTATCTTAGGTTAAAAAAAAGTTGTAAAAGTAGGATTGTCATTCTGAAGGATGTGTGTGTCATCATAGGAAAATCATTGAAATAAATAGGTTTGAATTAGCATTCGCAGCCAGGTGTGATGGAGCATGCTTGTTCTCCCAGTGCTTGGGAGGTCTGGACAAGAAGATCGAGAGTTCAAAGCCAGCCTGGGCTGCACAGTGAGACAAAGTTTCAAGGGAAAAACAGGCAAGGATGTGGTTTGATGAGATGTCTCGGCAGTTATAAGTACAGGCTACACTTCCAGAGGACGCAGGTTCAGTTTCTAGTTCCTCATGACACCTTACAACTATTAATAACTCCAACTCCAGGGGATGCAGCATCCTCTTCTGGCTTCTGTAGGCACTGGGCACATACATGCATGCAGGTAAAACATTCATACATATAAATATAATACTTTAATAAGTATAATATTTTTAAAAAATACAGGGAAAAAATAAAGCATCTAACAAGAATTGGCCTCTAGAGACCGTCTCTCTGAAGTCACATGGAACCCTGGCATGATTATGAAGTCTCCTGACTCTCTGTGTTCATTAACTGTTCAGCCGCAGCCGTGTGCCATCCTGACTCAACATGGAAGCCCCACCACCGAGTATCCACCAGCAAAGTTTGCTGTCCACACAGTATCTATTGTCTCCCTGCTTCCACGGCCGCCTGCTGGCTCCATTCTCTGCCACCGTCATTCACTGCTTTACCCTGCCTCTCTTCTTCCCTCACCACCAGTGAAACTTCACAGTGGACCACAGAAGAACTGAATTTCCCTTCAGACTGCAGCTTCCACGGGTCCAGGGAATATCCTGATGGTATCTAGTTAGCTCTGTCGATCCATCGTGTTGCATCCCAGCATAAACAATGTCCACTCTTTGGGAGTAGCAGCTTCTCCCTGTGCAACATTCTCTGCTTCTCTCCCTGTTTGATCCTTGCCTTGCATCACACAGAAGCCACGAGGGCCCATTTTAGAAGTATACATGCCAGATCACACCACTCTTAGTCTGAAACCAAAGAATTATCCTGATTTCACAGCAAGTAAACTCTACCGCGGGCCTGAAACATCCAGACATTGTTTTCACTGCCTGCTTCTGTACACATACACACCAGCCTCGGGGCTTGTAGGTCCATCATCTGAAACACCCTTCCCGACTCAGCCTCACTCTCCTGCCTTCTTCAAGCCTTGGTGGCTCATGCACAGGCCTCTCAGGGGCCTTCTCCTCTCCCACACCAATTCTATCCTCCTTCAGAGCCCTTGTGTCTGCTGCTGCACTTATATGAAATGGCTCATGCTTGCTGATCCTTGTGATCCCAGAAGTTTAGAGTCTGAGGCAAGAGGAATGTCACAAGTCTGAGGTCATCTTGGGTTACACAGTGAATTTTAGACTAGCCTCACAGAGGTTTTAATTTGCCTATTTAATTTAAGAGACAGAGAAAGAAAAAGAGGAGGAAGGAGAAAGAGGGGAGGAAGGGAAGAAGGGAGGGAGAGAGAGGGGGAGAGAGGGAGGGGAGAGAGAGGGAGAGAGGGAGAGAGAGAGAGAGAGAGAGAGAGAGAGAGAGAGAGAGAGAGAGAGAGAGAGGAGATAACCGCCCAGGAGAGCAGAGGCTCTCTGTATTTGGTTCAGTGGTGATCTCACATTCTGTCTCTAACACCTAAGACCTATCAGATGATCCCCGTGAATAAACAGATGAGGAAATGGCTATCACTTTGCTGTGAGCCCTCCCCTCTGTTCACCTCAGGCACTGACACTCCTGGCCACGCAGTTGTCATTGTCTTATTTTCTGGCAGGGCAGAACACACCATGAACCTTCCACAGACAAGACTGCTCCCCACTTCTCCCTGCCCCACCCTCTCTTCAAAACTGCCAGCTGAGTAGTTGGCGTTCCAACCAGGAGCCAATGAGAGACATTTCAGATTCAAACTCTGGCGACCCCATTCTGAGGCCCAGCAGAGTCAGAGAGACGCCTTATGCTGGCGAATGGCTTCATCATACCTTGTGCTTCTATTTCTCCTAAGCAAGGAGTTTTCTCCTTCTCTCTCTCCCTTATTCTCCTTTCGGCCTTCTTCTTGTCCCCATCTTTGAGTGGAGACACGCAGCCATTTCTAGCGTTAAGCACATGCTGTGGGTCGTCATGCTAGGGACCCTGGGATCTCTTAATTCATCAGACATTTGGAAGAAAAAAATACTGTTCTAGTTATAGCACACAGATGGCTCTTTCAAAACTCACCAACTATGTCAATTAACAAAGCAGAAAAGGGGGGAAGCATGCTTTACAAAGCTCCCTTATTTTCTTAAAAAATAACTTTTATTGTTGTTATTATTATTATTATTATTATTATTATTATTATTATTATTATTGTGTGTATGTGTGTGCGTGTGAGAGAGAGGTGGGGGAGGAAGGGGTGGGGGAGACACATGCATGCCATGGAGTGCATGTGTAGATCAGAGAACTCAAGCCACCCGGCTTGCACAGTGAGCAGTTTTACCTGCTGAGCCATCCCATCAGCCCAATCTTAATTTCTTAAAGAGACAGTTTTTGTGAGTCATATCCGGGGAGGCACAAACAAGACTCTGCCCACTCACTCTTGACATGAGAATACATAAAGTAAAGCTATGAGGAGAACTGGCTCTGCTGATTTAAGGATCCATTAGAGAAATGGACACTTTTTAATTAGAGATGGTGTTTAAGCTTTGGCACGAAATTATTGTTGATTGCATGCACCACGGATCTAACTCCAGATGCACCCTTGCTGGATCGTACCCCACATTTCCAAATTCTAATTACAAATAACATCAATGCTACCCCCTGCAAATGCTTAACACCTCATGAGTCAAATAAGTCCATGGGGAAAATTCTAGAAATGAGAGAAAATGTGACTGAAGGCACAATCTGCAATCAACAGAAATCTTCTAAGGAACAAGTTCTTAAAAGTACAGGATTATAGGCAAGGAATGTTGTTTCCCCTCCCTCCTCCTTCTCTCCCTCCTCCCTCCTTCCCTCCTTCTTCCCTCCCTCCTTCCTCCCTCTCCTTCCTCCCTCCCTCCTTCTTTTGTTTCTTGTTAGAGAAAAGGTCTTGTGAAGGTCAGGCTGACCTTGACCTCATTGTGTAGTGAAGGAAAATCTTGAATTCTTGGCCTCTATCTCCCAAGAGCTGGAATTACAAGTGTGCACTACTATACCTGTCCTCCTCCTCCTTCCCTTCCTCCTCCTCCTCCTTCCCCTCCTCCTCTTCCTCTTCTTCTAATCAACTTTCTAAAATAGGGTATTGTAGATTTTCCGGTAACCACAAACCACAGAAGGAAATACATTGTAACAATTCCCTCATTCACCCAAAGTTGCGCACATGAAGTGTGTGGTAGTGGTGGTGGGGTTACAAAGAGCCAGGTCAGGTAATGCAGGGAATAATGAATGAACCAATGAATGAATCCTACAAGTATTTACAGAACACTGAGATCAAAGATTCATCCTTAATACAGTGATTAAGACTGATTATAAACTTGATGAGAGTGTAGTGTAATTGCAGGATTTGCCCATGATTTGCATTGGGTAACAGGATATTTAACTAAGCCTTCAGAGTCCGCGGTAGAGTGAAAAAAAGAACTTGTCATTCATGTGAACATTAACATTTCCTAAAATGCAAAACCTGAGCTATGAACTGACTGAAGAGATGAGGTCTTGTCACATTGCCCAGATTGACCTGTCAATTTTGGGCTCAAGTGATCCTCCTGCCTCAGCCTTCCATGACTGAGGCAAAACGCCTGCGCCACTAAACTACTATACACATAAAATAAATTTTTAAAACACATCTATGAAAAGGAAATGTTTATTCTCCTGTGTTAGTTGTAGTCTCCGAGGCTTACTGCCTTGGTCTGCTAACTTAGGCCTGGTTGTGGAAGCTTCCAGCCTCTACAATCTAGGGCTAGGATGTTTTCAGCCTCTGAGACTTGTTGATGAATAAGATCAGCTTTCTAGTTCTTTCTGAACTCTGGCTGGCTGGATCAACTCAGCCGATCTGGCTCAAACTCCTCTCCAAGCTGACTGATTCAACTTGGTTTATCTCAGCTTCTCCTGAATTGCTCTGCTTGGCCTCCTACTAATGTTGGCAGTCTGTTCTAATCTTCTGGCTCTCTCTCATTCTCTGGCTCATTCTGTCTTCACCTGTGTCTAGCTTGTTCTCTCTCTGAAACCTGTGTCTGTACAACTGTCCCAGTAAAACTGCCTCTTTTTTCTACTCTATGGACTGCCCTTAAATAGCTTCTCTTTTCTCATGAGAGTTGGCCATATCAATTTTGTCAAATCTTTCTCTGATTTGTCAGTTTGTCTGCCACTCAACTAGACATCACTTTCAAACATGGGTGCTTCTTTCTACAAACTAACTTTACCTTTATTGTTTAAAAAGGGATTTAACTCCAGAGAGATTAAAGGTGTGTACTAAGGGCTGAGCCACACCACCACTAGAGCCACACCACCACTAGAAACAGGGCTTCTCAGTAAATAATACAATCCCAGGGTTCACAGTGTGATCAAATATCCTGCCACACAGCTATTTTTTTAATGCATCTGAAAATATTTCTCCATTTATGCCAATGACACATTATATGTTTGTTGTTTAAATATACCTGATATAATTAAATAATACTGCATATTTATTTATTTCCAATTTCAAGAAAATGATGAAATAGAAATAAATGATATATGATTATGATAAAATGTTGTGAAGATAGCACTTAAACAATATCAAAAATTTTCAAGCACTAATCAGAAAGTGATTTGATAATGCATCATAATTCCAAATTAAATGTGTGTAAATGCCTGATATTAGGAAGAATTGCTTAACTCTATGGCTTTCATTCTATCAAACATGAGTTCATATATATGTATGTATATATGTGTATGTATACATTCACGTATATAGAATATATTCATATGTATTCTATATATTCACATCTATTCTATGCATATTCATATGTATTATATGTATTCATATATATCCTCTATATATTCAATAACTGTAATATTAATTAGGGGATTATTGCAATCCAGGCATGGCTCCAGGCATGGCTCCAGGCATTTTATGTATTTTATGTCACTTTATGTGCACAATAACATTATGAAGCAAATAATAATTACTGTTTTCATCTGTGGCTTTGAAAATTGTGGCACAATAAGGAAAAATGATTTTTTTTAAATAGGCAAAGCTATGCCTACTTTCTCAGATGACATATTTATATCTTTGGAAAAAACTAAAAGATCCTTAGTTAAAGAAGTCTATGAGTGGTTGGATCACCTAATAAAATAGCAAGTATAAAATCAACATCCTGGAGCAGTGGCCTTTAGGCATGTAGTTCTCAAGGAGATCAGGTTCAGAGGTGACATCAAGCGGACGGGGATAAAAAAATGGGTGCAGGAATAAACATGCACTTGGCAGGAGGTGTGCAGGAACCATCAAGAACACTCCGAAGCACCCCTCGAGAGACGCAAAGACGAGCTTGAGCAAGAGAAAAAGACAGGGCTTCGCGGAACGAAGCACAGTGTGATAAAAATATCCATTCTCAGGAACTTCATTAATTAAACACTGATCTAGTGAGTCCTTTTTTTTCCTAGAGCTAGACAAGGGCATTGTGACATTCATGTAGCATAGATAAAAAGCAGAAGGGATCAGAATGGTAGAGGGATGGAGAACAACTGGTCTATCACATACTGAAACAATGTTGCTCTCTGTTGCTGGGACAAACACCATAAGCAAAGGCAGCTTGGGCCATAAGGGCTCATCTCTGCTCCCAGGTTGCAGTTGCCATCAGGAAAGCTAAGGCAGGAGCTCAGGGCAGAGCTTGAAGCAGTGACTGGAGAAAAATGCTGCTCTGTGGCTTGCTCTCAGGCTCATGCTCGATGGCTTTACTAATACATCCCAGGCCCACCTGCAGAGGGATGGCACCACCCACCTACGTAGGGGTGGTGCTGCCTATGGTGGGCTGGGCCCTCTGACATCAGTCACTACTCAGGAAAATGCCCATAGATATATGCTCACAGGCCAATCTAATGGAGGCAGCTCCATAGCTAAGGCTCCCTCTTCCCAGGTGTGCCAAGCTGACAGCCAAATTTAGTCTACACATCTACATAAGACTTATAAAATAAGATAACACGGCACTGTTATGTATAGGCAAAGAACAATGGACCCTAGAAGGAACACAACTATGAGTCCAATTATTTAGGTCGATTTGAACGCAAACTCCCTCAGTGTTTATAGCATTGGGCAAAGGTGACCATTTTAATACCACTGTTGAAATAGTTGCATTGTAATAAAGAGAAAGATAAATTTAACTTTAATTCTCATGCCATACACGACAATTTCCAAATGGTAGGTTTATATGTCAAGAAAAAAATGAGAAACGCACTATTAGGAGGAAAATTCAGAGAATGTCCCTACTACCTGCAAAGGGTTTTGCTAAGCATAAGTTAAAACCCACACTGAAAGGCAGTGACTGGCGAATCTGGCTACTTAGAAATAAACGCTTGCACTACGAGCAAAATAAAAATAAAAACGGCAAAATGGGGGAGTTGTGAGCAAATTAAACTAAAGGATTAATCCCTTAAGGCATAAGTAGAAGCAAGGAGGGGAAAAAAATGAACCTTCAGCAATCCTCCTTAAAACATAAATGGTGGAGCCAAACAGATGGCCACAGGAAGAAACACAAATATACTTTAAGTATCACATAGCATGTTCAATGTTAGCTACTAAGAAGAGCAAGGCGATAGGTGGGGCTCAGGGGTACCTGGTGTCAGGGCTTTGTGCCCATGGAAAAGGACTCGGGAAAGAGAAAGAATCAACAGGGCATCTGGACTCTCAGACTCTCAGCTGTGAAGAGGTTTCTCAAGGACACGGCCTTTTAACTTGCTTACACTTATCATCCTATCTATCAATCTATCTATCTATCTATCTATCTATCATCTTATCTATCTATCTACCTATAATCTATTTCTGTACATCTATCGTCTATCTATGTATCTATCATCTACCTACCTATCATTCATTATGCTTGTGTGTGCATGTGGGCGTGCATGCAAGGTCAGGTGTGCGCATGACATGGTGTGCATGCTGGGATCAGAAGACAGATTTCAAGAGTCTCTTTCTATCCTTCTACCATGTGGTTCCGGGGAGCTTAACTTGGGCCATCAGGCTTAGCAGCTCTACCCACTGGACCATCTTCCCAAGCCAACACTCTGATGCTGCCACAAGCACATGCCTGGTTTTTTAGATTACTTATTTAAAACAGATATGATGATATGATATGACATGACATGATATGACATGATTGACATGATATGATATGATATGATGTGATGTGATAGTCTACCAGTATATGGAGTAAAGAGAACTGCAAAACGGAAGTTGGCTTTTGTGGATTCTTTTCCCCACGACAACAGACTACAAAAACTAAGCTGCTCCACACGTGGCTTCCTTGGAGCCTGCTGGTGTCACACACACCAGCAACAATCGTCTTGCCCTGACATTGAAACATGTTCTAGGGGGAGAGAGACTGGTTTGTAGAAGCTGCCTCTGATGGTCTGGGGTCACTCCAGAGAAGCCCTCTGCATCAGCCTCTGATGGTCTGGGGTACCTCCAGAGAAGCCCTCTGCATCAGCCTCTGATGGTCTGGGGTCGCTCCAGAGAAGCCCCCTGCGTCAGCCTCTGATGATCTGGGGTCGCTCCAGAGAAGCCCTCCGCGTACCTTTTGAATCCGCATAGCCTGTTGTTCAGTAAGAGCTTTGCTTTGCTCACTCACTTCGTTCGACAGTCTGACATGCTGGATTAAAGAACTATTGCTTGAGTATTAGCGTGGCGGAAATGATCTGTCTGTCGGTGTTGCTGTGGGGAATGAAGAATGATGATAAACCGCCGGGTGGAACACGAAATGGTCTGTGAAATGCAGCAGTGCGGCAGTCAGCCGCCAGCGCACCTAACCTTTGACCTGGCCTAGCGCCTTCTGGGAAACTATCTGAAAGGCATGTCCGCCAAAACATCACACACTGTAAAAGCAGACAGGCTTAGGCTTTTGGTTTTGGGTTCTGTTTTTTTTTGTTTTTGTTTTTGTTTTTGTTTTTTCCTTTGCTGTGACAAAAAAAAAAAAAATACCCTGACCAAAACAATTTGAAGGAGAAAGGGATTGCCCCAGCTCACAGTGCACAGGCCATCACAGCAGAGATGTCAAGACAGCTGGGTCTTGAAGCCTCAGGTCAAGACGTAGAGAGTGATGAGCGGGAGCTAGATCTCTGCTCACTTCCTCCACTTTATACGGTCCTGGATCCCGGAAGAGAGAATGGTCCCACCCCCAATGAAGATGGGTCTTCCCACAGCAGTTACTACCACTTTAAAAATAAATCCTTCACGGGCATGCCCAGCCACTGACTGATCCCTTCCAGGTGTGCCTGGGGGGACGTCCAGAAGACTACAGATCCTGACCACACCCAGAGCCACCCACTGCAGCCCCATTTGCAAAGCAGATTGGAGCTATCCCAAACGTTCAGCGTGGACGGCTCATTTAATAAGCGGTGGAATGTCTGTGGGATTCGGGTGGCTATGAAGAAAACAGCGTGGTCCACATGCTTCCATGAAGTGACCCCTGGAATATGTCAAAAGCAAGGTGTAGAATGTGTGTTAGCATCCACTCTTTAGCTAAGGAACGGGCCTTACAAATATGCGTATCATGTGTGCTTAAAGTATTAGTGGTCAGTGGTAAGACAAACCAGAACACTGAAAAGGCCACCCATCTGAAAGGCAGGGCAGGAAACAAATCAAGGGCCAGACGGGAGCTAAATGAATGCTTGGTTCAGACGGGAACTAAATGAATGCTTGGTTCAGACGGGAACTAAATGAATACTTGGTTGAAGTTTGATCACTATAAAACAAAAAAATAAAATGTAACAAAATTCAAACAAGCTTTAAAATGAAAACGAAATGAAATAAACACAGCAGCCTAACAGGTATTGTTTGCTGGCTTAATAAAGAAAACATTTTTAACTTTATTGCTTTGTTTTGTGTGAGGGGGTGACAGGCAAGGCAAGCCAAGCTCGTGTGAGGATCAGGGGACAGCTTTCAGAGTCAGTTCTCTCCTTCCAACTCATGGGTTCCAGGCATCAAACTCAAGCCTTGTCCCCACCTCCCCTGAGAGAAATTATTTTAAATGATTTTTAAATGCAGTACTTGAGCCACGTATCTTAAGTAGGACATATTATAAAGGCAAAAAAACTCTAAAAACATTAGTACTATATTTTCACACATACATATTTACCAATATAATTAATAATAATATATGTATAAAGATAATGTATGCATATAAAATGTAAATGGTAATATTTAGACACATGCATATACATCTATTCCCAATCGTATCCACTCATGTGCATAAATATGAATAAAATTATAGCATAAGCTCCGGGGCACTATGGGGGGGGAACTATCATTAATTAATAACAAATCGTTTATCTTAAATTTGACAAAAGTATATCTTGGGGGGCAGGGGGCTGGAGATTTGGCTCAGTAGTTAAAAACTCTTGTAGAGGGCCCAAGTTTAGTTCCCAGCACACACATTGGGTAGCTCAACAACTACACTGCAGGCGGGGGATATAGTGCCTTCTTCTGACCTCCTCTGACACCTGCATGCACGGGCACACACATGTACATAAATAAGAGTAAACTCTTTTAAAACTAGTAGATCCCTAGTGCTCTTACCATTGGGGGGAAAAACAAATATAAATATTGGAATGGCATGGTGATCATGTCACAACACACACATGTCAAAATGCCATGCTTGAGCTGTGGAAATGGTTCAGGGGTACAAGCGTGAGGGTCTGAGTTCAAATGAAGAACACATACCGCAAGATATGGTAGTGTGTGCCTATAATATCAGTACCCAAGGGGAAGCAGGAGGTAGAGACATGATGCTCACTGACAAGCTAGCCTGTGGCAGACAGCAGTGGGAAGAAGGCTGGGACCAGCATCAAGACTCTGTCCAGACCTCCACATGCTTGCTGTGGCGTGGTCATGTATGTACATATACAATCACATACAAACACATGAAGATGTATACACACAGATCTTTTTTTTTTAAATCATGCTTATGCACACACACTAATACATACAGTTTTCATTTGCCAATCATGCATCATTAAAACTGAATAAACTAAATATGTAATTATATTGACACAATTAGAAACTAAGGTATAAAAGATAGATTCAAATGTTGAATCAAAGACATTAAGTAAAACTCTGTAACCATACATTTAAATGGATGGGAGCTGTGTAAAGCATTGTGGGTGATTTGGTACACAGCAAGCATATTTACTGTCTCTGCCGAATGAAAAAGGGAATTGGCAAAGGCCAGCTATGTGTAGTTTAAAACCTTGTTCCCAGTGTTCTCTCTGACCAAGGTCCCGGGAGAAATGGCAGATCCCAGAGGCTTGAAGGAACTCTCTTTGGCCAAAGACAGAAAGAACTGAAAGAAATGGGGCAGGGCATGTTAGCCACTAAGTAATAGAGATGAGCAGCTTCAGGGATGAAGTCTATGCTGGCACACCTTAGAGCATCCCTCCACTAAGATGAGCAGCTTTTCAGGGATGAAGTCTATGCTGGCACACCTTAGAGCATCCCTCCACTAAGATGAGCAGCTTCAGGGATGAACTCTATGCTGACACACCTTGGAGCATCCCTCCACTAAGATGAGCAGCTTCAGGGATGAAGTCTATGCTGGCACACCTTAGAGCATCCCTCCCTTTATTTCCAGCTAAACGGTATAGAGCAAACTGAGAGTGCCCGTCACTTTAATCTTCCAAACATGTACTCCTTCATGCTAACTGAGCATGCTCAGGAATGTGCACAGGCCTCCTGAATAAAAACCCTTTGGAAATGGCTTCATGAGTTCTTGCCTGCTGTAGGCATTTGAAAAAAAAAAATCT